>NC_135909.1:926745-1391028 GCF_964194155.1 Cetorhinus maximus
GGAAGTGCTATATCAGAGTTAAGGGACTGTGTGGAGCATATGGGAATGTGTGGGCTGTGGTAGATTACAGTCTGTTACAGTGAGTTGCATGGGATGCATCAGGAAAGGTTACAATGAAAGACTGCTATAGGTCTTTAAAATTGTGATGGGTCCATAATGTACATGTGAGGGAGAACGGAATAGCATGATAGGGAGAGAGAGTGGGGAGAGGTAGTTAGAATGAGAGAGTGAAGTATAAACACCAGTATAGATCATTTGGGCTGAATGACCTGTGTAATTTTATAGGATGTACCAGTGGGCATTACAGCGAAGGATTTGAGGTATGCAGAAAACATTTGAGTGATAGCTATGGCATATCTGAGTGTATTATCCCAAGTGGCATGGGATATACATGTGAGATGGCGAGAGATAGATAAGAATGTATTAATGGTGAGAGATGTGAGAGATGGTCATTGAGAATCTGTCCTGACAGTTGTATTTGTTGCTTGTTGTGTGTATTGAGCTGTATGGACCAGATTCCCAGTGCTAATATCACCTAGATGATTAGTTGGAATACTACAATTAGCCTCAGTCCCTAGGTTCAGGAAAGTAAAATCTGCTACGTTCCTGTTTCTTGTGGAAAGCATCTATCTGGATAGTAGCTGAGGGACAGGATTGGATTTTGCCATGACACCTCCTCAGTTGAATATCCTGACAACATTTTTCATTTAAGCTCAGCGCTGAAGATTCAACACTTAGGGCAGCGTTTATTGTAACTGATGTGGGTCCAGCGTCACTTCCATGGAGGAGCCCCCCTAAAAAATCCCTAGGGAGGAAATTTCATTCCGTCCCAGAGCTAGCAGCCTATCAGCACTCGCTGCTGCCAGTAGTGCCCCTGGACTCAGGTGAGTGGACGGGATGGGGGTCGTGGGGAAGAGGTCATGGGAGGCAGGACTTTAGGGGGCCACCCCCTTCCCAATGTCAGGTCCCTCGATTGGGCACAGAGTGCCTTTGCAAAAGACATCCATCCACGGAAGACAGCCTTCAAGAGGCACAGGAAAAACGTGCCACTCACATTTAATTTTTCTTTATTCTTTGATGGATGTGGGTGTTGCCCATCCCTAATTGCCCTTGAACTGAGTGGCTTGCTAGGCCATTTCAGAGGGCAATTAAGAGTCAACCACATTGCTGGAGGTCTGAAGTCACATGTCGGCCAGACCAAGTAAAGAGGGCAGGTTTCCTTTCCTAAAGGGCATTTGTGAACCAGATGGTTTTTTACTACAATCAACGATAGTTTCATGATCACCATCACTGAGGCTAGCTTTTAATTCCACATTTATTAATTGACTTTAAGTTCCACCAGCTGCCATGGTGAGATTTGAACCTGTGTCTCGAGAGCATTAGCCTTGGGCATCTGGATTACTAATCCAGTGACATTACCATGACATCACCATTCCCCCCTGAGTCACCACTAAATTCTGGTGGGCTCAGGGATAATTGATGTTAATTGACTCAATAATGAGCCTAGTTGACATCCCACTGTGAGTGGGCGAGTTTCCCAGCTGTGGCTCAGTTCATAGCACCCTCGCCTTTGAATCAGAGGGTTGTGGGTTCATGTCCCACTCCCGGAAAAACCAAGAACTGTGATTGTACTCGAAAGAAGTTGCAATCTGTGACTGTTGGTAACTCGAAAGAGTTTCCCATGAATCATTCATAGCACCCTCGCCTTTGAATCAGAGGGTTGTGGGTTCATGTCCCACTCCTGGAAAACCAAGAACTGTGATTGTACTCGAAAGAAGTTGCAATCTGTGACTGTTGGTAACTCAAAAGAGTTTCCACCATGGATCACTTCCAGCCTCCAACTTAATCACGGGAGGTTTTCTGGCCACCAGGAGAGTAATGTGCAGCCTCTCCTGTGATTAAATAAGCCCAGCTGCCTTTTTCCCACTGCACTAGGCTGTATTTAATCTAGGCCTTGGTGTGTACCAGCTACAGGATGCACTGCAGCACTCATCAAGGCTTCTTTGGTAGCACTTCACAAACTGACAACCTCCAACATCTAGTAGGACATGGACAGCAAGAGCCTGGGAGAATCACCACCTCTAAGTTCTCTTCCAAGTCAAACACCATCCTGACCTGGACATATATTGACTGTTCCTTAATCGTTGCTGGGTCAGAATCTTGGAGACCCTGACTGCAGCAGTTCAAGAAGACCGCCACCTTCTCAGGGGGAAACTAGGGTTGGGCAATAAATGCTGGCCTTGCCACAGATGCCCATATCCCGAGAATGAGTTTTATTAAAATTTCAGAAAGGAGCTGGAAGGCTGCTCGCAACTAAGGAGCTTAATCCCAATTTGAGAATTGGAGAGAAAAATACAATTCTATTAAAAGATTAATGGCTGTGCCCAGTGTCATGCTATCAAATCCACTTGAACCGGAGACAGAACTGACTCTGGACCTTGAGCTCTGTACTTGCCCCAGTGTGGGAGTAACTCAGGTTATATGTAGGTGAAATGATATCAATTTTATAATGGATTTCTGAGGCTCCCTGCAGTGCTATTGCTGTTCTACAGGGCTGATTTTGTTCTCCTGAGAACACCACACACACAACCACCACCACCCCCACAACCCTGATTGCCTATTGCTTTGAATTTGAATGGAAGATAAACCTGCTTCACAACAGAGACCCAACTCTCAGCAGAATACTTGGCGAGATAAGTGGGAATTCTTCAGATTTGCTTTTTATTCACTGCCATGCACCCTTTTGTTACGCTGGAGAAAATGCTGTTTCCAAGATTAGTTTTTAAGGGATTGGGGAATGCGGCTGAGGGTATATGCAAGCTGCTGTCTCTACATGCGTGCTTTGTGCAGGTTACTGACCTAATGGTCGATGAAGCATTGAAAATGTGGGTCTGCAGTCTGCTGTCAGCTTAAAGCCACTCTTTTCGGTTAACCTAGGGACCTGATCTTGTGCATTTGATTTCAGTATTATCCAGTAGAACCTAGTCAAGCTGAGATCAGCCCTCAACACTGTTTGTAAAGGGGGGACAGATCACTTGACCCTTGTCACTTGACAATGAAATGTCAAAATGAATGTCTTTTGATTCACTCTCCACTCTGATAGTCTTAGTGTTCCTGATACTGGAAGGTTTCTGTGCCATTGGTAGATATTTATTTTGAGGGCTAGTTTTCACCGTCTTCAGGGTCTTGGAAGGACAGCACTCTGAAAAATCTGTAAACCATCATCAGCGCTGTCCCCATGAACTTGCATTAATGTAGCACCTTTCCTGACCTCAGAACGTCCCAAAGCACTTAACAGCTAGTAAAGCATTTCAAAGTGCCATCACTGTTGTGATGTAGGAAACATGGCAAACAATTTGCACCCAGCAAGATTCCAGATGTCTTCAAATTGCTGAATAAATATGAACTTCCACCCAGGTAGCAGCTGGAATGGGCAATAACCCACTGTAGATAGATAGGAACATATGAACAGGAGTGGACCATTCGACCCCTCCAGCATGTTCCGTCGTTCAATTAGATTGAGGCTCAACTGTTGTTAGAAAGAAAGCAGAATAATTCTGAGGAAAAAATAAAAGCAAAATACTGTGGATGCTGGAAATCTGAAACAAAAACAGCAAATGCTGTAAAAACTCAGCAGGTCTAGCAACATCTGTGGAGAGAGAAACAGAGTTAACATTTTGAGTCAAAACATTAACTCTGTTTCTCTCTCCACAGATGCTGCTAGACGTGCTGAGTTTTTTTACAGCATTTTCTGTTTTTGTTGTAATTCTGAGGAGTTTTACTCAGCATCTGCATTGGCGGTGGTGGTGTGGGGGTATGAATGGAGGGTTTGGGAGGAGAGGGGATTCATGAGCAGAGCGTACCTGCAAGGTCTTGTTTTGGGTGCTTGAAGGTGTATGGACTGGCCTAGTTCTAATCTAAGGACCGCAAATATTCCGTATCATGCTGGCATCTGTTAACTTCTATGAACAATTCATTAACTGTCCTTTATTCTGCACACAGGTTATCCCAATGGACAGGCTGCAGAAACTGTCTTAAAGACTGTCAGAGAATATCTAGAGGAACACAGAAACTCAGTAAGTCCCTGGACAGCTCCACAGATAAAATTCGATTGAAGGCAGTTTAGAATTTTCCCAAGATGCACCCCAGCTAGCTATGGCAACTATTAAACTCAAGCATTGGGCTGAAGCACTGAGTGGATTGTCTTAAGGGAGGGGAGTTACTTGCATTCTGTTTCCCTGCGGCAGAGAAACTTGGAGCCCGCTGGCGTTTCTGCAGGTGTCTGTGTCCTGGTTTCTCCTGTCCACCTCACTTGAGCTGAGCTACATCTCAGAATGCGAGGAGAGAAAATAGCATTGCAAGTGAGAAACTTGTTCACTAGTGTCACATTGGAAAGCTACCTTCTTAGCCCAGATGCTCCATGTAATGCTGCTTTGACTTTCACCTGTACAGGTGAAATCTCAGTGCTGACCACAGTCAGACTGCTGATGGAGAGCTACAAGTGGTCCCTGCATCTCTGTCCAAGGAAGAGGAATATCTGGTCTGGGTTCCTGCTTATTGTTAATATGCAGATTTTTAAATTGTTTTGCGGGATGTGGACATTGCTGGCAAGGCAGTATTTATTGCCCATCCCTAATTGCCCTTGAGAAGGTAGTGGTGAGCAGCCTTCTTCAACCGCTGCAGGCCATGTGGTGTAGGTATACCCATAATGCTGTTAGGAAGGGAATGCCATGATTTTGACCCAGTAACACTGAGGGAACGACGATATATTTCCAACTAGGATGGCGTGTGGCTTGGAGGGGAACTTGCAGGTGGTTGTGTTCCCATGCATCTACTGCCCTTGTCCTTCTAGGTGATAGAGGTCATGGGTTTGGAAGGTGCTGTTGAAGGAGTCTTGGTGAGTTGCTGCAATGCATCTTGTAGATGGTACACACTGCTGCCACTTTGCATCAATGGTGGAGGGAGTGAATGTTGAAGGTGGTGGATGGGGTGCCAATCCAGTGGGCTGTTTTGTTCCTGGATGGTGTTGAACTTTTTGAGTGTTATTGGAGCTGCACTTATCCAGGCAAGTGGAGAGTATTCCATCTCACTCCTGACTTGTATGAGAATAAGATCAGACATGGCTGTGCTGCCTTATCAGGTAGAACAGCCTCATACATGAAGAATAGCCACTTGGATAAGGTACTGAAAGATGGCTTATGTAACCGTATTGCAGTTTAAATCAGAGGAGAAATGGGAATAGATTGTCTACATTCCAAACATCCACTACAATATGCTGATAGGTTTGGATCATAACATACTAATGCAAAATACATTGACCTCTGAGCTCAAAGCCATAAAATTGACTTTGTAATTTAAATTAGAGCACTCGTTGGCTGTGTTAGACTTGGACTGGTCATGGTGACCAAAGGGATTCTTCCTCTGTAGTTCCTTGAAAAATGGTCATTGGCTGCTAGTGGTAACCCATACACAGGAGCATGGCCAAAACCAGTTAAAGGCTTTTAATAATAAAAAGAAGCTTTAGACTGAATAGAACTGTCCAGCATTGATTTGAAATAATAGAGGATAAAAAGATGACTAATCTAATCTCACCCGCTTTATGATATCATCTAAATCCCCCTTGATTAAATTACAGGCATATTACTCACTCCTGCTAACTGTTATTCTATATATATTATTCATGGATGTATGTTCTGTGTTTATTGCTGTGGATTCTAGCCATCAGAGACTAAAATTACCTTTCAATTTCATGCTACAAATAGAGGTGATACTACTGTTCTGCTCCAGTTCCAGCCCCTTCCTTTGTTTTGCAAAGATTTTTTTAACCCTCCTGATTATATACAAGGTCGTGAAGTAATCAGTGCAGGAAAGTGGTATTAGTGGTACAAGACCTTTTTATCAGATCTTAAATTGGTAAGGTACATTAACATGACATTAACATAAAAATCCTTATGAATCGATGACCTTTAAAATGTTTACACTGCATTTACATTGCAGAACTGTCTCAGAACTGTTTTGGCAATAAGATGTGGGCTCAGTGCATTTTGCAGAGTAGATTGGGATACCTCACTGGATTTGATTCTGTATATTCACAACTTTATTGTCCGAGTCTCATGCCTTCCCCACTGTTAAGTGTAGGTTTGTAAGGTCAGCAACATGAACGTCATTGCTGCTCCCGGTAGAAGGATGGATCCACAATCAGTGTAAAATGGTCGACCTTAAAAGCAAGCATTGCTAGTAGTGGTCAGTTTTGTTTGTGGCCATGGCTCAGTGGATATCACTGCCACTCCAAGTCAAGATGGTTGTGAGCTCAAATCTGACGCCAAACACAAAATCTGGGCTGACAATAATAGAAACATAGGTCGGGATATTCCGGCCCCGTCATGGTGGGAACTGCCATGGGAGATTCAGCCGCCCAGCCTAAAGTTAATTGAATTTCGTTGGACCGGACAATCCCGGCGGTGGGCGGGGCCAGACAATCCTGTCCATTGAAAAATTATGGCACAGAAGGAGGCAATGTGGACCGCCATGTCTGTGCCAGCCAGAAATATCTATGCAGCCTGATTGAACTTTCCAGTTATTGGTTGGTAGGTTACAGCAGTTCAAGTGCACGTCCAAGTATTTTTCAAATACAGTGAAAGTTTCTGCCTCTACCACCCTTTCAGGCAGTGAGTTCCAGACCCCCACTACCCTCTATGTGAAAAATTACTCCTCAACCCCCTTCTGCTGATTATTTTAAATCTATGGCCCCTGGCTATTGGCTTCTCCACTAATCCTATCCACTCTGTCCAGAGCCTCATTATAAACCTCAATCAATATCCCCGCAGCCTCCTTTGTTCCTAAAAAGCCTATCTAATCTTTCCTCATAGTTAAAAATTTCCATTCCTGGTATCATCCTCATAAATTTACTTAATACTTTTCTAAAATTATTTCCTCCCTGTAATGTGGTGACCAGAACTATACATAGCACTCTAGCTGTGGCCTAACTATTGTTTTGCACTGATGGAGTGCGGTGCTGTTGGAGATACTGTCTTTCGGATATGAGATATTAGGAAGAGGTCCTGTCTGCCTGGTGTTGTAGAGACAATATTTATCCCTCAACCAACACCCCCAAAAGCATTGCACAGTCATTTTGTCATTGCTGTTCATGGACCCTAGCTGTGGCTAATCAGCTGTATTCCTACAGTACAACAGTGACTACATTTCATACGGGCACTTCGGGGTATGCTGAGATTGTGAAAAGTGTTGTGTAAATTCAAATTCTGTCTTTCTTCTAGCCAACACTTTGCATCAGAGACAGACAGGAAAAGCACCTCAGCAATTATATTCCTTGTTTTCAGAAGCCATTATGCTGCCTCATTGATATCACAGGCGTATTACAGTGAAGCCTGGAAGACAGGATAACATGGGAGTGTAGAAGGTGTTGGAGGCGAATGATTGCTAGATGATATCACTGCAAGCATCACAAGAATCAGCAACCTCTGGACACAGCAGAATAGTGTGTGAAGAGAAAAAACAAAAATAAAAATACCTGGAAAAACTCAGCAGGTCTGACAGCATTTGTGGAGAGGAACACTGTTAACGTTTCGAGTCCCTATGACTCTTCAACAGAACTAAGGAAAAATAGAAAAGAGGTGAAATATAAGCTGGTTTAAGGGGGGGTGGGACAGGTAGAGCTGGATAGAGGGCCAGTGATAGGTGGAGATAGCCAAAAGATGTCATAGACAAAAGGTGTTGAAGGTGGTGATATTATCTAAGGAATGTACTAATAGGTGACATTAAGGGTAGAAAGCAGGATGAGCAAGGTACACATAGCCCTAGTGGGGGGGTGGGGAGAAGGAATCGAAATAGGCTAAAAGGTAGAGATAAAACAATGCAGTTTTTTGCTTTTATCTTAGTGTGTGAAGAGGTTCAGCTTAGCCAGGAAGCCTGCAGCTGTGGTGTCCCACCTAGTGGATGAAGAGCTAAAAGGATATCCATCCATCTACCACACATACCATGTGGCAGCACATCATATTTCATACCACAGGGACCAACCAGTTCTCCTTGTGGACATCTCATCAGTCAACTAGAGAGGAGAGAATTCCCATTTCTTTATACTATCCAGTGATTGCCTGTGAGGAAATGTGTGTATGCATGTGTAGTCAAGTGAGGACATTAACAGGCATAGATGCCCCTTATGCTCACATAGCCTGTGACAACACTGTCATGTGTGTTGAATGTTTGGTTGGGCACAGTACTGGAGGGCAGTAATGCCCATGGAAATATCCCTGGGTATCAGTCAACGTCATCAGAAGAAAAGGGGAGAGCATTGGGAAAAAATACAATCTTGGGTTCAATGCTTGTTCTTCTGGATTCAAGCAGAGTTCTAAATGAGACTGCCGATATGATTGATAGGGAAGCAGTGTGCACATAACAATAGAGAGACAGCTCTATATAACCACACATTCTGTCAGCCTTTGAATAAAGTGTTTCTCATTATCAAGCTGTGAGAATAATTTTTTGGAAGGCTTTATTTAGACACAAACAGTAACAGATTCAGTGTTGAGCAGGATCATTTGCACCAAAAAATTCTAGACTCTAGGAGGCACAAGCATTGTAACATTCAGAGTCTTTGCCTTCCCCTTTCTAACCTGGAGCTCATCCCGGGTACTAATCACTTTTTGTGTGATATATGCTTTCTGATAGCGGTCCCAAAATTGCTTTTCCCCATTTGCACCTGTAGCCCTTGTCTTATATTCAGGTGAGCATCTAACATAATAACAATGGTACTTGGTCAGTGATCCTGGGTCATGACCCCACTATGACAAGTAGTGAGCACTGAGTTCAATAAACATTCATTCACAGAATGTGGGCATCGCTGGCTAGACCAGCATTTGTTGCCCTTCCCTAATTGCCCTTGAGAAGGTGGTGGTATGCCTCTTCCCGAGCCACTGCAATCCATATGCTGAAAATACTCTCGCAGTGCTGTTAGCAAGGGAGTACCATGATTCCAGGATTCTCACCCAGCAAAAATGAAGGAACGGCAATATATTTCCAAGTCAAGGTGGTATATGACTTGGAGGAGAACTTGCGTTCCCATCTACTGCCCTTTTGTTCTTCTAGATGATAGAGGTCACAGGTTTGGAAGGGGCTGTAGAAGGACCCGTGGCAAGATGTTGCATTTCATCTTGTAGATGGTACACGCTCCTGCCACTGTGGGAGTGAATGTTGAAGGTGGTGGAGTGGCTGTGGATCAGATGGGCTGCTTTGGCATCGAACTTTTTGAATGTTGTTGGAGCTGCCTCATCCAGGCAAGTGGAGCTCAGTCCATCATATGTGCAGTTTAGTTGGCAGTAAGTATTTGAGGAGTCAGGAGGCGAGTTATCAAAGAATTTCCAGCCTCTACCTGCTCTTGTAGCCACAGTTGTCTGGTCATTTATGGAACAGTGACAGAAAAGCGACTATTAAAGCTGACAGACAGTGTTTAAAAACTCCACTGATTCACTAGTGTTCTTCAGCAAAAAAGAACTTGCCTCATTTTAGAAAAGGAGGCCATTCAACTCATCCTGCCTGTGCCAGCTCTCTGAAAGAACTCCCTATCCATATTTCCATAGTATGTGTTGTTTGTTAATTCACAGTGACCTGGCACTGCCACCCCTCCACCTGCATTCAGTTGTTTGGGCATCACCCACATCCCAAGAATAAAAAAAAGTTTAGGTTGAAATCATGCTCAGGATTAACCATTTTTATTCACTTAGAGCTTATCCTCTGTTTTCTTTCAATGATAAACATTCCCTCACGAGCCATCCTCAGTGAAGCACAGTACAACCAGATAGTAATAAATCATTGCTTTTGACAAGGCATATAATTCCTCAAGTATACAAGATCAAGGGTGATCTAATCGAGATGTTCAAGATGATTAAAGGATCTTGTAGAGTAGGTAGAGAGAAACTATTTCTTCTGATTGGATTCCAGAACCAGGTGGCAGATTCTTAAGATTAAAGCCACGACATTCAGGATGATGTCAGGAAGCACTTCTTCCTACAAAAGATAGTGGAAAACCTGGAATTCTGCCCGCCAAAAAGCTGTTGCGCCTGGGGTCAAATGGAACTGTCAAATCTGAGATTGGTAGGTTTTTGTTAGGTAAGGGTGTTAAACGTATAGATCAGACATGATCTAATTGAGTGGTGGAACAGGTCCAAGGGACTGAATGGCTTCCTCCTGTTCCTATGTATGTATGAGCTGTGTTTATGTTTTTTTGATTGCCACTGAGACTGACACTATAATTTGCAACAGTTTAACTTGTAGGTTGTGTGAAAATATAGCCACTGGATTTACAAATATGAACTATCCAATGCAATCATGGATTTAGATCAGCCACTTTGAATGGCTACTTAAGGTCTTACAGTGTATAATGTGCTACGGATTCTGTTATTTCTGACATCCGATAATATTTTAAGCTCTTTAAGCAAGGGATGTACATGCTGAAAAATTGGACAGCTCCCCCATTTGATTTCATGGCTAGTGCATATGAATTGAAGAAAGGCCATTCGGCCCATCAGAGCTCATTCCTAATATCTCTGTCGCTACTTGCTTGTCTGATTATGTCAAAGATTTCTTAACCTTTTCAGCAAAGCACCTTTATCTAAGATCAATTTAACTTCCCTCAAATGTAATTTGATCTCCGCTGGCCTCAAAATTATGTCTTTTTTGTGGCGTGGTGACCAGAATTGGACACAGTTCTTGAGATGGGGCCTGGCCAAAGTGCCGTTCATTCAATTATGTCCATGTTTGGTTGCTGACAAGTGCTAAGGGAGTTGCTGTCCTGACTGTTCAACTCCAGCACCATCTACTGGCAACTCAATTCTCTGAAAGGTGAAGAGAGTAGAATCAAGGCAGCGTTCACTGTGGCAAGAGGTTTAACACAGCAGGGAAATGAGCTGAATCTGTTACTCATTTCTTCGCCTTTCGAAAAAAAACTCCTCCAAACCTGTCTCTTCAGCCCTGCTTTTGGTCATCTCTTCAACCATTCTCCACTGTGAAGCATTTGTTACTTTTTTTTAAAAAAAATGCAAATTGTTGTTGCAGTTGTAATACGAGAAGGCATATGAATTTATATAGCACATTACCCTGTCCTCAGGATGTCCCTAAACAATTTGCAACCACTTTTGAATACAGTCACTGTTGCTATGCGTGAAAACACAGCTATCAGTGTGTGCCCAGTAAGGTCTGGTAAACAATAAACGAATGACCAGATTATTTTTTTGGAGGGGTGGAGTTGTTTGTAGGAAGAATGTCAGCTTAGACATGTTACCAGAGGAACTAGAGGCAGCAGACAGGGAACTTTGCCTCCCCTCTCATTTACATCTGGATGCTAGGGCTGTGTGCATTGGCAACTCCAGGTCAGCTCCGTTCCTTGGAAAAAGTCTAGAAATCCCAGACCATGTGATCAGGGAAGAGACCTGGCATAACAGGACTCCATATTCTTTCTCCCGAGCATTGTGCTCAAGATCTGAGATCCTTGGCCTGAGATGAGTTAGATGATCTCACTTTTTTTGTTTGTTCACGGGATGTGAGCGTCACTGCCAAGGCCAGCATTTGTTGCCATCCCTAATTGCCCCTTGAGAAGGTGGCAATGAGCCGCCTTCTTGAACCGCTGCAGTCCATGTGGTGTAAGTACACCCACAGTGCTGTTAGGGAAGGAGTTCCAGGATTTTGACCCAACGACAGTGAAGGAAGGAATAAGGGAGTGAATGTTTAAGATGGTGGAGGGGTGCCAATCAAGTGGACTGCTTTATCCTGGATGGTGTCGAACTTGTTGAGCTACTGGAGCCTGTTGTTGTATGGCAAATGTTGGACACTGGGCTAAGGAGGAGGAAAAAGACTCCCTGCTCATTGACCCAACCTGTACAGGGCCCTTGGATTATCTCACTTTGCATGAAACGACTAATCTCTATGGAGGTTGGCACATCTCAGCATCCATCGTGATATTAAAAGCTCTTTATTAAATCCATAACGCCAGCAGAGGACTGGTCCTATTGCTATGAATGTTGGGATCATTTCACCTGCATAGGTGCCTATCCAGTAAATCATCAATAAGTCCAATATCCTAGCAGCTATGAAGAGAAGGACATGGAAAAATAGATAAGAAAGAGGGAAGGAATATTAATATGTCCCTGTGGCAAACATTAAGAAATATTACATCAAATTTACAAAAAGGTCCAAGACAGTGTTTCTACTCCACACAAGCCTCCTCCTATCCCCTCTTCTGTTACCCCGTCACCATTTCCTTCTATTCCTTTCTTCCTCATGTGTTTATCCAGCTTACTCCTTAAATATATCTATACTTTTCACCTCAACCACTCTGTAGTAGCGAGTTCCACATTCTCCCCATTCCCAGGGTAAAGAGGTTTCTCATGAATTCCCGATTGGATTTGTTAGTGACTGTCTTATATTGATGGTCCCTAGTTCTGGTCTTGCCCACATCTGTAAATATATTTTCTGCATCTACTCTATCAAATGCTTTCATAATCTTAAAGACCTCTTTTCGGTCGCCCCTCAGACTTCTCTTTTCTAGAGAAAAGAGCCCTAGTCTATTCAAATTTTCCTGATAAGATATAACCTTTAAGTTCTGGTATCATTCTAGTAAATCTTGCACCTTCCCCTCCATATATCCTTTTTATAGTGTGAAGACTGGAACTATTCATAGCGCTCCATGTATTCTATACAAGTTTAATATAATTTCTCTGCTTTTCATATCTGTCCCTCTAGAAATAAGCCCCAGTGCTTTGTTTGCTTTCTTATGACGTTATTAATCTGATGTATGAAAGATGCATCACTTCAGGTGGAAAGCTGGGGACTAAAAGTCCCAAACTCTGTCCAGGTTAATGTCTTGGTAATACATATAGTGAGATATAGAGACAGGGAAAGCAAGTTGGCCAAACATCTTCTTTGTCCTCCCTAAGCAGAAAGGTAAAAATGAGAAGCTAAATGAAGGTTCCTGTCATCTTGATAACAGCTCATCTACACCAGCAGGAAGATGAATTCAATTCTGTTTTAAAGCCAAATAATTACAGTTAAATGCAGTGACGTCCGAATGTGTCCTTTCTTGAGTGCCTGTTGATAAAGGCTTTGCTCACAGCCGCTGCATCCTTTCATTGTATTTGAGGCTATATGAAACCCAGTTTAATTATAATGACGCTTTTCATTTTAGTCTCTGAGCGAGTGAATATAATTTTTTTCAACCCAGCGCTACACAAGAAATGCCCCTGTCAGTGTCAGCAGGTGGCTCTGTTTTAAATTGCAGGGCAGTAAATTTGTTTTTTAATTGAAATTTCATGCAACTCTCTCTGAAATTAATTCCGCAATGGGTCAGCGTCGGGTGTTGAGCTGCGATAAGAAATGAGGGCTCAGTCTCTGACGATACCATGTTGGAGCTTTGAGCTACTTTTGAGGGGTTATGCACCAGCCCCTCATAATTGCAACTGTGCCCTCGGGTAAACGCTGGTGCACAGTTTTATGCTGTAAGATTAATGAAAGAAACCCATTTCATATTAGTCTTAAAAATGCTATCAATTCTGAGTTAAGATGTTTTGTTGGAAAATAGAGAGCTCCGGAACCTGATCTATTCTGGTGAACATAGGAAAAAATGTAGGAACAGTAGGCCATTCAGCCCCTTGAGCCTGTTCCATTGTTCAGGTAGATCATAGCTGATTGGAACAGAATAATGGTCAACAAGAAGTCCTGTTACTTCAAGTACAACTCCTGGTTATAACATGATCCTCCTGCAGCCATACACCATTCCCTGAGTGGGATAGCAGGCAATAGTACAGTATTGATCCTGTCCATGTTCGTATATGGCACTCAATGTTGTCTCCTGATCCGTTCCACGTGTATCTGACACTAACATAATCTGATCAAGGCTGATAGACTACAGACAACAGGAAATAAAATATCTAAGAGATCAGAAGGGGAGGAGATCTTTAGAAACCAGTTAGTGCAGGCAAAGCTGGGAACAATAGATTCGAGAAGTCCTGAACTACATGTGCCCTGAGTCTTTAGAGCAATCTATAAGGGAGATACTGTGAAAATAACCTGCCCTCCGGTCTTTCCTCCCTGAGCTGTAAGGAAGAATGATTGGCCTTCACTTGGCATTCCTCCCAATGCCATGTTGAGATCAAGTGCCCTCTTGCAATATTTATACCTTAGAAACTACCTCTTAATTTCACAGCACTGGGAACACAAATATTTCTTCGGCTGTGCAAGTTTCCATGAAATAGCAATTTTAAAATTGCATTACCTTCTGCCCATTGAACCCGCCTCAGCACTTGTGATGCCTTTCATGGTTAAGTAGCCAGCTACCACTCACTGACAACACTCGCTCATGGTTAAAAGAAAACCAAGGAAATCTTCTTCACAGAAATAGCTGTGATAATGTGAAATGTGGCAGAAGGATGGAAGCTATTTTATGAAATAGAGCTGTTTGGGTCTGATAAACCAAAAGATACGCTCCTGTTTCTATCTTATGTTTTTAATGGCCATTTGGATGTGATATGGTGCCCATTGACATCTGTGGACTCTAACCATTAAGAATTAATGCTTCCGCAGTGAAAGGGAGAAAAATCGGGCCGGGGGCCGGTGGGGGTGGGGTGGGAGGGGAGTGGCGGGGGGGGGGCGGGTGGAGAAACTTCTTTTCTCTCAACATTTTAGATGCTACATTCCACAGAGCAGGTTTCCACGAGTGGTGTCTGATATTGCAACTGCAGGTTAATGAAGGAATATTAAAGTGCAAATTCATCCTTTATTAGAGTATAACGTACAGCACTGACTGGTGAGCACTGTTGAATTATGTCTTTTCCAGTTCGACCGCATTATATTCTGCGTCTTTCTGAAGTTCGATCACAACCTGTACAAGGAGAAGATGCCTTTTTACTTCCCCTATGGTAAGAGAGCTCAACATTTCACTTTTGAAGTTTCTTGTCAACGTAACAGAAGAGAATCAAAAACCTAACATTTCTGATGGCTTTCTTAGCATGGATACTGGTAACAGTGCCACAAGTCAAAGCCCTGGTGATGAGTTATTGAAGACTACTGGGAAATATAAACATACCAATGGAGATAGTGTTCACTTGGAGGGAAACAAAACAATTTCTACTCTGATTGATAATTCTCCCATGTCGCCCACCAGAATATAGGTGGCCTCCAATTATTTCCAACAACACCTGGGTTCAGACAATAGGCTGTGGGTTGCACCTGGTCCATGGACACTGACAATCAGGCCCAGGCATCTTTGTATCAGCTCTTCATTCCAACGTCAGGGTTTTGAGAGTGTGGTCAGAGTTACTGACAGAGAAACATCAAAGACTGGACCCCACTCTCCTCAATTCTGCTCCTGTTCAGATCCAGCTGCTAATTGATCAGACTCGACCCTCCCTACCTGAAAATACTGGAAAAGGGGGAAATGAAGGGGAGTGGGAATAAATGGCAACAGAAGGGATGGAGAAGTGGGGGGTATCAAGGGGAAACGCAGAGGCAGAATTGGAATGGAGTCGGAAAAGAGTGGCAGGTTCAGTGAGGTGAGGGGCAAGGAGAAGAGCAGGAGAACAAATTGAGTGAGTGAGAGAGAGGAGGAAGTGTCTGCAATTCGATGTGGGAATAATTGGGTAGCTGCTACCAAAGAACTGACAGGGCCTTGATGGAACAAGTGGCTTCCTTCCATGCTGTATCATCTCATGATTCTATGAACTGGGAGGATTGGAGAGGAAAGTATCTTTATGAAAGGATAGAGATTTTGATAGGGCAGGGTCTCAGAGTCATTACGACACAGAAGGAGGACATTTGGCCCATTGAGTCCTGCAAACTGTACCTCCAAGCACCTTGTTTATTTTTACATTCCCCATCTCTCCTGAAGGCACCTGCTAAAGCAGGAATATAGTTTCATTTATCTGGCACTTTGGTCAACTTCCCATTTTTTTATGCCTAACACTTGCTGATGTATTGGAAGGCTGTTCAACATGGTGTAGTATCACAAACGAGCTACATAATGTCCTCATCTGATGCCCACTTCTACACATTTGCACATTCCAATAGGGGAGTCACTGTATGACATTG
The DNA here is from genome assembly GCF_964194155.1 of Cetorhinus maximus. NCBI lineage: Eukaryota > Metazoa > Chordata > Chondrichthyes > Lamniformes > Cetorhinidae > Cetorhinus > Cetorhinus maximus. The sequence continues at coordinate 942,838 of NC_135909.1, forward strand.
AGGAACAAGAACTTGGCTGATATTCCTATGCCGAGTGCAGTGAGGTCAATTTTTGTTCCTACATCTCCCATTACACTGACTATGACCAACTAATGCAGACTGGGAGCCAAACGTGGGACCACTGATTTATGGCCGGGCAACACAACTTGGTGCATTTACTAACTGAACTTTCACAAGAATCACTGGAGACACTGCCCAAAGGCCCCAGCTTCCCACTAAACAACACCAGGGCCAGAATTTTACATTCGCCGGGTGAGCTCGGTGGGAGTGGGCAGGGGCGGCCAGTGAGCCGACCACCACCCGTGATCGGCTCTGCACCGCAATTTCACGCAATTGGCCCGCCCTGCGTGGATCGCGAGAGGTAGCACTGAGCGCTACCTGTGTGGGCGGGGGAGGAGGGAGAGTCGGGTCTAGCACACAGTTCACGCATGCGTGCGAAAGAGCACTTCAATCTCCCTGAGGCATGGAGCTGCCTCAGGGAGATTGAAGCGTTTTTTATAAAAATAAATAAAAACATTAAAAATTTAATGAAACATGTCCCCTCATGTGACTGTGTCACATGAGATGGGACATGTTTTTATTTTCAAAATAAAGGTTTTATTTAAAATGTATTAGCTTTAGGAAACCTCATTCCGCTCGTGGATGAGGTTGCCTAAAAAATGTAACGGCCTCTTCGCCTTTTCGCTTGCCCGCCAACCAAAAGGTTGGACAGGCAGCGTAAAATTCAACTTAATTACCTTGTTAATGGCCTTAATAGGCCTTTCATTTATTGGCGGGCACGCAGCCGACTCCGGTGTGCGCCCGCCAAACGAAATATCGCGCTTGTTCACGATGACGTTGGGTCGCATGCCCAACGTCATCGCGCATCATTTTACGTTCCAGCGTGTCAGGCGCGTGCTTGCACGTCAAATGTAAAATTCTGGCCCGAATGTAGGAGAGACTGACAGATGGAATATAAATGATAAGAAAAATAGCCATCTCCTCATGTCAGCAGTACAATCATATTGCTTTATGATTTTCATTTATCTTCAGATACTGTTACTCCAGAGCCTCCAAAGGAGAAATCCAACACTGCTGATAAAGATGAAAACCAGACTGAGAAAATGCTGAAACTCGGGAACAAACAAGGTTTGTGTCTGCACTTTATTGCCGAGTAGAGATTAATGGTGTTGCAGTAACAACAAAACATCCATTTCTCTTACGCTTGCAATCCCCCTTTTCTTTTAATAAAACTCCCTCATACTGTCCTATACAGCATTCAGAGTAAAGCTCCCTCTACACTGTCCCAACAAACACTCCCCCAGCAGGTACAGCACGGGGTTAGATACAGAATAAAGTTCCCTCCATACTGTCCTCATCAAACACTCCCAGGACAGGTTCAACACGGGGTTAGATACAGAATAAAGCTCCCTCTACACTGTCCCCATCAAACACTCCCAGGACAGGTACAGCACGGGGTTAGATACAGAGTAAAGCTCCCTCTACACTGTCCCCATCAAACACTCCCAGGACAGGTACAGCACAGGAGTTGACAGTATAATCTGGAGTGATGCTCCAATGCTAGGCTGAAAGAATGTTGAAGATGCTATCTTTTGGATGGAAGAAAGCCTTACATTCATATAGCGCTGTTCATGACCTCAGGATGTCACAAAACACTTTACAGCCAATGAAATACATTTAAAATCTATGCACTGTTGTAATGTAGGAAATGCAAAGCAAGCTCCCACAAACAGCAACATGAGAATCGGCAGATCATTTATTTGTAGTGCTGATGGTTGAGGGATAGATATTGGCCAGCACAGCAGAGCTAACTCCCCTCTTCTCTTCAAAATTGTGACCATGGATCTATAACATTCACCTGAGAGAACAGATGGGGGTCTGTAGTGGGCAGTGTGCGGGCAGGCTGGCGCCTCAGTTTAATGTCTTATCCAAAAGATGGCATCTTGAACATTGCAACACTCCCTCAAAACTGCACTGGAGTTTCAACCTGGACTTCTGTGCTCAAATCTCTGGAATGGGATTTGAACCCACAACTTTCTGACTCAGAGGCGAAAGCGCTAGCCAAGGAAGCATTCCTCATAATGAGGAGTGAGATAGTTGGCTTCCTTGGATGTAATAAAAACATTATTCAAAGAAAAACAGAGGAATTGCCCTGGTGTTTTGGCCAGCATATATCCTTAAACCCTTAAACGAACAGCACCAAATGGATTAACCAGCATTTATCTCATTGCTGTTTGTGGGAACATGTTGTATGCAAATTGGCTGCTGCAGTTGCCTAGAAAGCAACAATGTCACTTCAAAAATAATGCATTGTTTGTGCAGCACTGGGACATGCTGAGGGCATGAGAGGCGCTATAATAATGGCGAGTCAATCTTCCTATAACTGTAAGCATAAAACTTGAATAGTGAACACTCAACCTTGCAATAAAATCAGTTGGTACTTTTTAAAGTCTGCATGACTGAACATTAAAATGCAGCAGGCAATTCATGAGGTTACCTTAGTGACAATATTGCATTTCTAAACCAGTGGAATTGGACCTCAGTAAGAGTCAGCACCTTCACGACAGAATGAGAGAAAAACAAAGTGAACTGCATAACAAAGGATAGAATGAGCTTGGGAGAAACAGAAGATATACAGACTAAGTTAAAGTTATTTTGTATTGTATGTATGTTCATTTAGCCATGAAATCCCAGTGTTACCCACTCTGCCACAAATAATGCCAAATTCAGTTACACAGAGTTTGCAGTACAGAAACATGCCATGTCAATGTTTATCCTCCACACAAGACTCCTCCCATCCCCTCTTCGTCTCACCCTATCACCATATCCTTCTTTTCCTTTCTCCCTCATGTGTTTATCCAGCTTCCCCCCTTAAAGGTATCTATACTATTCACCTCGATCACTCCCTGTGGGAGCGAGTTCCACGTTCTCATCACCCCCTGGGTAAAGAAGTTTCACCTGAATTCCCTACTGGATTTATTAGTAACTATCTTATATTGATGGCCCCTGAGTTGTATTACTTCTTCCTAACTTGTTCAATTATGCTATCCTGTACCAACTAATGCAGGGTAATGGGCGGGCGGACAATCTTTATTGTGCCATTTCTCTTTCACTAGGCACCCTACCTCCACTTGACATTGTATTTAATGACCCAACCAAAATCACCAAGTCACGTGATCAGGACAGGTTCACTGCTTGGCTTGTCTGTCAACAGGCTGTCCGGAGGATAAGAATAATATGTATGCAATGTCTACAAGTTTGGGATCCAATGAAGGAAAGCCCAAGCGTGCTCAGCAGCTGGTGGCTATGCAAACTTCAAGCTTCCATGGTTGCATATCCTCCCAATGTCAGTTACTGCATGAGCAACGGCCACTTGAGTGAGGAAGTTGGAGGTGACTGACGCCCTGTGAGACTGAACCCCATGAGTTGGCAACTTAAAGAGGGGTGGGGAAACTGGGCCACAAATGAAATGTAAAGGAGAGAGAGGTATATTGGAACTACAAGAATGTTCCGCTGCTCAGCACTATTCACATCCTACCATCACAGAAACCTTCTCCTCCCCTGTATGGGAAGAATAACTCATTTAAGATGAAGCAGAGGTAATTGAACCTCTGTTCAGCTTTGAATTCCCTGCTTTAAGTGTGGAGTTCAGTTCTTCTTATACCTTTCATGTGAGTGGTGGGTGCTGTTTCCCACATCTCTAAAACAGCAGGGTTCAAGAGCTGGGGGAAGGTGATTTATAAATATTACTTCTCACTCTGCCTTCTCCTGGAATGCTAGCAGGAGCACTCAGGAGGAACTACAAGCACATTGGCAGCCATTCCTGCAGAGCGCTGATTCTTCCCGCAGGTGACTGCACAAACCAGGCATCCCTGTGGAGACAGAGACTTGTTCCTGACCTCAGCCCAGTGTGATTTCCTCAAGCCTTGATTCTCAAACTTTGTTTGAATTGCTTTGTGTTGTGCTGTTAATGTCACACAGCAAAGTGCAAGCCATACATTCTGGAGGCAGTTTTGTGCAGAGAACAAAGAATTTTGGCACTAAACACATGCATGTAAAGTTCATTGGTCACATGAAACACGCAAATTGATGCATTTGAAAAATATTCCTTCCCTCAAGGTACTACGGAGCAGTGCCACAGCAGCAGCATCTCCTTAATCTTTCACCTGGGTGCCCATTCTTAACCTGTTAGTCTGGTCCCTGCTCAGTTATGCTGACCTCAGGTAGGCCATTCAGCCATGAAGAGCGTTGTAGTTAAGTTCAATGCTGTCCTTGCTTAATATTCAAAACTGCACATGTTCTGGCAGGGATCACCAGTCTACAACAGGAGCAGGAATCGTGACTGCTTTTCCTCGCCTGCCCCAACCCATAGTGCCTGGTCCCAGAACTGTGCTGAGGGCAGTGCAGCAGCTGAACTGCTGATCATTTACTGATGCATCAGGGAAGTCCTGGGTGATAAAATAGTTTAATATTATAGTGATTAGCTGTATTTGATTCTACTGCCCTGGGTCTGCAGTGCAGAATATGATCATTCTGCACCTCTAGTGATTTGCAGCTGATTGTATGAGGGTCCGCTGACTAACTGATAGACACCCAATTAACTGGGCTAAGACCTCTGTTAAAATAGCAGAGTTGGATTGAAGCGTGTTGACCATTTACACAATGATATCCGTAATAGTCACTTTTCAATTTACGATATCTGTCTTATACTTACCCTGAATATTAGAGTATGAGGTACATGTGAATTAACAGGTGAAGTGTGGTTGAACACATCATACAATAAATGCCTGTTGTGACTATACCCAATTCCATGGATTTCTCAACAACCCACCCAGACGTTTGTCACATTGTGAGCCAACCAATCTCACTGAAACTTTGTCTTTCTTACAAGGGTTTCCAAACATCACCTTTGAAGATTTCATCATGCAATTCTCTCCAAAAGTAGTTCCCACTCGGAGGGCTTCAATAATCACCACCTCGCAGGGTTTCAATCTCGCCTTCCGAGATTCCTTTCCCCTGGATCTCTGAGTACACTCAAGCCTCACCGTTCAGACACAATTTCAGATCTTCGGCTGTATCAAGCAGAACACCATTGCTCCAAAGGGGTACCTTTACCCGAACGGCCTGCAGCACAGAGTCACCAACCTTCGGCTGCCTTCTTGGATCTTCAGGGCTTCTCTCATACCCACTTCACTTAAAATTGGCTCCCTGCAGCTCTTTCTTTAATTTGGAGCCTATGTGCCTATGTCTCTGCCCTTTTCATTTAACTCAACTTAATGGGACATATTCTGTCCCCTGCCTTTTATTCCTTGCCTGGGAGTTCCTTTTGGAACCTCTTCCTGTCCTCCCCTTTGCACCACCACTGCCCCCCACCCCCACCATGTCGTGCTCCCTGGGCCACTTACTAGATAATGGCGCACCGTATCAGGTCATCTCACCTGCCTTTTTGTACCTTTGTCTCTCTGCAGGTGTGCAGGGCTAGTCCTTGGCCTAAAGAGCGTAACCTAACCAAACTGTGCACGTGTGGCCAGTTTCTGGCCGGTGCATGAGGAGAGACCTGAGGTTTGTCGGGAATCGGAGTATAGGCTTCTTAACAGTGAAAATGCAGGGGAGGATCAATAGCATGTAGGGAAATGGTTTGAGCTGAGAAAGGGCAAGAGAGCAATGTTCAGAGGAGAACTGACTATTGCAGTGTAACAAAATGGACAAAAAGGAGAACTGAGAGGCGAATCACTTGTCACACAACAAGTTTTTCCTCTGAATCTGTGTCAGAAGCAAATCAAGAAATGTCAGTGTTGTCTCCAGCTGGGAGAAGAGATTGCTGTGTTGTGAAGACTTTCAGCTAAAAGCTTGTCAGAAACGTGGATGGCAGTGGCTGGGTTCAATTCCTAAGCTTATTCTCCTTCTTCAATTTTATGTCCCCACTCCTATTTTCCACCTTGGCTGTGTGGATAAGTTGAGTCTGAATAGCATTCCAGGTAGCGATTCAAATAGGGATTCATTTGACTGATAGCCTATTGCCCTACCCTCAGGGGTGAATAGTTTTAAGAAAAGACTATTTTGAGTTTTGAGTGGACTGAGTGAATGTTTTGACTTATGGCTGTTGAATGATGGACAGGTTCCTGACTCCCCAAAGTCTGTCCACCATCTACAAGGCACAAGTCAGGAGTGTGATGGGATACTCTCCACTTGCCTGGATGGGTGTAGCTCCAACAATACTCAAAAAGCTCAACATGACCCAGGACAAAGCAGCCCACTTGATCGGCACCCCATCCACAAACATTCACTCCCTCCACCACTGACGCACAGTGGCAGCAGTGTGTACCATCTACAAGATGCACTGCAGGAACTCACCAAGGCACCTTAGCACTTTCCAAACCCATGACCGCTACCATCTAGAAGGACAAGGGAAGCAGACACATGGGAACACCACCATCTGCAAGTTCCCCTCCAAGTTACTCGCCACCCTGACTTGGAAATATATCGCCATTCCTTCGCTGTCGCTGGAAAATCCTGGAACCTCATCCCTAACAGCACTGTGGGTGTACCTACACCACATGGACTGCAGCAGTTCAAGAAGGCAACTCAGCACCACCTTCTCAAGGGCAATTAGGAATGGGCAATAAATGCTGGCCTAGCCAGTGACACCCACATCCCAAGAATGAATAAAAAAACTCACTCAGTACTGCACTGGAATGTCCTGGATTTTTATGCTCAAATCCTGAAGTGAGACTTGAACCCACAACTATCTACCTCAGCTGAGTCAGAGGTAACACTGAGGTGAAAGAACTTGCCCTAACAGCCCTCCCAGCTTCTCTTCATAGATACACATTGACCATCTTCTAATGGCAAAACTGGCTCAAGGGACTGAATGGCCTCCTCCTGTTCCTATCCTCCTAAGATTGGCCAAGAGTAAGGCAGTGCTAAAGGTCACAGTGGAGCTCTTCAGTGCCTTGCTGGTTAAATGCACCACGTGTCATGATACCAAACCGTCCAGACCAGGAACTTTGATCCCATTCTGTGCTCAGTTATTACACCTCAGCTAAGCCAGCAGTTAGAATGAAACACTTGGCCTCAGTGTCGTTGAACTAGGATAGGGAGGTGGGGTGGGGTGAGGTAGGGTGGGGGGATGGAGGGTGCTGCTTGAGAAAGAATCAGCAAGTATTCCTGCTCTTGCTTTTATCCAGTGAGACTTACTGAGAAGTGTGAGCATCGAGGCAGGTTCAGGCCTCCACATTTGATGCCACACTGACACAGACAGACCTTTCTCACATGAAGGGTGAATACTTTTGGGAACCTGGGACTGGACCTCAACAACTGGCAGCACTTTTAGGTGGGAAGGGAATTAAAACTAGCAACTCAAGATCTATTACCATACTGCTAAAAAAACACTGGAAGATCAGAGATATCAGACTACCGCTGCCAGACACCAAGATGTGGTGGCCTCACCTTGTTCCATTTTCAACAACACATGTACACAGCATCACCATTAATGTAACAAAATATCCCAAGTTAGGAGGGATGGGGGAGAATAGGAGTAGAAATCTGTCTATCTGATGCAGTTGACGGTGCCATCACAGGGAGATTTTGAAGGTGGAGAGAGATGTAGGAAGACGAGGGAGCTTGGGGAGAGTTTTAATGTGTAGGGAAAGAAAGTTGAAGGCTCCGTCACGGAGAGCAGAGTGGGGAGAGAGGGAATAAAAGAGCAGAAATTTAGAGGAGGCTGCTTAAGGAGCATGGCTCAAAGAGCAAGATTTTTTAGGTCATTGTGAAGGAGATTTTTTATATTTAAATATCGACTCACTGAGTAACTAAACACACAGCATGGTAAAAGCTGTCTCTGTGTAGTTTAATTTGCAATCACTCGCACTGCCTCACAACTTACTCAGGTAAAACAGATGTTTAAATAGTGCAGTGGGACATGCAGTACATCAGATGATTGCATACTGTGACGGTTTTATTCCTCCACATCTGTTTTGTTTTTCTAATTGTTAAACTGATTGTGCCTCTGGTGATTAGACCCTTAGCTGAGGGGATTTGCCTGGAATTTTTGAATCTTTGAAGATGGAAAGACTGGCTTGGTCTCACATTTTCTGACTTTGTCCAGATTTCTGGACAGAGTTCAACAAGTGTGGGTGGAAGGATGCGTGGGAAGAATTTGTACAGAACATTACAGTGATGGCAGATCACATCAAAATCACAACATAGAAACAGGCCATTCAGCCCAACCTGTCTGTGCTGGTTGTTTATGCTCCAGACAAACCTTCTCCCAACCTACTTCACCTCACCCTATCAACATATCCTTCCATTCCTTTCTCCTTTTTGTATTTATCCAGCTTCCCCCTTAAAAGTATCTATACTAGTCGCCTCAACCACTCCCTGTGGGAGCCAGTTCCACATTCTCCCCACTCTCTGGGTAAAGATATTCCTCCTGAATTCCCCATTGGATGTATTAGTGGTTACCTTATATATATATGAGCCCTATTTTTTTGGCTCCCTGACAAGTGGAAATGTCTTCCCTACGTCTACCCTATCAAACCCTTTCGTATTTTTAAAAGCAGGTCACCCTACAAATAAACAGAATGCTTTTCATTCTGAAGCAGATCAGTAGTTGTGCAATTGGATTTCAATTTGCAGTTGAATTGCTATGTAGCAAATTCTTTTGTTCCTCTGCCATGGTTCCCACCGCCATCATTTCTGCATAATTCTAGGATGGTAGAGAAAGGCCTGGAGAGATGGGGAAATGGTGGGTCAGGTACAGGATTACCATCTTGTACTTTGGTGACTTTTTAAAATCATGAGCCAATCAGAATGCAATATGATCCCAACTGGGGTAAAATCTGTGAATTTACAAATTGGGTTTGTATGAGTTCAGAAATTGGCTTAACATTACACTCACAACCAGGTATCAGCAACGTTCTTTAGACCTTCCTCATGCTCCTTTCACTCTCACCTCTACTCTGCTGTAGGTCAGGTCCCACACATGCCGTTCTTCAGATTTGAGCCTCAACATTGTAGCCTTGATTTTAACCCTCAGCCAGAGTCATGCAGGTGGTGGGGAGGCAAAGGTGGACATCAAAACTGTTGAGCTCTCCACAGCATAAACCCCAGCAGAGTTCAACCATACTGATGGGGCATGGTCAACAGATGCAGCAACCCTTCTGCAATTCACTCCATGCCCATTGATTTTGGTTCTGGACAAGAGATGCAGGGGGGATGTGAGGAGGAACATCTTTATGCATTGAGTATTAGTGACTTGGAACTCGCTGCCCACAAGAGTGGTGGAAGCGGAGACGATGAATGATTTCAAAAGAAAAATGGACTAGGCACTTGAGGAAAATAAACCTACAAGGCAACAAGGATAGAACTGGGAAATAGGACTAACCGGATTGCTCTAGAGAGAGCCTGCATATACTCGATGGGCCAAATGACCTCCTTCTTTGCGCTAATGACTCAATGAGCTGCATTTTCAATTACCAATGGGGGCGGGAACAGGTGTGGGCATGGTTTAAAAAATGCATTTCTGGAGGGCCAGCCCTGGGACAATTTGCACTTTTCAAATGGCTCGCTGGGGTTGGGGGGCTGGGGGGCAGTGGGGGGTAAAACCCACGCCCCCCACTTAACAGCCCCTTAAGCTTCTTAAGGCATTTGTTAAGTAGCCTGTCTGAAAAAGAATGGCATTTTCAATCTTTTTTCTTGATGAAGCCGAACTTTCTGGTGCACAGCTGTCGGGTTGTCATGGAACAAAAGGCAGTTTGTTTCCACCTGCATTCATTTGTGGAATTTGAGAGGTCAGCTAGTGCAGGGTTGGGTGCTGTACTTCGACTTGACGTCTATGGCCATCTTTATCTTCCTAGAACTTTCGTGAACTGTTTGCCCTGCTTGGCACAGCAGTAGCAGCCCACAACTTGGCTGCTGCCTACCTTTGTTACTGGCACCATACAGGCAGCACCCATCTCCAGGAGGTGCTCAGAACCTCTGATAGGTGCTGAGCTCGTTTCCTGGCCAATCAGCCTATTAACATTAAAAAATAGCAATGTAAGAGCGACACTGTTCAAGTGCGGGCTCAGAATCCAGAATTCACCTGAGTGTCAGGTTCCTGACTCCACTTTGAAAATCCAGCCCTATGACTAGAGTGTAATGTGTGAGGCCAGACCAGTAGTGTCCACGTAGGTTCAGATCACAAAGTCTGTGGAAGTTAAATAATAACTTTTAAATCCATGTTCCCATTCATTTGCAAGTGCCTCAAGTTGCTTATACTAATAGATCCTGCTGTGATAATTTACGAGTTATGTATTAGTGAGGCAACAGTGCTAATAACAGCCCTTTCGAAACCTCCAGATCCACAAAATGTAAAATAGGCAAATCAGCGGGTAAGAAATATAAATTAAATTGAACTAACTATCACTCCAGAAACTTCAGCGCAAATGTCAGAGTGACACTCCATTGGAATACTAAGGACGCAGCATTGTCGTAGAGGCAGTAACTGAGGGAACCCTGCACTGTTGGAGGTGCCATCTTTACAATGAGACGTTAAACCGAGGCCCCACCTGCTCTCTCAGGTTGATATAAAAGAACCCAAGGCTGCTATTTTGAAGAAAAGCAAGGGAGTTCTCCATCAACCAACATTGCTATTGCTAAAACAGATTATCTGGTCATTAGCTCATTGCTGTTTGTGGGAGTTAGTTGTGTGCAAATTGGCTGCTTTGTTTCCTATATTACAGCAACAACTACACTTCAAAAAGCACTTAATCGGCTGTAAAACGCATTGGGACATCCTGAGCCCATGAAAGATGCTATTGAAATGCAAGTTCTTTCAAATCTGTCTTTTTATAAAAGGGGGCCAGTGGAAGTAGAGGGAGAAAACAGGGAAAAGGCCTCATACATGGTTGGCAAACCTCTCACATAAAACTGTAAAGCTTCACAATTCATGCTGAATAGCTTTTTAGCAGATAAATGGTGGGTGTTACAAGGGAAAACTATTCTTGTCTTTCCTCATCAGTTCTCACAATCGAAGAAACTGCTGAATAATTTATTACCAAATTATTCCCGTCGCCTCTTTATCAATCAAGATATATGTCTTTGTTAAATATTACATACACAGAAGGAAGAGAATGGAAGGTTTTAGTGTGGTTATTCCCACTGTTAGCTCGGCATTAATTAATAAAAATAACCTACATTTCACAGGGACTGGCTGCATTAATAACTGGATTTTTCTAGGTTACAGAACAACTGAATACAAATTGTGGAGCTTCTTTTTTTCCGTTTGATCATTAATGCTATCTTTCCTTTCTTCTAATTTTCTTTCTTACTCTCCTTAAGGTGCTGACTTGGGTTAAGGTGTGGTTCCATCATCTGACCTTGCTCCTGTTCTCATCCGGAGCCACACACAAATTAACTTTACACCGCTTTTAATGGCCATCAGGAGCAGAAATGCCCAACTTACTGATCTCAACGCCATTTGTCCTGTTGCATGTATGGGTGTCAGATGAAGACAGAATTAGCCTTGGTTGTGAGAGCCACTGTGTTTAAATAGCATTCACAATCTCAGGACCCCATGTGAAGAATGGTTTCTTGAGTGAGATACTGGAGGGCTTCCAGCTCCCATGGAACAGCATCTGAGCATCTTCATAGGATTGTTATCATATATGATTATTCTATCTCGGATTTCCCTCTTCACACCTATCGAGTCTGCCCCCTCATTTTATCTCCATCCTCCCAATTAGGTTTCTCACCAAATATCAATCCTGGAGCAGATATCAACTGACCCCAAATCAGACTCCAGGCTTATATTTGTGTCCTGCCTGCCTGTGCTCAAGGCCCGAGTTAAATTTAGCCCTACCTATACCTTTTATCCAGGACACTTTTTCTGATCAATGATGATATAGTTTGCCTCAATAATGAGTAACCCTGACTTCACTCTCCAATGCAGGGCAGCATCGAGTATTTCCGTCTCAGGTCAATTACAAAGCGTAAAGAATATCATTCATGTTTTAAAGGCTGGTTAATGGATAATCAATTCCTATCAGCTGGGAATGATATTTAAGTAAATTTAATTCCATCGGGAATTGATTTATGTTCCACCACATGAAGTATTACATAACAAATGAAAGAAGTCAGCAGGCTGATTGCTCACTGCAGCAGCCTCTCACACTCCAGCAGGGTCACCAACATTTCAGAAAGTCTCACCAGGACTCCTGGGTCAGAGCATCTTTTAAACAGGATGTTTCCTCGTTGGCTATCCCTTTGAAAGCAAGCAGACATGAAAACTCTCGTGAATTGATCGCAAGAGACAATTTCTTGGTAAAATTATGGCTCTCTTATAATATCGTGAGGGGCTCTGAAATCTTTGGATTTTGTTGCAGAGGGTGTTGAAAGATCAGAGGGAAAGCTGGCAATTGATACGGGAGCTGGTGTAAGAGCCTGAAATTGTGACCCTAGTTCTTAAACACTTGCTGCTCATACATGATACTGGGGCTAAAAATACAAGGACAGGTTGAACGGACTGGCTTGTGTTCCCTTGAATGTGGAAGATTAGGGAGTGACATAAATGAGCTGTTTAAAAAACTGATGGATTTGATAGGATAGCAGGAATGGGGGGAAATCCAGAACAAGGGGGCAAAGCCTTAACATTAAAGTTGGGCTATTTAAAGGCTTATGTCAGGTAATATTTCTTCACACATAGAGTAGTGAAAATTTGGAACTCTCTCCCAAAAAAGCTGTTGAAGCCAGAGGTCAGTTGAAAATGCCAAAACTGAGATTAATAGATTTTTGTTGGGTAAGGGGCTTAAGGGTTACGGAATCAAGGTGGGTAGATGAAGTCAAGATACAGATCAGCCATGATCTAATTGAATGACAGAACAGGCTCAAGGGACTGAATGTCCTCCTCCTGTTCCTATGCCCTTAATTGCTTATCAACACTTACTGCCTGGGTGAGGATTGGCCTCTAGCATGAAGTGTGAGAGTGATGCTGGGATCTGCGGAACTGTTACCTCAGATAAAGTCAGCACCTTCAGGAGAGGAGAGCAGAAAACTAGAAGAAAGTTTTAAAAAGGAGCAATTATTAGGAGCCTGTGGAAACTGAGAGTCAAAAGTAATTTATTTTGAGTAAGTTGTCTACTTCTGATTATGTTTTTTTGCATGCTGCTGACTTGATCATTTGGGGGATATGCGGGGGGTGTAGCTTGCTAGGACTTAGTGAACCCAATAATGAGGAGGAGCTGAATTAGTATGTACACAGTGGAAATAAGTAGACCTGTGAAATAGTCAGGATTAATGACTGTATCTGCACGAACGTTGATTTTGCTCCCTCGCACTGTCAATGTCATCAGTTCTGGGGATGTTGCTGTCTTTTTTTGCAGGGGAGTTCAGGTTTAGCATTATGCATTTGATGAGCAGAAACTGCTGACTTCGGCTTTGCCCTAAAGTCCTGCTTTGGATATTTATGTCATATTGTATTCCGTTGGAAGCTCCCTGGTGTCAAGTTCATCCGGTTCCTACTGCAGGACAGTACAGCATCAGAACTAAGATTTGCACCTACAAGGTTAGAATTTTCTCCAACTATCTGGAGATTTTCGATGTTAGCTGTGATAACATTGGGCAGGATTTTCCCTTTGTCAGGCAGGCCCGGTGGGCGGGCCCAGGAGCGGCCATGAAACTGACCGCCACCCGCGATTGGGCCCCGACGATGATTTCACACTGGTGGGCCAATTAAGGCCCGCCCAGCGTGAAACACGGCTCATCACTGGCCGGGAAGGGCCGAGCGGGGGCGGGCCCTGTCGGCCGCCGGGTCCAATGGCGACCTGGCGGCCAGTTTGAAAACGGCCCAGGTAGCCCCAGAAAGGCTGCCTGGGAAGGATGTCTGTCTGTTGTCGTAAAGATGGACTCGAGTGCGGCAGCAAACGCCAGGCGGGTGGGCAATTGCCTCCCCCACCCCGGCTTTTCTGATGAGTGCCTCGCCATCCTCCTGGAGGAGGTGGCTGACACCCTTGTCCCCAGAGATGGGAGCAGAAGGCCACCGCACCTCACCAAGAGGGCATGGGAGGAAGTGGCAGCCCTGGTGAGCAGCCACGATGTGGTGCGATGCACATGTGTGCAGTGTCGGAAGTGCTTCAATGACCTGCTGTGCTCATGAAGGATGGGTAGCATGTTGGCATGGATCAGTGTGCAGAAGTGTTAAGGTGTGGCAGTCCCCCCGTGAATCTCAGGGGCATTAGAGTCTGAGTGCCAACTGTCAGTCACAACGGAGTTGGCCAAGGGGGTGAGCCTTGGCTGCTTGGACTGAGTGCCTTGCAGCTCAAGGGCCATGACTTGGATGTGCCCTGTGAAGTTTTCCTCAGCTGAGGTTGGGCAGGCTTCAGTGGCGCTGCAGGTGGAGAGTGGACTAATCAATGCTCCTCTGTCCTTTCAGGAGAAGACAAGCCATAACCAAGCCGAGAGGGCACATACAGGTGGAGGCCCGTCTAGCCTGCTGTCACTCTCCTGGTTCAGGCAAGATGCCCTGGAGCTGGAGAGCCAGCATGCTCCCCGTGCATCCGGGAGTGGAGAGGTGGAGGTGCCAGACAAAGGTAAGAGCACAGTGCACAGAGGGGAGACTTTCAGATTGTACAACCATTCTAGGGTAGTCTCCTTATCGATGGGAGCCGTGAACCTGGAGTCCCCATTGATCATTGAAAGACGACGGCACCGTGATGCAGATTTCCATTGTCTCACCAGAGTGCCTGGCATGCGCAGTGACGGTGCGGTGACTTTAACTAACGACATGTCCTTCTTCTCCCTTTTAGGTTCGCCAGCAGGTGTCCAATCTGCAGACCCTGAAGGGCCACCCTTGACACCGGAGGGCCACCAGGTGTCATTTTCACCTGCGTCACACTCGCTCTCTGAAGCAGGCACCAGCGCAGGTGCCAGCACCTCAGTGGGCATTAGAGCGGTGGCTAATATCTCAGTACACATTGGTGAGGGCACTTTACAGTTGCTTGAGGTCCAGGCGGAGGCAGAGAGTGCCCAGGGCTTCGGCCATTGAAGGACTGCTGGAGACCAGGACGATGCTCAGTCGAAAGCTGATGATGAGCCTCTGGAGTCATCCATTAGGCGGCAAATGCTGGATATTAGCGAGATGTGCGGGAGGATATGGCGGAGATCCATGAGGGTCTGTGTACCATGGACTCCGTGATGGAGGATTCCATGCGGAGCTTGAGCATTACATTGACCGTCAAGGCTGAGCGCACTGCTTCCTCCATGGAGAGAGTGGTGACTCTCATGGAAAGGCAGCTCTAGGGACAGAATGAGGGGCTCCTGGGGTTGTGCTCGGACCTGCAAACCCTCACATAGGCACTGATCTCAGGTGGTCAGTGTTAGTGCGGGAGATGGATAAGGCACCCAGTATCCCAGCTAGGTGCCCATCCATCAGTGGTGTGCAGGGAGGTCCACAGCGACTTCATGTTGGTGCACGAGCTGCCTGTCATCCCTGCGGGCTCCTCTCAGGGCACCCTGGATGATGCCAGCAGCTCCTCCGCCCCTCTGCCAGTGACTGTGGCATCTGATGAGGCTGTGATGACTAGGGTGATGCCCTAGAGGGCTACTCCCTCCCAGGCTCCACTGGCCATTGGACGACCACCAAGGACATCAAGGCCAACAAGACAGCAGAGTCAGCAGGCTGCCTCCAATGCTGGTGCCAGTGAGGGGGGAGCACCTGGACGTAGCACTCGCAAACGTAAGTTAAAGGCACCGTGAACACAAGAGGGACAGTTCACGGGTGATTTTGTGTTCATTTATGTTTATATATATTGGTCTGGGAATGAAGACCAGAGAGGTTTATGTAAATAGTTTGGAATTATCAAAAGGAGATAAATTTTGTTTTTGTTATCATGACCTGAGTATGCTTCATCTTTTTATTTTATTGATGCAGGGTACGCCTGTATGTAATGCTGGATGTACATGTCTCTGAACTCTATTGAACAGGCACTGAATGTTCTTTGTGTTCAAATGAAAGGGTCCTTTCAGACATCCGAGATGGAGGAGGCAGCCCTGGCATGCATTTGAAGCTGATCTTTGGTAGCCTAGCTGAAGGAGCATTGGATCAAAGCGAACCTGGTGTCCCTGCTTCCCTGGAGATTACCGGGGTCTGCCTCCATGCCCTTAGCGTTCTCCTCACCGTGCTTCTCTTCTGACTCACTACTGAACTCATCATGTGCAGCTGCATCAAGATCCTCTTCCTCCAGTGGGTCCCCCCTTGTCGGTGCCAGATTGTGGAGAGCGCAGCATGCAACCACTATCAGTGACACCCGCTCTGTGGGGTATTGTAGTGCTCCTCCTGAAAAGCCCAGGCATCGGAAGCGCGTCTTGAGAAGACCTATGGTTCTCTATCACCGCCCTTGTGGAGGCATGACTCATACTGTTCCGCTTCTCAGCCTCTGTTCTTGGGTGGCGGAGGGGTGTCATGAGTGAGCTCTTGGATAGCCCTTGTCGCTCAGCAGCCATCCATCCAGTTGGGCTGGAGCACTGAAGAGCCTCAGCACCTGGGAGTGTCTCAGGATGTAAGCGTCATGGGAGCTGCCAGGTTACCTTGCACAGACTTGCAGAATCTGCATCCTGTGGTCACACATTATCTGAACGTTCATGGAGTGGAATCCCTTCCTGTTGACGAAGGCACCCGGCTCACCCGCTGGCCCCTTGATGGCCACGTGTACAGTTGATTGCACCCTGGACACGGGAGAACCCAGCAATTGCTGCAAAGCCTCTGGCTCGCTCAGCCTGGCTGGCCTCGTCTGTGTGGTAAAGAATAAAGGTCAGTACCCGCCTGAACAGAGCTTCTGTAACCAGCTTGACGCAACTGTGGACAGCTGATTGGGAGACTCCAAAAAAATCCCCCACTGACCCCTGGAAAGAGCTGGAGGCATAAAGGTTGAGGGCCACAGTGACCTTCAGAGCTACTGGCAAGGGGTGTCCACTCACTCAGTCAGAGCTGATCTCAGGCCCGATCATCTGACAAATAGAGATCACGGTTCCCCTTGAGAGGCGGAACCTCCTTCTGCATTGAACCTCGGACATATTGAGGTAGCTGCATCGCTGCTAAACCCTGGCAGCAGGATAGTGGCGTCTTCTGCAGCCCCTTCTGCCTTGGACTTCCTACTGGCCCTGCACCCCTTGTGCCTGCGCCTCTCCTCCCACAGGTCCCTTCCCTGGAAGCTGCATAGGAGCACCTGGCCTCCTGTCCCTTCTGCCCCTCTCTTCCTCCTCAGAGGAAGTGCAACAGCGGAGACCACAATCCCCATTACCAGGGTAACGGAAGGCTGTCTGATACCTGGAAGGGTCCACATGGCCTGAATCCTCCAGGGTCCTGGTAGACAGCAATGAATCCTGAAATGAGGCCTGGAAATGCTAAGAATGAAGCCCCAAATAGAGATGAAGCTGCCAAGTACTAATAAGCAACCAGCTGCAAACTATCTCCAAAATTGCTCACTACTCACACTGGCAATGCTGCTGACCCTTTTTAGCCTGCCCTTGGATGAAGTTTGTGAAAACATTGGCTGGCTGCCTGCCTGTTTTGCTCGTGCAACAAGCAGAAAATTGTATGGGCAAGGTAAAATCACAGTCAGTTGGACTGTTAAGGGCCTTAACTGGCCTATTAATTAATGGCGGGCACTGCTCTGGCACCAGCACGTGGCCACTGAGCGAAACATCGTGTGAGGGCGTGATGACATCAGGACGCTTACCCAACGTCATTGCAGACTAATTTTCTCCCATTCAGGTTGGGCATGTGCCCGCCCACAGGATGAAAAATTCTGCCCACTGTCTCATCTCAGAGGCAGAATGTTATGGGTTCAAGCCCCTCTCTAAAACCTTGATCCCTTAATCTAGGCTGGCAGTCTGGTGCAGTGCTGAAGGAGAGCTGCACTTCTGGAGGTGCCACCTTTCAAATGCGATATTAATCTGAGGCCCCTGTCTGCCCTCTCAGGTGGACCTAAAAGATCCCACAGCCACTATTCAAGGAAGAGCAGGAGCATTCTCCACAATGAACTGACCAATATTTAACAAAAGCAAAATACTGTGGATGCTGGAAATCGGAAATAAGAACAGAAAATGCTGGAAATGCTCATGAGGTCTGGCAGCATCTGTGGAGAGAGAAACAGAGTTAACATTTCAGTCTGTGACCTTTCATCAGAAGCTCTGATGAAAGACCACATGTGAAAAGTTAACTTTGTTCTTCTCTCCACAAATGGTGCCAGACCTGCTGAGTGTTGCCCGCATTTTCTGTTTTCATTATGGCCAATACTTAACTCTCAACCTAGATGAATGATATGGTCATTATCACATTGATGTTTGTGGGAGCTTGCTGTCTGCAAATTGTCTGTCGTGTTTCCTACGTTACAGCAGTGACTGCACTTCAAAAGTACTTCATTGGCTGTTATGCACTGTAGGACATCCTGAAGTCGTGAAAGGTGTGATAGAAAGTACTTCTCTTTCTCTGTTGATCTTAAAGAAGTGCAAACCAGCTGTATCAAAAGTTAATAGCTGACCTGTACATTCAGTCTGAGAGCCATATAGTGCCATCAGAAACCATTCAGCCACTGGCAGCACAGAACAAAACCACCTCCTGAGGTATTGTTATCTGCAATAGCATTAACCCCAGATCATTTACTTTTGATGGTGCAGTTTTACTGCGCAGCTTTATAACAATGTTGACTGTACTTTAAATGTTGCATGTGAAGCCCATTTAGAGATGTGATAAGGTGCTATCTAAATGCAGGTCTGTCTTTCTGATGGTGTACAATGTCTTTAGCATTCCTGCGGAGTAAGTGATTTATTATTCTCAAAGCAACCAATCTAATGTTTCCTCAGTTACACCACGATTTTACCCAATGAGTAGGTGAGCCACCAAAGTTCAAGAAGGTACCAGATTCAATTCTTGGCTGCTGTTGATCTTAGTTAGGCTAACAGACGCTCTCAATCGTCCTGGGGTAGGGAAAAGAAAATGCTCTAGGCTTCCTGCTCCAGGTCATGATCCAGGAGCCCTTGTTGGAATTGTAAATGTGCATGCAGCAGGTGATTGGGATTGTCTGTAATGACCCCTGGGATTAAGCAGTCTGCTGACAATCAGCATAAAAGCTCAGATATAATAATTCAATTAATAAATATTATGGGGAGTCTTTCAGAGACTTCCAAGATGTTTGATTTTCACACTTCTCTGCCTTACAATGTAAATAGATTAATTATTAAAGGTTTTCAATGCATTCCATCAGCACTAAAGAGGTGTCAATCTAATCGTAGCAATGTGATGTGGGACACGTTAATAATGGAGTGGGGTGAAGCAGCATTCATCACCAAACAGATTTCTTCCTTAATCCTGATGTTTCATATCAGGATTATGACTATAAGATACTGAAGAGCACTATCAGTTACATTTCTATAGACTCCCTCATGTCAGAACTCACAGTCCAGAGCAGGAAAGAAATGGACAGCAAACAAGATGGAATTAGGGGTGGGACCAAGAGAATAGCAGCCAATGGCGGAGCAAAGATGAAGGGGGGTGAGGAGGAGGCCAGTATCAAGGTGTGAGCAGGAAAGTGAACACGAAGGAGGTCCTAAGATAGGGTGAGGAGAGTATCTGACAGTAATGATTTTGAAATTGATACAGAAGGGCCAAGGAAGCTAATGGAGCCACAAGAGCAGATTTAAATTGATAAGAATGTGGGTTGTAGCATTCTGAATGAGTTACCATTCATAGAGAGTAGCAGTAGGGACGAATTCTGAGACATCATTAGAGAATACAAACTTCAAGGAGATGAATTTCTGAATTAGAGCCTTGGGAGCAATGAGGTAAGGAAGAGGTAGTCAATATTTCAAAGGTAGGAGAATGTGATCTTAATGAAAGATTGGCTGCGGGGAAGAAAACTAACCGACACACAAAGTTCTGGATAATCAGAGGTGCTATTCAATAAGGCTGAAGAAGAGGAGAGGCAGCTTGGAGTTGATGAGAGCACAATAGGCTTTGGTTTTGCTTGCATTAAGTTGGGCTAAATTTTGTTTCAATCCAAGAAATAATGAAGCTTAATCCAAAACTCAGAAGAACAGTTCCTCATTCCATCCCCCACCCTCTCCCACCCTCCCCCATCCCACCATTCCCTTCAACCCCCACACAACATTCCTGTTCAATCATCCTGACCGGCCCTTGGTGAGTCAATAAAATACCAAATCAAGATATTTGTGCTGTTTATCTGCACCCAGTCGGAATGATGTAGCAAAGATGAAGGGGCGGGGGTGGGGGGGGGAATGGTGAGGAGTAGGCCAGAATCAAGGTGTGAGCAGGAAAGTGAACATGAAGGAGGTCCTGAGATAGGGTGAGGAGAGTATCTGATGGTAAAGATTTTGAAATTTATACGGAAGGGCCAAGGAAGCCAAAGGACATATTCAGCCCATCTGTTAAACCTGTATTTGTATCCAGGTTCGCAGCGGTAAATGACCACTGCAGCATTTCACCTTTCCACTTTCGGTGTGGCTGGTACAGTGCCATAAGAAATACCAGAGGGTGGGAAGGCTGCCAGCGATACAGTGAAAATGCCTCTTCTTAGGGTTAGAATGGTGTGCATTTATCCAGAAAATAAATGTGGAAGCTCAGCCTTGTATCCAGCCTTGGTCTAGATGTGTTTGATGCTGTCACCAACTACTAGAGTGTGAAAAATGTTGTGCCTTCTACATTAGCACAGTAATATCTCTTTGAAAAATGGAAAACAAGGGAAGAAGCCATTGCAGTTAGATTAACCTACTCTGCCCATTCCCAATTGTCAACACGCCCTACATTCATTAACATTTAGCTTGTGTCTTTGATGGATTAGGAACCAAGTCCCAGAGCCAGCTTCAGGAACAGCATCAGTGAAGGATGAAGCGCTTATTACAAGAGGAAGGCTGGAACTGAAGACGCTGCAAGAAATATATTCCTCACAGCTTCCACTCTAATTCATTTCAGCCGAGTCTTGATCTGCAAGCTGAAGATTTCATGTGGCATGAAAACGAGACAGGGTGAAACTATTAATTCTGGATTATAAAGCACACCCACTATTGAAGTCAATATACTGGTCACGGAAAGACATCTAGAGGGGTGACTTATATTCTGCATTTTTATGTTAATGATTTTTTTCCCATTATGTCTGCTAACAGAAAATATTTTACTTCTCTATGTAACTCGCTGCTGTCTTTCCATTATTCTGAATGTGACTCTCCTATCTCTCCATAATTCTCCAACTCCTGCCATTTATGTATTATTGTTAATGTTACTCCCTCCCATTATCAGTTACCCTCTTCGTAACTTCCACCCATGTTCCCTATGTAGCTGCTGCCCACCCCTGCCCATTCTTCTTCAGTTCCCTACTCACGCCTAGTGGCACACAAGGCAAACAATGCTTACGCCTGTTTCCATGGCTAAAGTTCCTTGAACAGGTCGCCAGCCTGTGGCCAGAGGCTATAGCTTGAGGGGCACCACTGTGCACCAAGCAAGGCTGACCAGGAAATTCTGCCGCTCTTACCGCCTGCCATAGGCGTATTGGAAGGATTTACAGGCTGATAATCAACCTGGTTAGCCATGAACACATTTACCCTGGCCATCAAGTCCTGGAGCGGGCTCGAACCACTTCACCACAGGGCCTACCTACTCCCGTCCATTATCCCGTCACCAATCCATTATCTATATAATTCTCCTCCTTGTATCCATCATTCTCTGTGTGACTCCCTCTTATCTGTTTGTCATACCAACTTAAGGAAGGATGGTATAGACCGAAGTCTCTTCCATGGCTGCAATCACTGCTGGCTGGTAGTTAATAGTGGATTGCTTTTGTGGAGAGCGGATGGAGAGATCAAGTTTGGCAGTTATGCTTGAAATGCAACCTTTGTGGAGCTCACTATCATTGCCTACCCCCTGCCTCCATTTTAATGTCTCCTTTCCTCTGAAGCAGACAGGCAACTGATGTCCCTTTAAAAGAAAAACAAGTTGTGCATTGATGGGTTATTTTCTTTGGTCTGAATGTACCTGTTGCTATGTCTTGATCGATGTTTGATTCGATATCATTGTAGCTGATTCTGTAGTGATAAAGTGATTCACATGAAGCTAAATGGTTATAAGTTTCTCTTTAGCGGGACTTGTTGACATTTATTCAAGCCTTACGGGCACAGGAAGTGTTGTAAAAGGCAGGTTGAGTCACAGAGCAAGGTGATGATGAATGTGGACTTCAGTGTAATATTCATGAATATGATGGGGTGTTTAGAGTTTTAACAATTTGAGAGATGTTTTACCCAACATCTCCCATTCTGTCCCTAATCATGATTCCTATCTCAACATCATTGACCACCACCCCCTGCCACCTCACTGACCATCTTCGGCTTGCCACTTCCAATCTCTCTCCCAATTTTCAGTCTGACTTTTCCGTCTTTGGTTTTCAACACTGCTCCAATGTAGACAGGAAAGGGAGGCTGCAGCTGGACACCGCAGGGAAGAAACATTGAGGCAGCTTTAATTTAAACAGCAAGGATTAGGGGCAGCTGGCAGAGCTGACTTCCACTAACTCTATAATCAGTTTCATCCAAACTGATGAGATTGGAAGTCAGTTAAGTGGAAAGAGAGACAGATATTCGGAGATAGACATACAAGAAGCAGGTATCAGGAATATGCAGCCACTGAGGGTCAGTCAGTATAAAGAAAACATCAGAAGTGTTTTTTTCTTAATTCTTTCATGGGCTGTGGGCATTGCTGGCAAGGCCAGCATTTGTTGCCCATCCCTAATTACCCTTGAACTAAGTGGCCTGCTGCACCATTTCAGAGGGCAGTTAAGGGTCACCACATTGCTGTGGATCTGGAGCCACATTTAGGCCAGACCAGATAAGGTGATACCCTGAATGGCATTATTGAACCAGATGGGTTTTTATGACAATCGATGATAGTTTCATGGTCACCATCACTGAGACTGGCTTTCAATTCCAGACTTTATTAATTGAATTTAAATTCCACCAGCTGCCTTGGTGGGGTTTGAACTCATGTCCCCAGAGCATTAACTTGGACCCCAGGATTGCAAGTCCAGCGACATTGCCACTGTCCCCCCAGTGGAAACTGCAGGCTCTTATAATGATATGGTAAGAATATAAAAAACATGGCTGCCCCATGGATCATCAATGAACACAACACCGTAGGCTGTTCAGGAAAGTTAGAGTGGACCGGAGATGAGTACTGTCAGACGTTTAACAGGAACGTGCGGAAGGCTAATGAAGTTGATCTTGTCGGAGGTGGGATCAGCTACTCTGGTTTGGAGGACTGCGTGGAGACTGAGAGAGTAGACATGAGGCTGATCCCTAGTGCTGGAGGAAGAAGACTGGGGAGGCTTGGGCTTTTCGGTTTTGAGAGGAAGCAAGAAGTGGACCTTGAGGTATGAAAAAGGTAAATTACTTTAAACTGAGGATGGGGGAGGAGGTGAACACACTGGTGTACATTTAAGAAGCAATTGGAGGCTGCAGGGAGATACTGTAATATCTTCCTGGACAGATGAGTGGAATGGCCTTTGTCATCTTAGGATCTGTACTCCCAACCTTTATCAGTTATTTCATCTCTCCTTGTTTTATCAATCTTTTCTTCCCATAATAGTTCAGATGAAGACCTGCCACCTGAAATGTTTCAAGCTTGCTGAGTATTTTCAATATTTTTTATTTCAATACAATATTTTGTGTCTTCATTTTATTCGTTAGAGATTATTCAGCTGTTCCCCCCTGACATCCCCCCAAAATTGCATTGGCATCATTGGGTCTTCCCTATAGGTGTAATAAGGAACTGATGGAAACAGCAAATCTCCAGACAATTTGTAAAGCAAAGCTTGAAATTTGTAGAGCATTACAATGGGCTTGTTATTGTGTTGCTAAAATAAGGCACTTGCCAGTTACTCTCAGATTATGCGGTTCATGGACATCAGTACTTGTAATAGAATAATTTCTCATTTATCAAAAATCTTGGGTGAAAGGCTAGAACTTACAGAACAAGATGCCAGATAAATTGGGAGAGAAGAACAATAATTCATTAAGCAGATTTTTTTTATTTATTCATGGGATGTGGGCATTGCTGGCAGGGCCAGCATTTCTTGCCCATCCCGAACTACCCTTGAGAAGGTGGTGGTGAGCCGCTGTCTTGAACCGCAGCAGTCCATGTGTTGTAGGTACATCTGCAGTGTTGTTAGTAAGGGAGTTCCAGGATTTTGACCCAGTGATAGTGAAGGAATGGCCGATATAGTAGTTCCAAGTCAGGATAGTGTGTATCTTAGAGGGGGACTTGAGAGGGTGTGCCCATGCATCTGCTGCCCTTGTCCTTTGAGGTGGTAGAGGTCGCGGGTTTGAAAGGTGCAGTCTAAGGAGCCAAAATGCTGCAGTGCATTTTGTAGATGGTACACACTGCTGCCACTGTACATCGGTAGTGGAGGGAGTGAATGTTTAAGGTGGTGGACGGAGTGCCAATCAAGCAGGCTGCTTTGTCCTGGATGGTGTCGAGCTTCTTGAGTGTTGTTGGAGCTGCACTCATTCAGGCAAGTGCAGAGTATTCCATCACACTCCCGACATGTGCTTTGTAGATAGTGGACAGGCTTTGGGGAGTAAGGAAATGAGTTACTCGCCGCTGAATTCCCAGCCTCTGACCTTCTCTGCTAGCCATAGTATTTATATGGCTGGCCCAGTTCAGTTTCTGGTCAATGGTGAACCCTAGGATGTTGATAGTGGGGGATTCAGTCATGGTAATGCCATTGAATGTGATGGGGAGATAGTTAGATTTCTGACCATATGATGGAGGGAAGGTCATTGCTGAAGTAGCTGAAGATGATTGGGACCTAGAACAACGCCACAGAGGAACTCCTACAGCAATGTCTTGGGACTGAGATGATTGACCTTCAACAACCACAACCATCTTCCTTTGTGCTAGGTATGACACTCCAACCAGTGGAGAGTTTTCTGCTGATTCCTATTGACTTCAGTTTTGCTAGGGTTCCTTGATGCCACACTCAGTCAAATGCTACCTTGATGTCAAGGGCAGTCACTCTCACCTCACCTCTTCAATCCATGTTTGTATCGAGGCTGTAATGAGGTCGGTACTGAGTGACCCTGGTAGAACCCAGACTGAGTAGTGGTGAGCAGATTATTGTTGAGTAAGTGCCAATTGATAGGACTGTTGACAACCCCTTCCATCACTTTGCTGATGATCAAGATTAGACTGATGGGGCAGGTTGGATTTGTCCTTTTTGTGGAAAGAATATACCTAGGCAATTTTCCACATTGGGTCATGAGGACTCGAGGCGTCGGCTCTTTTCTTCTCTGCCGATGCTGCCGGACCTGCTGAGTTTTTCCAGGTAATTCTGTTTTTGTTTTGGATTTCCAACATCCACAGTAGTTTTTTGTTTTTAATTTTCTACATTGCCAGTTAGATGCCACTGTTTTAGTTGTATTGGAACAGCTTGGCTAGGGGAGTGGCTAGTTCTGGAGCACAAGTCTTCAGTACTCTTGCGGGAATGTTGTCAGGGCCCATAGCCTTTGCAGTATCCAGTGCCTTCAGCCGTTTCTTGATATCACATCAATTGTGATACTGCTGTAGAAAATTCTCCTTAACACAATCTAGGAATGCTTGTCCTTCACTGCCCCTTACACTACCACTATCTGAGTCTATGTACAGGTAATTAAAGTCCCCACTATAACTACTGTACGATGTTTACACTTCTCTGTAATTTCCTTGCAGATTTGTTCCTCTAAATCCTTCTCACTAGCTGGTGGTCTACATATTGCACCGAGCAATGTAATTGCACCCTTCTTATTCCTTAACTCTAGCCAAATCGATTCTGTCTTTGAATCCTCTGACATGTCCTCTTTCTCCAGTACTGCAATACTCTCCTTAACCAAAAACACCACCCCTCCTTTTTTCTCTTTCCTATCTTTTCTGAACACTTTGTAACCAGGAATAATTAACACCCAGACCTGCCCTTCCTTAAGCCGGGTCTCTGTATTCGCCACAACATCATAATCCCACAAGGCAATCTGTGCCTGTAACTCCCCAATTTTATTAATGATACTCTATGCATTCACATACATGCAGTGTAACCCTGATTTAGACTTCATTACTTGCTCCCTTACTCCAACTCCATCTATTAACTTACTATCCTTTATTTTAGTGCTATCTGCCTCTCCCAACATTCTGTGTACCCTGATATTACTTTATAATATGCTCTTCTAGTTCCCACACCCCTGAGTTAGTTTAAACCCGCCCCAACAGCACTAGCAAAACGACCCGCAATGAACTCAGTCCTGGCTCTGTTCAGATGCAACCCAACCGTCTTGTGCGGGTGCCATCTCCCCCAGAGTCAGTTCCAGTGTCCCAGGAATCTAAAGCCCTCTTCCTGCACCATCTTTCCAGCCACGCATTCATCTGTCTTATCTTCCTATTTCTGTACTCACTTGCACGTGGCACTGGGAGTAATCTGGAGATTACTACTTTAGAGGTCCTGCTTGCTAATTTTCTACCTAGCTCCCTAAATTCCAATTGGAGGACCACATCCCCCTTCCTACCTATGTCATTAGTACCAATGTGGACTGCAACTCTGGCTGTTGGGCCTCCCCCACAAGAATGTCCTGCAGCCGTTCTGTGACAACCTTGACCCTAGCACCAGGGGGTCAACAAACCATCCTGGAGTCATGTTGACGGTTGCAGAAACGCCTGTCTGCTCCCCTAACTAAAGAATCCCCTATCAGTACAGCCCTTCCGCTCTTCTTCCTCCCCTCCTGTACAGCTGGTCCACACGTGGTGCCACAGGCTTGGTTCTTGCTGCACTCCTCCAAGGATTCATCACCCTCTCCGATATCCAGAATGAAAAACCAATTAGTGAGCGGGACCTCTGGGGACTCCTGCACTACCTGCCTGTTTCTCTTGGACTGCCTGGTGGTCACCCATTCCCTATCTGCCTGCTTGCCCCTAACTTATGGTGTGACCACCTCTCTGAATGTGCTATCCACATAGTTCTCTGCCTCACAGATGCACCTCAGTGACTCCAGCTGCTGCACAAGCTCTGAAATGTGGAGCTCAAGCTTATGCAGCTGGTGATACTTTCTGCACATGGGCTGGTCTGGGTCATGAGAAGTGTCCACGACTACCCACATGCCACAGGACAGGCATTCTGCTTGGCTGAGCTGTCCTGCCATGCCTTAACCGTAAACTTTTAAATCACTTTTTTACTTAAACTTTAGTTACTTTTACTTACTTTAATCTTACTCTTGTACTGTTAACTATAAACTGGAGATTAGTAGAAAGTAGAAATTCTTCACCCTTACTCACAAATCAGCTCCTACTCCTATGCCTATAAATTCTTACTTTCCGTGTGCTTGTTTAGAAATTTACGTTTCTGTACTCACACTGTCTTCATTTCCCAACTGTCTCTCCACTCTCGCTGTTTTATCTCCCGAACTCTCGCTGTTTTATCTCCCAAACTCTTGCTCTTTTATCTCCTGAACTCCGTTGTTTTATCTCCCAAACTCTTGCTGTTTAATCTCCCGAGCTCTCGCTCTTTTATCTCCTAAACTCTCGCTCTTTTATCTCCTGAACTCTCACTGTTTCATCTCCTGAACTCTCACTGTTTTATCTCCTAAACTCTTGCTGTTTTATCTCCTGAACTCTCACTGTTTTATCTCCAGAACTCTCACTCCTTTATTTCCAGACCTCTCACTGTTTTATCCCCTGAATTGAAGGGATGTGAAAAAGCAAATACAAGAAACAAAGAGGGATTACAAAGAAAGACTGGCAGCTAACATAAAAGGAAATCCCGAAGCATTCTATAAGCACATCAATAGTAAAAGGGTGGTAAAAGGAGGAGTAGGGCCGATTAGGGACCAAAAAAGGGATTTACACATAGAGGCAAGAGGCATGGCTGAGTTATTAAATGAATACTTTGCATCTGTCTTTACCTATGAGGCAGATGCTGCCCAGGCCATGGTGATAGAGGAGGAAACTCAGTCAGTAGAAGGGTTTAAAATTGATAAGGAGGAGATATTGGGTAAGCTGTTGGTACTTAAATTTGATAAGGCACCGAGGCCAGATGAAATGCACCCAAGAATATTGAAGGAAGTGAGAGAGGAAATTGCAGAGGCACTGACAATAATCTTTCAATGTTCCCTGGATTTGGGGGAGGTGCCGGAGGACTGGAGAATTGCAAACATTACGCCCTTGTTCAAAAAAGGTTGTAAGGATCTGCCCTGCAATTACAGACCAGACAGTTTAACTTTGGTGGAGAGAGAGACAGAGATAACGTTTCGAGTCCGTATGACTCTTCTTCAGATCTAAAGGGAGGTAGAAATGTGGTGAAATATATACTGATTAAGGGGGGTGGAACCAATGAAGCCGGATAGAAGGCCAGCGATAGGTGGGGGCAAAGGAGATGGCAAAAGATGTCATAAACAAAAGGTCAAAGAGTTGTTAATGGTGGTGGTACTGGCTAAAGGAGGTGCTAATGGTGACATTAAGAAAGCAAAATGTGATAATGGCCAGACCAAGGTAAGCACTCTGGAAGGTGACAGATGGCCATAGTGGGGGTGGGGTGGGGCGAGGGGACAGTGGTGGGAAGAAAGATCGAAAATAGGCTAAAAGCTGGGGACAAAACATTGAATGAAAATGGAAATAAATTTTAAAAATAATAATGAAAACGAGTGGGGGAAAAATTAATAAAATTTTAACAAAAAAAAATGGGAAAAATGGGGATGAAAAAGGGGGACGGGGATGGAGGAGAGAGTTCATGGTCTGAAGTTGTTGAATTCAATGTTAAGTCCGGAAGGCTGTAAGGTGCTTAATCGGAAGATGAGGTGCTGTTCCTCCATTTTGCGTTGAGCTTCACTGGAACATTGCAGCAGGCCAAGGGCGGACATGTGGGCATGAGAGCAGGGTGAGGTGTTGAAATGGCAAGCGACAGAAGGTTTGGGTCATGCTTGCGGACAGACCGAAGGTGTTCCACAAAGCGGTCACCCAGTCTGCGTTTGGTATCTCCAATGTAGAGGAGACCGCATTGGGAGTAGCGAATGCAGTAGACCAAATTGAGGGAAGTGCAAGTGAAGCGCTGCTTCATTTGAAAGGAGTGTTTGAGCCCTTGGACGGTGAGGAGGGGGGAGGTAAAGGAGCAGGTGTTGCACCTTCTGTAATTGCATGGGAAGGTGCCATGGGAGGGGGTAGAGGTGTTGGGGGTGATGGAGGAGTGGACCAGGGTGTCCGGGAGGCAACGGTCCCTACGGAATGCCGACAGGGAGTGAAGGGAAGATGTCTTTGGTGTTGGAGTTGGTGGAAATGGCGGAGGATGATGCTTTGAATGCAGAGGCTGGTGGGGTGAAAAGTGAGGACAAGGGGGACCCTATCATGGCTCTGGGACGGAGAGGAAGGTTTGAGGGCAGAGGTGCGGGAGATGGGTTGGGCACGGTTGAGGGCCCTGTCGACCACCGTGGGTGGGAAACCTCGGTTAAGGAAGAAGGTAGACATATGTGAAGCACTGTTTTGGAAAGTGGCATCATCAGAACAGATGCGACGGAGGCGAAGGAACTGAGAGAATGGGATGGAGTCCTTACAGGAAGCGGGGTGTGAGGAGCTGTAGTCGAGGTAGCTGTGGGAGTCGGTAGGCTTGTAATGAATATTGGTGGACAGTCTATCACCAGAAACTGAGACAGAGAGGTCAAGGAAGGGGAAGGAAGTGTCAGAGATGGACCATGTGAAAGTGATGGAGGGGTGGAAATTGGAAGCAAAATTGATAAATTTTTCCAGGGCCAGGCAAAAGAATGAAGCGGCACCGAAACAGTCATCGATGTACTGAAAGAAGAGTTGTGGGAGGGGGCCTGAGTAGGACTGGAACAAGGAATGTTCCACATTCCCCGTAAAGGCATAACTGGGGCCCATGTAGCTACCCAAAGCCACACCTTTTATTTGAAGGAAGTGAGACAAGTTTAAGGAGAAATTGTTCAGTGAGAGAACAAGTTCAGCCAGACGGAGGAGAGTGCTGGTGGATGGGGATTGTTCGGGCCTCTGTTCAAGGAAGAAGCGGAGAGCCCTCAGACCATCCTGATGGGGGATGGAGGTGTAGAGGGATTGGATGTCCATGGTGAAGTGGAGGTGGTTGGGGCCAGGGAACTGGAAATTGTTGATATGATGTAGGGCATCAGAAGAATCACGGATGTAGGTGGGAAGAGACTGGACAAGGGGAGAGAGAATGGAGTCAAGATTGGAAGAAATGAGTTCTGTGGGGCAGAAACAGGCTGACATGGTCGGTCTACCGGGACAGTCCTGTTTGTGGATTTTGGGGAGGCGGTAGAAGCAGGCTATTTGAGGTTGGGAGACTACGAGGTTAGAAGCTCTGGAGGGAAGATCTCCAGAGGAGATGAGGTTAGTGACAGTCCTGGAAACAATGGCTTGATGTTCAGTGGTGGGGTCATGGTCCAGGGGGAGGTAGGAGGAAGTGTCTGCAAGTTGGCGCTCAGCCTCTGTGAAGTAGAGGTCAGTACGCCAGACAACAACAACACCACCCTTGTCGGTTGGTTTGATAACAAAGTCAGGGTTGGACCTGAGAGAATGGAGTGCGGGAAGTTCAGAAGGAGACAGGTTAGATTGGGTGAGAGGAGCAGAGAAATTGAGACGGCCGATGTCACGCCAACAGTTCTCAATGAAAAAATCAAGGGCAGGTAAGAGGCCAGTGGGAGGGGTGGAGGGAGAATCCTGGAGGCGGGTGAAAGGATCTGTAGAATGGTGGGAGGACTCCTGCCCAAAGAAGTGAGCACGGAGATGAAGGCAGCGGAAAAAGAGTTCAGCATCGTGCCGAGCCCGAAATTCATTGAGGTGAGGGCGTAAGGGTATGAAACTGAGTCCTTTGCTGAGTACAGAATGTTCAGCATCAGAGATGGGAAGGTCAGGGGGTATGGTGAATACACGGCAAGGGCTGGGATTGAAAGACGGGATGGGGTCAGAGGGACGGGAAGGGGTGGAGGGTCCTGGATGGGTGTTGGTATCAATGAGTTGTTGGAGCTTGCGTTCCTTAGCACCTGAAGGAAAGAGACAAAGTTTCTTGTTAAGGCGTCAGATGAGATGAAGAATAAAATGAAACTGGGGCAAGGACAGCTTTGAGATAGAATGAGGCGGTGCTGCTGGAGGGAGAGGTTGAGTGTGTTCATATGGCAGCACATGGCACTGAGTGTGAATCTCAGGATGCGACGAGAACAGCAGTCTGAGGAGCGTTGTATGTCCCAGAGATACCCGTAATCCTGGGTGGGTTCGAAAATGAGGGATGGAACTTCAGTTGGAATCCATGTGGGGTAAATCGGAGATGGAGACAGTCACTGAGGAAGGAAATATGGCCGTGAAAGCGAGTTTTAGTAAACAACTTGTCAAACACCAGGAGGGAAATGGAAAGCAATGAAGGTGAACAGGGCAAAAGAGACAAGCGGAAATCCTGTCGGAGAGAAGAGCAGTACTTCTTCAAGGTGGGCATTCCTGGAAGAGAAGTGGCAGTCAATTAAACACTAAAATAAAGGCAAAACACTGTGGATGCTGGAAATCTGAAACAAAAACAAAAAATGCTGGAAAAGCTCAGCAGGTTCTGACAGCATCTGTGGAGAGACAGATAGAGATAACATTTTGAGTCCGTATGACTCTTCTTCAGATCTAAAGGGAGGTAGAGGACAGAGATAATGCTTTTTGCCCTTGGCAGTCGTCCTCTGGCCCATGGAGCCTGTGCTGGCCCCACCTGGGAGGGAGCTGCCTGTTCCGCAGCTGGCATCTCCCTAGTCATCGCAGCCTCATCAGATGATACGGTCACTGGGAGAGGGGTGGAGAAGCTGCCGCCCTCATCCGGAGCGCCCTGAGAGGAGCCCGCAGAGACGACAGGCCACTGCTGCGCCGATGTAAGGTTGCTTCGGACCTCCCTGGTCACCGTGAATGGATGGGCAACGAGCAGGGAAGCTTGATGCCCACACCATCTCCCACACTGGCAGTGACCAGCTGAGATCATTGCTGATGTGAGGGCTTGCTGGTCAGAGCGCATCCCCAGGAAGCCCTGCTGGGTCTACTGGAGTAGGCTCTCCATGAGAGTCGCCACTCTCTCTTTAGCTTGGTGCTCAGACATGTGGCTCATTGCTTCAGCGAGCGTCCACGTAGACTCCTCCACCACGGAGAACATGCCAAGCAAAGCTTCAGATGCTCCCGCACACCCGGCCGCATTTCCTGTATCTGCTGCGTCGCAGACGACTCCAGAGGCACATCATCAGGCACCGACTGAGCATTGGCCTGGAGTCCTGGCAGTCCTCTGACTGCTGGCGCCATGGGCACTCTCTGTCTGTGCCAGCTCCTCCAGTGATTGTGAAGTGCTGTCACCACTGTGCCCCGGAACACTAGCTATTGTTCTAATTCCCATCGAGGTGCTAGTATCTGCGCTGGTGCCTGCCTCGCAGAAATGGTGTGATGCAGGTGAGAGTTCAGGCCCCTTAGGTGTGGGAGGAGGCATCTGCTGCTCCTCCTCCTGGCCCTGCTCCGATGATGCTGAAAGGAAAAACAAGGACAGTGGGTCAGTTAACATGCAGACAATGACAAAGTTCAACCCTGTCCCCCTGGGGACCCACTCAGGTTGACCTCAGCACGGGCACTATCTGCTTGCCCACCCAGCAAAGGAAAAATGGCGTCAATGATTCAATGCATTCACAACACTGAGACTTGTGGGGGGGGCGGGGGTAAGGCTACGTGCTGGGTTAAACGCCTAATGCCAACATGGTACTCACCCTGCCAGAGGCAACAAATTGTTGAAGCGCTTGCTCACCACCCCTGCCAGCTCCTCCCAGGCACGCTTTGTCTTATGGGGGGGCCTCCTCCTCCCATCCTGGGGGACCAACACCTCCCGCCTTGCTGCCACCTCCTCAAGGAGGGCAGCAAGGCAGTGATCAGAAAAACGAGGGGCGCACTGGCCCCCCCTCTGGCCTACCCTCCAGCCTGGCCTGCTCACCCGAACCCCTCTGCTGCGGCCTAGCACTAGCCATTGTGTGCAGCCTACAAAAGGCTTCCAGGCCTTCTTTTAATCAGACTGCCGGGTTGCCATTGGACCTGGCGGCCTGTGCACGTCCGCCGCCGCCCGCACACTCCCGCTATCCTCGGGAGTTGGGAAATACGCTGGGCGGGGCCTTAATTGGCCTGCCTGCGTAAATTGGCAGCGCGGACCCAATCACTGGTGGCGATTGGGTCCGCGCCCACCCGCTCCCGCTCTGCCCCCCCGCCAGATGGAAAATTCTGCCCACATAGTACAAGAGCAGGGAGGTTTTGATGAATTTATATAGTCTTATAATATATAGTCTTATAGACCTCAGCTGGAGTATTGTGTATAGTTCTGGGCACCACACTATAAGAAGGACGTGAACGCATTGGAGGGAGTGCAGAAGAGGTTTACGAAAATGGTTCCAGGGATGAGACACTTCAGTTATGAGGAAAGATTGGAGAAGTTGGGACTGTTTTCCTTGGAGAGGAGAAGGCTGAGAGGAGACTTGATAGAAGTTTTCAAAATCATGAGGGGTCTGGACAGAGTAGATAAGGAGAAACTGTTCCTGCTCGTAAATGATCGAGAACCAGAGGGCACAATTTTAAAGTGTTTAGCAAAAGAAGCAAATGCGACGTGAGAAAAATCTTTTTCACACAGTGAGTAGTTAGGGTTTGGAATGCACTGCCTGGAAGTGTGGTGGAGGCGGGTTCAATAAAGGCATTCAAGAGGGCATTGGATGATTATTCAAATAGAAACAATGTGCAGGGTTATGGGGAAAAGGCAGGAGATTGGCAGTAAGTTAAAATGCTCAGAGGGCTGGTGCAGACATGATGGGCCGAACTGCCTCCTTCTGCACCGTAACCTGTGATCCTCTGATCACGTGGAATGAATTGAATTGGCTAAAGAATAGCATTTGTGATGCTGGGGACCTCAGGAAGAGGCCAAGCTGGATCATCCACTTGGCACTTCTGGCAGAAGGTGATTGCAAATGCAGTGGTTTGTCTTCTGCGTTGATGTGCTGGGTTCTCCCATCATTGAGGATGGGGATATTTATGGACCCTCCTGCTCCTGTTAGTTGTTTAATTGTCCACCACCATTCATGCCTAGATGTGGCAGGCAGAGCCCAGGAGAAGGGGTGCAGATGGTGCCAAGCACCAGGGGCTAGGGAGGACTCGGGCTTGGTCTTTTAAATGGAGCTTTTCGTCGCTGACGCTGGCGGGCCTTAATTGACCCGCCAGCGTGAAATCGCGGTGCCGATCGCAGATGGCAGTTGGCTTCCCGCCCACCCACCAAGGGCAAAATTCTGCCCTCTATTTATCACTAAGAGATTGCTTAAAGAAAGGTTTTACAAATCTCTACTCCATTCTAGGTTCACCCCACCCTGCAGCATCCTGTTTAAAATCTGTTGAAGGTGGTCACACTGTGGGACTAAAGTTTTCTGGGAGTGAGGAATCCCCATCATCCATTGTAAATTTGGCAAAAAAAATCCCAGAGGAACAGCATAAAGGGCTTTTACCATATAGGGCTTTTATGGAAACCCAACCTATGACTTAAGTGCTTCTAGAAATGATTTCTGTCGGGATTTTGCTGTCACACTTTTTTTTGTTGTTGGAGTTTCTTATTTATTAATTACCACTTTTTTCCTCTTAATTTGCCTGTTTCTCTCACACCAACAACAATTAGAATATTTTTAATACTATTTGCACATTTATTTAGTACAAATGTATTGTAACATCATGTAGAACCTGTGGATAGGCTGTAACCCGCAGTGCACAACACAATTGTATGACAGTGGGTTGGTGCCAGATAAGTCAGAATGGTAAGGCTGGTAAGGTTGTATTAGCTACAGAGTTGAATTGTTTTGTAAATGTAGTTATTTCTTAGTAGCGGCTTTCCCAAAATCAGTTGATTGCTTTGTGATTAATTATCCTGAGACCTCAGCATTGGGCTTCCAATTTCACCATTGCTATAGTCACTCTGCACACCACATGCAGATGTAATGAAAGAAAGGCAAAACCTACATTTATACAGCACTTTTCACAATGCCCCAATTGGCTTTACAGCCAATTAAGTACTTTTGAATTGTAATCACTGGTATAATGTAGGCAATGTTATCAAATGGTGGAGAAGGCTCAAGGAGCCGAATGGCCTACTCCTGCTCTTAAAATATGTGTTCATATGTCAATCTGGATGGATGAGATGAGATGGGCTGGATGGCCTTTGTCATCCATAATTGTCTTGTGAACAGAGGGTGGAATTATGACTGGAATTCTGTTTATTTTGTTACTGTGAGCAGGCTTTGTGGGGTGAGATTGCCAGGACAGGAGTGCAATATGGCTCATAGTGAATCAGTAACCTGTTTTGCACTGTACATGATTCTCAAGAGTCTTTTCCATTGACTTCAATCTTGTCCTTTTTCTACTTACCTATTACCCCACTCTATCTTGATGCTTTTTATGAGTTTTTTGAGGTATTGAAATATCATGATAAAAGTTGTGTTGCATAGTAGATACTGAAAATATATTGGAGTGAGAAGCAGCAATCAGCAAAGTCTTCAGACTTGCTGATCAACAAAACTTAGATACAATTGTGAACCATTCAGTCTTTGTCCTCTGGCCTCTTAAAAGCTGACACCTGAGGGTTCTAATGCTTTTAACTAACAGTGAAGACTTATCTTGTTCAATCATTCCGCTTTGTTGTTCAGGAATCATTTGATTGTTCTACCCTGTGAGATTACTGATAAAATAGCATCCAATTACACCCCTTATATGAAATAATTATATTGAATAATATCATGCACCTAGGCAGAAGAAAGTCATCTTCTACTTCTACAAAATGAAAAAAACTCTTGTGCCGTTTATCTGGGTTATAATTATTGAATCTTCCCCCCAAATATGAATTTACTGTCACTGTGTTCATATAGTGCAATCTGCAGAACATGTTAATAAGGGCTGAGGCATACGAACGTACAAAATAGGAGCAGAGGTAGGCCATTTGGCCCTTCGAGCCTGCTCCACCATTCAATAAGATCATGGCTGATCTGTTTGTAATTCCAATTCCACATTCCCATCTATCCCGATAACCTTTGATTCCTTTGCTTAACAAGAATTTATCTACCTCTACCTTTAAGATATTCAATGACCCTGCCTCCACTGCCTTCTGAAGCAGAGAGTTCCAAAGTCATACAGCCCTCTGAGAGAAAAAAAATCTCCTCATCCATGTCCTAAATGGACGACCCTTAATTCTAAAACAGTGCCCCTAATTCTGGACTCAACCACAAGAGGAAACATCCTTCCCGCGTTCACCTTGTCAAGACCATTCAGGACCATATATAATTCAATAAAATCACCCCTCACTCTTCTAAACTCAAGTGGAAACAAGGCCAGCCTGTCTAACCTGTCTTCATAAGACAACCCATTCATTCCAGGTATTAATCTCATAAACCTCCTCTGATCCACCTTCAACGCATTTATATCTTTCCTTAAATAAGGAGACCAAAACTGCACGCATTATTCAGGATGTGGTCTCACCAATATCCTGTATAACTGAAGCTAACATCCTTACTTTTATGTTCAATTCCTCTTGTAATAAAGGATAGCATTCCATTAGCCTTCTTAATTACTTGTTGTACCTGCATACTAACTTTTTGTGACTCATGCAGTAGAACACCTAGATCCTTGCACCTCAGAATTCTGCTGCCGTACTCCATTTAAGTGATACTCTGCTTTTTTATTCTTCCTGCCAAAGTGAACAACTTCACATTTTCTCACATGATACCCTATCTGCCAGCTTTTTGCCCACTCACTCGGTCTATCTATATCCGTCTGCAACCTCCTTATGTCCTCTTGACAACATACTTTCCTACTTATCTTTGTGTCATCTGCATATTTAGCTACCATGCCTTCACTCCCCTCATCTATGTAATTGATATAAATGGTAAAAAGTTGAGGTCCCAGCACAGACCCTGCACGGCACCACTCACTACAT
Source organism: Cetorhinus maximus (assembly GCF_964194155.1). NCBI lineage: Eukaryota > Metazoa > Chordata > Chondrichthyes > Lamniformes > Cetorhinidae > Cetorhinus > Cetorhinus maximus. The sequence continues at coordinate 979,860 of NC_135909.1, forward strand.
CCTGCCAATTAGAAAAAGACCCATTTATGCATACTCTCTGTTTTCTGCCAGCCAGCCAATCTTCTATCCATGCTAATATGTTACCCCCTATACCATGAGATTTTATTTTCTGCAATAACCTTTGATGTAGCACCTTATCAAATGCCTTCTGGAAATCCAAGTACAATACATCTACAGGCTCACCTTTATCCTCAGCACAAGTTACTCCTTTAAAGAACCCCAATAAATTGGTTAAACATAATTTCCCCTTCACAAAACCATTCTGACTCTTCCCAATTAACTTGAGTTTTTTTTCTAAGCGCCCAGCTATAACCTCCTTAATGATCAATTCTAGCACTTTCCCCACAACAGATGTCAGGCTAACTGGCCTATAGTTTCCTGTTTTCTGCCTCCCTCCTTTCTTGAATAGAGGGGTTATATTTGCTACTTTCCAGTCTGATGGGAATCTTTCCAGAATCTAGCAAGTTTTAGATAATTGACCATCTCATCTACTACCTCATTAGACACCTCTTTTAAGACACAAGGATGAAGTCCATCAGGACCCGGAGACTTGTCAGTCCGCAGCTCCAACAGTTTGCTCAGTAAGGCTTCCCTAGTGATTGTAATTTCACCAAGTTCCCCACTTGTGATTTACGGCTATTACTGGAATGTTTTCTGTATCCTCTTTGGTGAAGACAGAAGTAAAATATTTGTTCATTTCGTCCGCCATTTCGTTATTTTCTACTATTAACTCCTCATTCTCACTCTCTAGAGGACCAACACTCACTTTATCTACTCTCTTCCTTTTTAAATACCTGAAGAAGTTCTTGCTATCCATTTTTACATTTCTAGCTAGCTTCCTCTCATACCCTAATTTCTTTCCCCTGATTAACCTTCTAGTCATTCTCTGCCATTCTTTATATTCTGGCCAGTCATCTGACCTGCCATTCATCTTTGCACAGTTATATGCTTTTTCCTTAAGTTTGATGCTTTCCTTAACTACTTTAGTTAACCACAGATGGTGGGTCCTCCCCTTAGAATACTTCTTTATCTTAGGAATATGTTTATTCTGAAATATCCCCTTAAATGTCTGCCGCTGCTCCTCTATTAATCTATCCTCTAGCCTAGTATCCCAGCTCATTTCAGCTAGCTCAGCTCTCATGCCCACATAGTTGCCCTTATTTAAATTTAAAATACTAGTCTCAGACCTACTCTTCTCTCTTTCAAACTGGATGTAAAATTCAATTGTATTATGGTCGCTGCTATCTCAGGGTGCCTTTACTCTGAGGTCATTAATTAATCCTGTCACATTACACAATACCAAGTCTAGTGTAACCTGCTCTTTGGTTGGTTCCAGAATGTGCTGCTCCAAGAAACTATTTTGCAAGCAATCTATGAACTCCTCATCCAGCCTATTACTGCCAATCTGATTTTTCCAGTTTATATGTAGATTAAAATCATCCATGATTATTGCCACCCCTTTATCACAAGCACCCAATATTTTTTCTTGTATACTTTGTCCTACATTGTGGTTACTATTAGGGGGCCTGTAGACCCACTCCCACTAGTGACTTCTTTCCCCTACTATTCCTCATCTCCACCAAACCGATTCTACATCCTGATCTCCTGAACAAAGGTCTTCTCTAACTACTGCACGAATGCCATCTTTAACTATTGCACCAATGCCAAGTTTTAATTAACAGTGCTACTCCTCCACCTTTACCTAGCTTCCTATACTTCTTGAATGTTGTATACCCCTCAATCTTCAGGACCCAATCCTTGTCACCCTGCAGCCAGGTCTCCATAATGGCTATCAGATCATTTATTTACTTTAGTGTGTGTTATCAATTCATTTATTTTTTTGTGTAAGTGCTATGCGCATTCAGATACAGAGCTTTTAGTTTTGCCTTTTTGTTCTCTTTGTAACATCTAGTCTTGACTGTTGGTGCATTCTTAGGTTTTTCTTTGTTTCCCTTCCTGCCATTCTCTGACCCTCATTTCCCGTATAATTATTTTGCTCTTCTGCTTTGACTCAGTCACCAAAATCAGTGTTACTGTCTGCACAGTGTTATAAATAACTAATGAGATATTTTCCTGTCAAATTGACAATATTGCACGATGCTGTTGAAGTAAAATTTGTACTTCCTGATTTGTTTAATAGTCACGGTGAGATCACCTATACGGTGCACACAAACTAGCGCTGCATTGTATAATTGCTGCTCTTAATATTAATGACCCATGCTGCATATATATCAATCAGTATTTGTAACCAGATGCCAACAGTGGCATTATGATTTTACTGGGACCTTTCTGTGATTGTTTGGTGAATCTTGAAAGGGGAAAATATATCATGCATGATTGAAGGGGAGGCTTAAAGTGCGAGGAGTTGGGGGTGCGGGGACTAAGGGGCCCGGAAACAGGAGAAGAACTAGGGCCCATGATTTCTCTCCTTGGCCCTGAGCTTAGACCTGATCTGTTGTTCATGGGATTGTTTAGCTCTGTCTATGGCACGCTGCTTACCCTTTTTGGCATCCAAGTAGTGCTGTGTTGTAGCTTCACCAGATTGATGCCTCATTTTTATGTCTGCCTGGTGCTGCTCCTGGCTTGCCCTCCTGAACTCTTCATTGATCCCCTGATTTGATGGTAATGTTCGAGTGGGGGATATGCTGGGCCATGGGGTTACAGATTGTGGTGCTGCTGATGGCCCACAGCACCTCATGAATGCCCAGTTTTGAGTTGCTAGATCTATTCCAGAATAGAAACCTAATCCATTTAACACAGTGGTAGTGCCACACAATAAAATTGAGGGTATTCTCAATGTGAAGACAGGACTTCGCCTTTACAATGACTATGTGATGCTCATACCTACCAATACTATCATGGACAGGTAGAGTGGTGAGGATGAGGTCAAGTAGGATTTTCCCTCTTGTTGGTTCCCTCACTCTTAACTGTCTTCTGAAATGGCCAAACTGCTACAAAGTCAATAAGGAATGAAACCAGACGGATCACTTATCATCGACCTTGGTACCAGAAACAACGGGTCCTGCTGACCCGGTAAAGTCCTCCTTACTAACATCTGGGAGCTGGAGACCCAGTCTAGCAGCCATGTTCTTTAGGACTCAGCCAGCCCAGTCAGTAGTAGTGCTACCGAGCCACTCTTTGTGATGGATGTTGAAGATCCCACTCAGAGTACAACCTGTGCCCTTGCCACCCTCAGTGCTTCTTCCAATTGATGTTCAACATGGAGGAATACTGATTCATCTGCGGAGGGGGGATGGTAGGTAATAATTAGCAGGAGGTTTCCTTGCCCGTGTTTGACCTGATGCCATGAGACTTCACAGGGTTGAGAGTCAATGTTGTGGATTCCCAGGGCAGCTCCCTCTTGACTGTATACCACTGTGGCACCACATCTGGTCGGTCCGTTCTGCCAGTAGGACAGGACATACCCAGGGATGATACTGTTGGTGGTGCCTGGGACATTATCTGTAAGGTATGATTCCGTGAGTATGACTATGTAAGGCTGTTGCTTGACTAGTCTGTGAGAAAGCTCTCCCAGTTTTTCCACGAGCCCCCAGATGTTAGTAAGGAGGACTTTGCCAGGTCAACAGGACCTGTCGTTTCTGGTACCAAGGTCAATGCCGGATGGTCCGTCTGGTTTCATTCCTTATCAACTTTGGAGCAGTTTGGTACAACTGAGTGGCTCGCTCGGCCATTTCAGAGGGCAGTTAAGAGTCGACCACATTGCTGTGGGTCTGGAGTCACATGTAGGTCAGAGGATAAGGATGGCAGATTTCCTTCCCCAAACGGTATTATTGAACAGGATGGGTTTTTACGATAATTGGCAATGGTTTCATGGTCATCATTGGACTAGCTTTTAATTCAAAATCAATTGAATTCAAGTTCCCCACCTGCCATGGTGTGATTTGAACCCATGTCTCCAGAGCATTACCCGGGGCCTCTGGATTACCAGTCCAGTGACATTACTACTACCCCGCCACCTTCCCATTATTGGTGACACTGAACTTGCCTTAAAAATCTGTAGATTGTAGAAGCTTCCTCCTCACTGTTCTATCAAACACTCCCAGGACAGGTAGAGCACGGGGTTAGATACAGAGTAAAGCTCCCTCTACACTGTCCCCATCAAACAGTCCCAGGACAGGTACAGAAAGGGGTTAGATACAGAGTAAAGCTCCCTCTATACTGTCCCCATCAAACACTCCCAGGACAGGTACATCACGGGGTTAGATACAGAGTAAAGCTCCCTCTACACTGTCCCCATCAAACACTCCCAGGACAGGTACAGTATGGGGATAGATACAGAGTAAAGCTCACTCTACACTATCCCCATCAAACACTCCCAGGACAGGTACAGCATTGATTTGGATGCATTAAATATGCATTGAAGCCTTTGAATTCATACTGAATTCCAATCTGAAGAAAATTATTCTCCCTATCACTGTGATATTATCATTTGCCTCCTTGAACGCCCTTTTGTAATTAAGCTACCACAATTAAGTGCTCACCTTCGAATCGTAGAATGGTTACAGCACAGATGGAGGCCATTCAGTCTGACAAGCCTGTGCTGCCTCTCTGTAGGAGCAGTGTAGCTTGTAGCACTCCCTCATGTTTCTCTGTAGCCCTGCAAATATTTCCCCTTCAGGTGCTAATCCAATGCCCGATTGAGAACCACAACTGAATCACCCTTTCAACCACCTTTCAGGCTGTGCATTGCAGATCTTAACCACTCGCTGAGTTAAAATGTTTTCCTCATGTCGCCTTTGATCCTTTTGCTAATCACTTTAAATCTGTACCCTCTGGTTGTCAACAAACTACGTGATTTTATTGTAATGGACTCATATCTGGTAGTGCGTGGGTTAAAACCACACAAAACCAAGCTACACAATTCATAACAATCAGCCAATTTGGTTTATATCAGTCAAGACTAGATTTGAACTCAGTTTCCAGTCCTGAAATAAAAGCAAAATAATGCAGATGCTGGAAATCTGAAACAAAAACAGAAAATGCTGGAAAAACTCAGCAGGTCTAACAGCATCTGTGGAGAGAGAAAAACAGAGTTAAAGGGCAGGATTTTCCCGTCGGTGAGCGGGGGGGGGCGGGGCCTGCTCGCCGACACGTAAAATGATGCGTGGTGACGTCGAGCGGAACTCCCAGCGTCACCACGCCCCATTTAAGTTTTCAGGTAGGCGGGGGCTCAGCAAAATCAGCTGTGCGCCCGTCGACCTGTCAATGGCCAATTGAGGCCATTGACAGAGTCATTAAACTAATTAATGGACCTGCCCGTCCAACCTTAAGGTTGGCGGGCAGGCCAGGAGTCCTGGCGGGAATTAGAAAAAGCATGAAACCTCATCCACGGGTGAGATGAGGTTTCGTGTAGGTTTTTAAAAATTTTATTGAAGTTTTTTTTAAAATTATGGATATGTCCCAACTCATGTGACAGTGTCACATGAGGGGACATGTCAGGGAATTTTTATTTTTTATTTTTAATAATTTTGACAGTAGAGGCGATCTCCCTGAGGCAGCACTTAGCCTCAGGGAGATGAGTGCGCTCTTCATGCGCATGCACAAAAGAGCGCACTCTCAGGTTTAGGGATTCCCCCCGCCCGCACAGGGAGCGCTCATCACTTCCATGCAGACGTCACGCTGGGCGGACCTTAATTGGTCTGCCCTCGTAAAATGGCGTGCACCCCTGATCAACTTCGCCCCCGACAGGGGGAAAATCCTGCCCAATGTTTCGAGTCCGTATGACACTTATTCAGAGCTGACAAACGGAATTCTGTCGGAGAGAAGAGCAGCACTTCTTCAAGGTACTGCTCTTCTCTCCGACAGGATTTCCATTTGTCAGCTCTGAAGACGGGTCACACGGACTCGAAACGTTAACTCAGTTTCTCTCTCCACAGATGCAGCTAGACCTGCTGAGTTTTTCCAGCATTTTCTGTTTTTGTTCCAGTCCTGAAAGTTCAGTGTTGCCAACCATGCAGTGCCAGGGATGTGAAAATGTTGATGTGCAAGACAATTGGCAAGCCCCGGACTTCAGGTCATTGACACTTAGCTGTCTAAGTGCTCATAGGGACCGAGTGAATCAAACTGTAACAGCATGGCAGAGGTGGCTGGAGATAATTTGCAGGGTATATTTAGCCTCAGCAGGGAGCTAATTACTGGCACAAAGCTTCTCGGCTCCGGTAATAACTGTTAAAGGCTTACATCCTCCCCAACATTGTTTAATCTTCACTTTCATACTTTACAGTTGATGTGATATCTTGTTTAATTCCCAACGTGAATATCTTTGACAAAAGAGTAAACAGTTGTTTTGTTTCAAATACTTCTTAAAATTCTTTCATGGGATGTGGGTGCTGCTGGCTAGGCCAGCATTTATTGCCGATCCCTAATTGCCCCTTGAGAAGGTGGTGGTGAACTGCCTTCTTGAACCATTGCACAACCACAGAGTTGTTAGGGAGGGAATTCCAGGATTTTGACCCAGCAACAGTGAAGGAACAACAATGTAGTTCCAAGTCAGGATGGTGAGTGGCTTGGAGGGGAACTTGCAGGTGGTGGTGTTCCCATGCATCTGCTGCCCGTGTCTTCACGTGGTAGAGGTCGAGGGTTTGGAAGATGCTGTCGAGTTTCTGCAGTGCATCTTGGTGAGTTCCTGCAGTGCATCTTTTAGTTGGTACACACTGCATTGCGTCAGTGGTGGAGGGAGTGAATGTTTGTGGATGGAGTGCCAATCAAGCGGGCTGCTTTGTCCGGGACTGTCATCAAGCCCCTTGAGTGTTGTTGGAGCTGCACTCATCCAGGCAAGTGGAGTATTCCATCACACTCCTGACTTGAGCCTTGTAGATGGTGGATAAGTACTGGGGAGTCAGGAGGTGAGTCACTCACCACAGAGCTCCCAGCCTCTTGTAGCCACAGTATTTATAAGGCTGTTCCAGATCACTTTCTGTTCTGTGGTAACCCTCCAGGATGTTGATATTTGGTCTTCAGCAATGGCAATGTCATTGAATGTCAAGGGAAGGTGGTTAGATTCTCTCTTGTTGGAGATGGTCATTGCCTGGCACTTGTGTGGTACGAATGATATTTGCCACTTACCAGCCCAAACCTGAATGTTGCCCAGGTCTTGCTGCATATGGACACGGACTGCTTCAGTAATTGAGGAGTTGCAAATGGTGCTGAGCATTGTGCAATCATCAGTGAACATCCCCACTTCTGACCTTATGATGGAGGGAAGGTGAAGCAGCTGAAGATGGTTGGGCCTAGGACACTACACTGAGGAACTCCTGCAATAATGTCCTGGAACTAAAATGATTGACTTCCAACCACAACCATCTTCCCTTGCGCTAGGTATGCATCCAACCAGTGGCAAGTTTTTCCCCTGATTCGCATTGACTCCAGTTTTGCTAGGGCTCCTTGATGCCACACTCAGTCAAATGCTATCTTTATGTCAAGGGCAGTCACTCTCACCTCACCTGTGGAGTTCAACTCTTTTGTCCATGTTTGGACCAGAGTTGTAATGAGGTCAGGAGCTGGGTGGCCCTGGCGGATCCCAAACTGAGCATCAGTGAGCAGGTTATTGCTAAGCAAGTGCCGCTTGATAGCACTGTTGATGACCTCTTCCATTACTTTACTGATGATTGAGAGTAAACTGCAGTATCCAGTGCCTTCAACCGTTTCTTGATATCACATGGAGTGAACCAAATTGACTGAAGACTGGCATCTGTGATGCTGGGGATCTCCGGAAGAGGCCAAGATGGGATCATCCACTCAGCACTTCTGACTGAAGATGGTTGCAGATGACACAGCCTTGTCTTTTGCGCTGATGTGCAGGCCTCCCCATCATTGAGAATGGGGATATTTGTGGAGCCTCATTCTCCAGTTTGTTGGTTAATTGTCCACCACCATTCATGACTGGATGTGGCAGAATTGCAGATCTTAGATCTAATCTGTTGGTTGTGGGATTGCTTAGCTCTGTCTATTCCATGCTGCTTCCACTGTTTGGCATAGTCCTGTGTTGTAACTTCATCAAGTTGACACCTCATTTTTAGATATGCCTGGTGCTGCTCATGGCATGTCCTCCTGCACTGTTTATTGAACCAGGGTTGATTCCTCGGCTGAAGGCACTGGATATGGGCCCTGACAATATTCTGGCAATAGTACTGAAGACTTGTGCTCCAGAACTTGCTGCCCCACCTAGCCAAGCTGTTTCAGTACAGCTACAACACTGGCATCTACCCGGCTATGTGGAAAATTGCCCGGGTATGTCCTTTACACAAAAAGCAGGACAAATCCAACCCGGCCAATTACCACCCCATCTCAATCATCAATAAAATGATGGAAGGGGTCATCAACAGTGCTATCAAGGAGCACTTACTTATAAATAACTTGCTCACTGATGCCCAGTTTGGGTTCCGCCAGGGCCACTCAGCTCCTGACCTCATTCCAGCCTTGATTCAAACATGGACAAAAGAGCTGAATTCCCGCAGTGAGGTGAGAGTGACTGCCCTTGACATCAAGGTCTCATTTGACTGAATGTGGCATCAAGGAGCCCGAGCAAAACTCAAGTCAATGGGAATCAGGGGGAAAACTCTTCACTGGTTGGAGTCATACCCAGCACAAAGGAAGATGGTTGTGGCTGTTGGAGGTCAGTCATTTCAGCTCCAGAATATCACTGCAGGAGTTCCTCGGCCCAACCATCTTCAGCTGCTTCATCAATGACCTTCTTTCCATCATAAGGTCAGAAGTGGGGATGTTAGCTGGTGATTGCACAATGTTCAATACTGTTAGTGACCCCTCAGATACTGAAGCAGTCCATGTCCAAATGCAGCAGGACCTGGACAATATCCAGGCTTGGGCCGACAAGTGGCAAGTAACATTCGCGCCACACAAGTGTCAGGCAATGACCATCTCCAACAAGGGAGAATCTAACCATTGCCCCTTGACGTTCAATGCCATTACCATCACTGAATCCCCCATGATCAACATCTTGGGGGTAACCATTGACCAGAAACTGAACTGAACTAGCCATATAAATAGTGTGGCTACAAAAGCAAGTCAGAGGCTAGGAATCCTGCGACAAGTAACTCACCTCTTGACTCCTCAAAACCTGTCCACCATCTACAAGGCACAAGTCAGGAGTGTGATGGAATAATCCCCACTTGCCTGGATGAGTCCAGCTCCCACAACACTCAAGAAGCTTGACACCATCCAGGACAAAGCAGCCTGCTTGATTGGCACCACATCCACAAATTCACTCCCTCCACCACCGATGCACAGTAGCAGCAGTATGTACCATCTACAAGATGCATTGCAGGAATTCACCAAGGCTCCTTCAACAGCACCTTCCAAACCCACGACTACTACCATCTAGAAGGACAAGGGGAGCAGATAGATGGGAACACCTCCACCTGGAAGTTCCCCTCCAAGTCACTCACAATCCTGACTTGGAAATATATCGCCGTTCCTTCACTGTCACTGGGTCAAAATCCTGGAACTCCTTTCCAGACAGCACTGTACACCACGTGGACTGCAGTGGTTCAAGAAGGCAGCTCACCACACCTTCTCAAGGGCAACTAGGAATGGGAAATAAATGCTGGCCCAGCCGGTGAAGCCCACATCCTGTGAATGAATTAAAAAAAAATTCCACTACTGCTGATGGCCCACAGTGCCTCATGGATGCTCAGTTTTGAGTTGCTAGATCTGTCTGAAATCCATCCATTTAGCACCGTGGTAGTGCCACAGAACACAATGGAGGATATTCTCAACGTGAAGATGGGACTTTTTTTACCACAAGGACTGTGTGGAGATCACTCCTACTGATACAGTCATGTACAAATGCATCTGAGACAGATAGATTGGTGAGGACAAGGTCAAGTAGGTATTTCCCTCTTGCTGGTTCCCTCACTATCCCCCGCAGACCCAGCTTAGCAGCTTTGTCCTTTAGGACTTGGTAAGCACAGTCTGTAGCGGTGCTACTGAGCCACTCTTGGTAATGGACATTGAAGTCCCCCACCCAGAGTACATTCTGTGCCCTTGCCACCATCAGTGCTTCATTAAGTGGTGCTCAACATAGAGGAGTGCTGATTCATCAACTGAAGGTCGGGGGTGCGGTACATCAGTACTCAGCCTCCATGTTGAATACCACTGTCCAATATTCCCTCACAAGATAGCCCTCGCCATCCCAGGTATCAGTCAAGTGAACCTTCCCTGAACTGCTTCTAACACAATTATATTCTTTCAGGAATATGGAGACCAAAACTGTATACAGTACTCCAGGTGTGGTCTCACCAACACCCTGTACAACTGTAGCAAAACATCCTTACTTTTATATTACATTCCCCTTGCAATTGAGTGTTAACATCAGCTGACACCATGACACTTATAAAGGCAAGCCATTTATCTGCCAGACACATGCACAGAATAACAACAATTTGGCATTTACATGGCACCTTTAACGTAGTAACATCACCCCAGCTCTTCACAGCAGCATTATCAAGACAAGAATTGGCGCTAAGCCACACAAGGAGATATTAAGTGACAAATAGCTCAGTCAAAGAGGTAGTGTTCACACATCACAGGAACAGTGTAGCAGGATGGAGTGTGGAAGTTCCCCTCCAAGCCACTCACCATCCTGACTTGGCCGTTATTGCAGCGCCTTCACTGTCGCTAGGGTCAAAATCCTGGAACTCCCTCCCTAACAGCACTGTGGGTGTACCTACAGCATGTGGACTGCAGCGGTTCGAGAAGGCAGATCACCACCGCCACCTCAAGGGGCAACTAGGGATGGGCAATAAATGCTGGCCTAGCCAGTGACGCCCACATCCCGTGAATAAATGAAAAAAAGCAAGTGCAAGTGTTTGAAAACTGCACTCTCAGTTTCTGCAAGGGGTCATACCCCAAAGTCTAATGAAGGTCAGTACATGTTAGAAAACAGGAAAGCACAATCCCAGCTGGTGCCGCCTGCCGTGGTTGGAATAATAGTGTCACCAACACTGTTTATAATTTGTCTCGGGGGAGAGCTGAAAAAACGACCTTTTAACATCTACTGTTTTACATCCCAATCACTGATGGCAAGGTCAGGGCTGCCTGCAGGGCAGAGTTACGATGTAAGGGTAGGTTTAAACAGTTGCTGTTAACAGCAGTTTATATTTTATGCCAACGCCTACGCAAAGCAAACACCACAGACAGCTTCACAAAAGAATAGGTGGACAGCAAGCAGAAGAGGGGAAGTGGAAGGGAATGTGCTGGAACATACACAGGCCCAAACACTGAAGGTTAAAATAACACTCTTCAGTTTATAATCAAACGTCCTTGAACTGTATCCCAGAGCTGGATCAGCCTTGTTACCAACAGCCCCGCAGAACCAAATACTCTCTGAACAATCAATATCACATCAGGCCAAACCCTGTTTCCTTTATCATTAGCCCAACCTAACAAACTAAGCCTGACCCCTTTGAATACAAAAGCCTGGATATGAAAAAAAGCAGAAACCATGCAAGTGCTACAAATCTGAAACAAAACAGAAAGAGCTGGAGAACACTCTTCAGCTCAGGCAGCATCTGTGGAGACAGGCATTCACCCTTCAGGTATGGATTGTTCATAAAGACACTACCCTAAATGTTGCAATAACCTGCATTTACATAGCTCCTTTACTGAAGGAAAATGTCCCAAAGTGCTTCACAGGAGTGTAATAACTCAGCCAACATTTGACACTGAGTCACAGAAAGAGATGTCAGGACAGATAATCAAAAGCTTGATTGAAGAGGTAGATTTTAAAGAGGGTATTAAAGGAGAAGATGTAGAGTGGCAGAGAGATTTAGGAAGGGAATTCCAGAGATTAGCAACTAGAGAATTGAAAGCATGGTCACCAATGCTGGATACAGTTGCCAACTCTCCGGGATTGGCCTAGAGTCTTCAGGAATTGAAGATTAATCTCCAGGATACTGCTGTGTGCAATCCTGGAGAAAAATTATTGGAAGATTAAAAAAATATTGCTTTTTTTAACAATTTCTTTGAACATTTCTCTTTACCAGATATAAAAATATTGAAAATGGCGGGGGGAAAAGGCTGTTTGGCTGACAGTTGAGCACCATCCAATTGGATAATGAGTCATTTTGTATTCCAATTGGCATAGGAAGGCAATACGTCTCAAGCACGGATATGTTGGCCAATTAATGGCTGGAGTGTGGGGCAAGCCATGTGATAAAACCTCTAGGAATACATTTAATCACAGTTGGCAACCCTAATGGTGGAGCAAAGGAAAGTGGTTTATAATATTAACAGACTAACACCCAGCATGTTCATCCTCTGTCCACTGTTTGCACAGAGTCAGCAACCCAAACTGAATGAACAGGATATCACCAGTGTTAAAATAACACAAAGGAATGTCACATTAAGCCCTCTGCCATGAATACGGACATCAATAAAACAATTAAAGTACTTTCCCACAGAATCACAGGGCGGGATTTTCCGGTCCTGCCATCACCCAAAGTCAACGGACTTTTGGCCGCTTTCCAAATTTCCTGGCTCCGCCTGCGGCGATTCCTGCCACTGGCGGGACTGGAAAATCCCAGCCGCAGAATGGTTACAGCACAGAACGAGGCCATTCAGCCCGTCATGTCTGTGCTGGCTCTCTGAAGGAGCAATTCACTCCATGCCATTCCCCCTGCCTTCTCCCTGTAGTCCTGCATATTCTTCCTTTTCAGATAATAATCCAATTCCCTTTGAATGCCTCAATTCAACCTGCTCCCACCACACTCCATCTCGCATGGCTCAGCGACAGGATTAATACACCGGGAATGGCAGTGCATTTCAAATCTTAATCACCATTTACATAATATATTAGAAAAAAGATAACAAAGCACAGAAAAAGGTGCAAAAAAGATTTACAAGGATCATACTGGAACTGAGAGGTTATACCTAGCATGAAAGATTGAAAAGGCTGGGGGAATTTTTCACTGAGGAGTGAACTAATGGAGGTGTTTAAGATTATTGAAATGGTTTGATAGGGTAGGTGTAGTGAAGATGTTCCCACTTGTGGGGAGTCTAAAACAAGGGGTCATATATATAAGATAGTCATCAATAAATCCAATCGGGAATTCAGGAGAAGCAGAGAGTGGTGAGAATGAGGCACTCGCTACCACAGGGAGCACTTGAGGCAAATAGCATAGATGCATTTAAGGGGGAAGCTGAATAAACACATAAAGGAGAAAGGAATAGAAGGATTTGGTGATAAAGTGAGATTAAATAGGGAGGGAGGGAGGAAATCTGTGGGAAGTGTAAACACTGGTAGGGACCAGCTGGGCAGAATAGCCTATTTCTGTGGTGTAAATTCTGTGTACCTCCTGAGGATCCAGAACAGACCACAGTGGAACTCTGCCAGTCATTGCCCCCACCCACCACAGTCAAGAGAGCTTTGATTGTTTATTATCACCTTAAGCTTTCTATGGCCAGGATGGTTTCAATCTACTGTAGCTGGTTAAATTACTGCTCGGCTACTGAGGTTGAATGGACTTTGCCTGGGTCAAAGCGACCAGTCATTCCCGGTGTATTAATCCTGTCGCTGAGCCATGCGAGATGGAGCGGAAAGGCCAGAACTTCCAAGTCTGTTTCTTTCATTTGGTTCCCATTGTTCTCACCATGAGCTCTTTAACTGCTCAGTAAGCTGTTCTACCCACTGACTGAACATGTCAATTATCCCATTGCACAGCAGCAATTAATGGCACAGCCTCCCCGATGGTTCAGTTAGTTAAGTCAGTGAATAGCTGTACCACACAGAGCAGAACATCCCAGCTTGAATCCACTGTTTGCATTGAATTAGCTGAGGGGCAGTATTTAGGACACGATAATTGGCCCCAGTGCTGAACAGACAATGGAAGGAAGCAATCAGCTAAGGCTCCTGTTTCTGATCTCTGACCAGTGATTCTGCAGGAAGATGCATGTGTGAAGCTATGGTTCAGCTGTTAGCACTCAGACCTTTGAGTCAGGAGTTGGTGGGTTTGAGCTCCACACTAGAGACTTGAGCTCAAAATTTAGGCAGACATTCCCAGTATTGTGCTGAGGAGGTGCTGAACTGTAGGAGGGGACATCTTTCAGATGAGACATTAAACCAAAGCCCTGTCTGTCCTCTCAGGTGGGTGTAAAAGATCCTAGGGCCACAATTTTGAAGAAGGACAGTTCTCCCCAGTGCTCTAATGCCAATATTTATTTCATAACCAACATCAAAAAATCAGATTATCTGCTCTTTATCACATTGCCATTTGCGGGATCTTGCTGTGTGTAAATTGTCTGCTGCATTTCCTACATTATAACAGTGACTACTCTTCAAAGAAGTACTTCATCGGCTGTGAAGTGCTTTGGGATGTCCTGAGGTCGTGAAAGATGCTGTAGAAATGCAAGTCACAGTTGTTATTGTTAAGGTTGGGTATGATGGCCTCTATGGATGATAGCTTGCAGACACTCAGCCTTGGCTCGCATGTAATGAACAACCATTTGGAAGAGGTACTGTAGGGAACACAAGCCTGTATATCAATGCCTGACCGGAGAATTATTTTTGAAAAAATGAACAAATAGTTGCCTTAAGATTCATTGGCCCTCACACCCACCCTCTGCATCCCCTGCTGAATTAAACAGAAGCATTTCAGTGATTAGGAATGAAAAGTCACCGACTTTACAAAGCATAACCGTTCAACCAACATAAGGGGAGGCATTAACATGGCGGAGAGAGAAGTCCTTGCGTTTGAACATTAATCAGTTTCTACCAGCTCCAGTTTTTGTCCCAAGAGACACCGACAGGTTGTGGACTAAATGAGTAGTGAAATTGAATCCAGCTGTGATCTTGTGTGCTCGCACCATAGTTATTATTCCAGTAGTCTGTTAACCCCCAAAATGCTAGTGTGAATGGTAGACACGATTGGGTGCTCTCGGGAATAGGTAACATCTCTGAGTATCTGAGACCAAGGGCTACCGCAGTTCCTACATCATGGGCTTAGGACCGAGTGTCACACAACTGAAGGCAGATCCATGGAGGTAGGAAGTCAGTGCAGTACTGAAGTAACACCCACTGTCGGAAATGCTGAATTCCTGGATGAGATGTTATGCTGATGGTCCCGTTGTCCGCTCTGGCGTGCGTAAAAGATCCCATGATGAGCAGGGGAGCTCTCCCCGATGTCCTAGACAATATTTATCCCCCAGCTAACATCACTAAAAACAGACTGTCTGGTCATCCTCAGGTTTCTGATTGTGAAACCTTGTTGTGCACAAACTGCTGTGTTTTCTACATTGCATCAGTGGACTAGACTTCTAATTCATTATTTGTAAACTGCCTGTGGACATCCTGAAGCTGTGAAAATCACTATATAGAAATAGATAGAACGATACAGCGTAGAAGGCGGTCATCCAGCCCATTTTACCTACATTTTTTTTAAAAGAGCTATCCTATTAGTTGCACTTGCCTGCCCTTTCCCCATCGGCTTGTAAATGTTTTCCCTTTAAGAATTTATCCATTCCCTATTGAAGCAGTTTCTACCACTCTTCGAGGCAGCACATTCCAGGTTATCATGACCTGCTGCATAAAGCTTTTTTTCTTTCATGTTGCCGCCGGTTCTTTTGCCAATCACCTTAAATCTGTGTCCCTGTGGTTACTGTCCCGCCTGCCACTGGAAACAGCTGCTCTTTATTTACTCTATCAAAGTCCTTCATAATTTTGAACATTTCTATCAAATCTCCTCTTAACCTTCTCTGCTGTCAGGCGATCAAGTCCAGCTTCACCAGCCTCTCCATGTAACTGACATGTCTGGTCCCGTTCTGGTCAATCTCCTCTGCACCCTCTCCAAAGCTTTGACATCTCTCCCAAAGCATGATGCTCCGAACTGAGCACAGTTCGCCAGCTGGGACCCAGTGTTTTATATCTCAAAACATAGCATGGTTTAAGCATAACTAAAATGCATGTTTTTTTTCTTAAAGGTGGAACTTTGTACCACTTCCTCACATATGCTGTTTCCTGTGGCAAAACATGGCATGAAATCACATACCGGGTCACCTTCACAGGCTATAAATTCGGCTAAACATCATAACTTTGAAAGCACTAATTTGATTTGTTTCTATTTAGATCATTATATAAGGACATACCAGAGTCCCACTTAATAAATGCACATCCTCTAACCCTTGCTTTACAATCCGTCAGCTCAGAGCACAAATAGATGTGGAGACAGGCAGTGAAATGTCGGCTGCAAATCCCCCAGGGACTGCTGAGATCAGTGAGGACGCACTGCCTGGATCCTCCTTTGCCTCCTGTGCATCAGAACCAGGGAGAATTTACACAGCATCATTTCTGAACAAGAAACCAGCAAGCCAGGCGTGAAATGTCCCAGCTCAGGATCTTTCAGTGCTGCGGAATAACGAAGGGCAAAGAGAAAGGTCAGGTGGAGGAGGCAGTTTGTGAATGTGTGATGTGATTCATAACAAAGGATGTGCCCTCTCGCTGGCTAAATGCTTAATTTGCTACCAATGTGATGTTTAAATTCACTGTCTTGATCTACACTCTTTTTGTGTTAACCATTCTTTCTGGTAATATCTTAATGGGGGGGTCTTGGATTGTGAGACCCTACTTTATTGGAGTTTCCAAACCAACGTTTCTGGAAATTTCTGTTTCTGCTGGGTTTTTTTTAAAATTCATTCATGGGATGTGGCATCACTGGCTAGGCCTTCATTTACTGCCCATCCCTAATTGCCCTTGTTCAGAGGGCATTTAAGAGTAAACCACGTTGCTGCAGGTCTGGAGTCGCATATAGGCCAGATCAGGTAAGGATGGCAGATTTCTTTCCTTAGTGAACATTAATGAACCAAATGGGTTTTTACAACAGTCGGTGATGGCTTTGTGATCCAGATTTTTAGGGAATTTAAATTCCACCACCTGCTGTAGTGGGATTCAAGCCCGGGTCCCCAGAGCATTACCCTGGGTCTCTGGAATACTAGTCTAGTGTCAATACCACTATGCTACTGCCTCCCATTTATTGTACTCCATTTATTGTTTTTGCCATGAGGTTAATGGTCAGCTGTGGCTCAGTGAATATTACTCTCACGGCTGAGTCAGAAAGCTGTGGGTTTAAGGCCCATCACCTCAAAATTACAGTTAAACCTAACGCAGTTGTTAATGGCATGTTCCAAAACAATAACAAACGGTCGAACCTACCCATTCTACAAACACTTTGAAGTTAGAAGGAAATTGCATTGATAGAGCACCTCTCACCACCTCAGGACACAAGGACACAAGAATTAAGAGCGGCCGTAGGCCATTCGGCCCATTGAGCCTGCTCCGCCATTCAATAAGATCATGGTTGACCTGATTGTGGCCTTAGCTCCACTATCTTGCCTGACCCTTAACTCCCTTGTTGATCAAAAATCTGTCTAACTCATCCCTGAATATATTCAATGACCCAGCCTCCACTCCTCATTGGGGAAGAGAATTCCACAAACTGACGACCCCCTGAGAGAAAATAATTTCTCCTCATCTCCATCTTAAATGGGAGATCTCTTACTTTGGACATATTATTGGGCATATTATTTTTGACCTCTTAAGTTGGACATCCCAAAATAAAGTGTAGTCTTTTTGCAGTGTAGGAAACAGTCGAGGCACTCTGCAAGCAAACCGCAATGATGTGATGTTGGTTGAAGGGTAAATATTGTCCATGACATTGGGAGGAAATTGCCTGCGCTTCTTTAAATAGAGGCCTGAATTTTCCCATCGGCGATTTGGGGGCGGGGCCCACTCGCCGATGGGAAAATGATGCAGGATGACGTCGGGAGGAGCCCCCGATGTCATCCCGGTCCCTTTAAATTTTTTTGAATCTGCTGTCCACCCGCCGACCTGTCAATGGCCAATTGAGGCCATTGACAGGCTAATTAAGATAATTAAAGACCTGCCCATCCAACCTTAAGGCTGGCGGGCAGGCCAGGAGCTCCAACGGGCTTCTGATACAACATGAAACTTCATCCACTGGCAGGATGAGGTTTCATGTCCGTTTTTAAAAAGTCTAATAAAGTTTATGTCATTTTTATTAACATGTCCCATCTTGTGTGACATTGTCACATGAGGGGGACATGTTAATAGTTTTTTAATTTTTCTATTTTTTGACTTCTCTTACCTGTCACTAATCTCCCTGAGACAGAACTTTGTCTCAGGGAGCAGTGCACTCTTTTGTGCGCATGTGCGAAAGAGTGCACTTTGACAGCTGGGGATCCATTGAGCTTCCTGTCGGGCAGGCCGCTGGGCGGGCCTTAATTGGCCCACCCACTCCAAATGGCAGCGGGCCCCGTTTCGGTGGCGGGGGTTGGCTGTCCACCTGCCGCCGAGCCGGTGGGGCCCGCACGCCATCCGAGGGCAAAATTCTGTCCAGAATCTCATGCTTTCACCTGCGCATTGATGAAGTCTAGAAAGCTTATTGTGTGTTTTTGTGTATTTAATGAAGGGATGCTGGTCATAACCAGAGACCCAATGTAGAGAGGCTTCAAAAAGAAGGGTGTTCACAACTCTAGGTGAGACATTAAATTCCGCAGTTTACTGATCCAGTTATGACAGCACTGTGAGGTCGGCTGGTCTTCCACCCCAGTATCACTCAACTCATCCCTGGGATAAGGGGTTTACCTTATGAAGAAAGTTTGGACAGATCGGGCTTATACCCATTGGAGTTTAGAAGAATGAGAAGTGATCTTATTGAAACATATAAGACTCTGAGGGGGCTTGACACAGTGAATCCTGGGTTTCCTCTTGTGGGGGGGACCAGAACTAGGAGACACAGTTTAAAAATAATGGGTCTCCCATTTAAGACAGTGATGAGAAGAAATGTTTTTCTCTCAGAGGGTAGTTGGTCTGTGGAATTCTCTTCCCCAGAAAACAGTGAAGGCTGGGTCATTGAATATATTCAAGGCTTAGTTTGACAGATTTTTTATCTACAAAGGAGTCAAGGGTTAGGGTGGCAGACAGGAAGATGGAGTTGAGATCAATGTTATAAGGTGTTGGGCATAGTTCAGTAGGTTTTATTAAGGTACTCATAGTCTTAGGTAGTTCAACAGCAAGTATTTATTATCTACTAGAAACTATACACAAAGGTACAGTAAAGCGATGAAGCAAGGAGCTGTCTCCATGCTTGCTTCTACACATGACTCAGTCCAACACTAAACTGACTCTGAGGTGTGGGTCATGTGTTCTCTTACATCACTGTGTGGGCAGTACTGTACTCAGTCCCACATTAATCCCTTATGTGCCAGACCCTTAAACTACATTCCCACCCCCCCCCGCAAGTCTTTATCCAATGTATTTACAAGTTATCTCAGTTTACTCCATCATTACTACATTAATGTACTATATCATTACTACTCCTTATCTCCCCCCTCAAGTCTCTGAGTTCATGGGCTCAGGCAGTCTGAAGGCCCTATAACTCTTCCATACATGGTTCTCACTATTGTTGGAAGATCTGTCACTACAGGTAACCTTGTTGACTCGGAGGTTGTTCTGGCATCTGGGCGCCTTTTTATCCCCTTTTTCCGCTCTTTGGCATTGAATCGCTCTTTCTCGATTCCCCAATTGTAGTGATAGATGACGATTGGTTTATCCCACTCTTTGTGGGGCGGACAAACCCTGGGTTTGTCTCTATAGTGTTTTTTTCTCTTCTTCCTTCATGCAGCTTGCCCTGATGTATGCTGGGATGGAAGATGACTCTTCCTGTTGTGAGGGTGTGACTTGGTAGTAAGCTCACTTTTGCGTTTGGCTGTGTGGTGTGCTATTGCCAATGGATGGCTGATACTCAGTTTCAGCATCATTTCTGGCACTGTTACACTGGCTGGGGATTGCAGCATCTGCTCTGAGACCTTAGGGTTTATCTCTCCAACTGGCAGCGGAGCCAAGAGAGGCTCTTCTCGTTGCTGGTTCCTCTCTTGAATATCATGTCTTTGTCACTATCTGAGTGGTTGGCTGGTCTGGCCAATGAGGGGCTTCTGGCACCTGTAACGAAAGTGGACAAACCTGCTCTGAAAAGAGAGAAGACAATTCAGAGCTGAAGTTCCAGTCGAGGGAACCTTTCTTATTGGAGTTCCTGGGAACATGCAGTTCTGTGTAATTTATGACAGTGATTGCCATGACATCTTTTGAGGAGATTCAGGCATCTCTGCTCAAAAGGAAAAAAGACTGGTTACTGATGACCTACGTCAGCTCAAAGATCTGTTTGCTGCCGTATCTTAATGCTTCCAGAATCATGCCTACGATCGGAATCGGATTCCTCTGGACCCATAGAGTGGTGTGTCTGTTGTTCGTAGCCAGAGGTCTCTCAGCCATGGTTCTTTGCCTGATAGGACCATAACACTGGCCCCCGTGTCCAATTTAAAGTATGTGAGGTGGCCATTAACCAAGATGTCCTCATACCAGAACGAAAGTCCAGCATCTTTGACCTAACCCAAGAAGCATGGTTGTGTGTCCCCTTGGTGTGCTGTTTCAGCCTCATGAATCCTCTTGGGATCTTATGTGCATTTTGGTATTTTTGGCTTTGCACAACTTCCCCAAGTGTCCTGTTCGGTTACATTGAAAGGATTGGGCTGAAATTGCCATTACACTGATCACGCCTGTGAGGGCACTTTGCTCCACAGTGCTGGCATGGTCATTCTACTGTTCGATTAGCGTATTGCTTCCCCCGGCCTGGAGTGCCCCAGTTTCTGTGCTGTTTCACTAACTGAACAGTGTGCTTTACTTTGTAGCAAGGTTTGCATTCTCCCCTTAATATGGATCTGTGCTGCAAATGAATTTCAGATTGCCTGACATTCTGGATGGCTTTCTGAAGTGTTAGATCTTCTTTCGTTTGAAGTATGTCTGAGAGTGTGTCGTCTGCCACTCCTACAACTATTCTATCCCTGATTAGCTCAGATTTCAGGTCACTGCAATCACAGCCTTCAGACATTCTGTACAGCTGATTAATGAAGGAGTTGACAGGTTCTCCTGGCTGCTGGACATGTTTATTAAATTTAACCCTTTCAAAGATTTCATTACTTCTGAGATTAAAATAAGCGTTAAATGATTTTAAAATTTCATCAGATTTTGTAGATGATTTGTTGATTCCTTGCCTTGTTATTATATCGTTATATCGTTGGCTATTGGGCCTACTAAATGGGCAGCATCTTCCGGTCGACGAGCGGGGGCAGGGCCCACTCGCCGACACATAAAATGATGCGGGGATACATCGGGCGTGCATCCCAACATCATCCCGCGATATTTAGATTTTCAGTTCAGCGGGCACGCAGCCCAATCGGCCTATGAAGGCCGTTAAAAAACTAATTAACATGATTGATGGACCTGCCCGTCCAACGTTAAGGTTGGCGGGCAGGCCGGGAGCCCAGGTGGGCCTTGGAGAAAGCGTGAAACCTCATCCACGGGCGGGACGAGATTTCATGAGGGTATTTACATTTATATGAAAGGTTTAAATAAAAGTTATGGACATGAGGGGATGTGACAGGGAAATTTTTTGATAACCTTTATTGAAAGTTTTAAATTGGAGCCAATCTCCCTGAGGCAGCACTTTGCCTCAGGGAGATCTGTGCCCTCTTTCACACACATGCCCGAAAGAGCGCACTGCCGGCTGAGGGAATCCCCCCCCCCGCCCGCCCGCACAGGGAGCGCATAATGCTTCCTGGTGGACCTTAATTAGCCCGCCCACGTAAAATGGTGGTGCCCCCCCCGACCGGGGGCGCTGATCGGAAGGCCGCCCACCTGCACCCGCTCCCACATCGGGGGGGGGGGGGGAAATGTTGCCCAATAAAGCAGTTTGTTAACTTGTTCAGCTTCTGTCTTTTTATCCAGACCTGAAGCAATCATGTATCTAAGGAATCTCTTTCTCCATAGTCTCCAATGTTATGATTGATCTGGGCCTTGGATAAGTCCAAATTGATCTTGAAGAGTGGATTTCTGATCCATGGTTAAAATTTGTAAATTGCAGGTTCAGCTTTAAGAGGTTTCAGAAAATCCAAGATGGCACCACCGTACGCTTCTTCACAAAGGGTTTTCCCACGCTTGCCGGTTTTGGCAGGCTCCTACAGTAATGCCGTTCATGATCTTAGTGTTTAAATTTTTTCAACAATTAATGCCTGATTGACTGGTTAGAGTCTTCCCCACTTTAACACAAGGTTCTTGGGTCTTGGAAAGGTCAAATCCCGGCTTTTGCTGGGTTTTTACTCAGTCGCGATTCATTTTTAGTTGATTATTATATTTTTCTTTGTTCAGGGAATCAGGTTTCTCAGACTGCGAATAAACGGCAATTTCTGACCGCTGCAGTATTTAACTTTTATCAGGACTCGTGTTGTCCAGGAATTTTAAAGTTTTAGCTCACTCCTGCTAGGTCTTCTGAATTTGCACATTCTGGGAATTGAAGCTGGACTTCCACAGGATTCAATGGAGTCTTCTGCTGCAGTCAGGAATTTAATTTCTGCCTTCAGCTTCCAAGCCTTTCTTCAGAGCTTTTCTCTGGCGATTTCCTTCTGAACCTTCGCTTCTTTGGCTTTTCTTCTGGTCAGAATGCTTCTTTGATTTTTTCTTCCGCTTCCCAGGATTTAAATTTTCTTCTGCAGTCTCCATGAGGGTTTCAGTTGTTCCATTCGCTGCCACCATGTTGTGAAGTGTTGGGCATAGTTTGGTAGGTTTTACTAAGGTATTCATAGTCTTAGGTAGTTCAACAGTAAGTATTCATTAACTCCTAGAAACTATATACATAGGTGCAGTAAAGGTCCAAGCTAGGGGCTGTCTCCATGTTTGCTTCTGTCCAACACTAGACTGACCGCTAGGTGTGGGTTATGTGTTCTCTTACATCACTGTGTGGGCAGCACTGTACTCAGTCCCATGTTAACCCTTTATGTGCCAGACCTTTATCCTATAATCACAACCAGATCAGCCATGATATTATCAAATAGCTCAGCAGGCTTAAAGGACCGAATGGCCTACTCCTAAGTCCTATGTTCCTATGTCTCCTTCCTGTTCCTGCTGTCTTGCCCTGATGTGACAGAAGGCCCCATTTAGCGAGTGTTGTCTCCAAAACAGAGTGCAGATGTGCTGAGCTTCTTCTACCAATTTAAATCCTGGGAGGTGAACACAATGCAAGCAGGCTGCTGGGATATTGAACACCAAGAGAGGAAGGAGTCGTGATTCTGCAATATCTGTCAAGTGAGAAGAGAATTGCTGCTGAGAAGGGAGCAAGAGAGAGGTGATGATATGCATGGAATTATGATGCCAAATGGAAGAGTGTGTCCTTGTAATGGGAGGTGAAATGTAAAGAGGAGAGAATGGATCATAGGGAGATTCGAACAGGAGTAAGCCCTTCAGCTCCTCAAATCTCTTACACCAACTACAGATAGTTGATCTGATCTACAGATCCAAATGCTGGGGGAAGGTAAGGGAAGGACGATTGGCAGGTGCTAATGAGACAAATGGAGAATACAGAGTATCCTTGGTACTCTAGTGAGGCTATTCAGCCTCTTCTAACATTGAATTCAGGCTCTGGAGGTGATGCTCCTGGAGCTGACTCCATTTCTGTCATCCTCCCTGCAGGCATGGTGGACCTTGTACTTAGAGACACTTTTTTCCAGTGCTGGGATAAAGTACTTCCACCTCTTACACATCTCTTCCAGAAGGACCTCTATGTGAGATCCAAGTGAACTTTGGGGCTTGTTTCCTTCCCTGTCTCAAAATTTGCCCAGGAGGCAGCAGGCAATGCAACCTTGCCTTCAGGGAAAGAGTGCCACTTTAGAAGAAGCCCTTGGCTGATCCACCGTGAAATTGTGCAGCTGAAGTGAGCAGGTTTCCCGTTCTGTCAGCCAATCAGATGGAAAATCCGCCCTTTAGATTGCAACGAGGCCTGTGAATTAAAGCTCCTCTGGCCTCTTTCTGCTGCAGCAAGTGGGTCCTGCCCAGAGTTAACCTTACAGAGTAGTTCAGGGGAACCAAGCAATCCTCATGGTGGAAGTGTCCAGCGGTTCGCGAAAGCAAATCGGAACATTGGGACAAGGGGTAGAACATCCTGCCCCTCCAGTCTGATCCACCATTCAACTCAATCATGGCTGATTTATATCTTATCGCCATCAACTCACTTTGGTTCCATAACCCTTCATCCCCTTACCAAACAGAAATCCATCCGTATCGGTTTTGAAATCTTCAGTTGATCCTCGGCCTCAATCGATTTTCGGGGGAGAGAGTTCCAGAATTCCACTTCCCTTTTTGTGAAGAAGTGCTCCTGACATCACCCCTGAACGGCCTGGCTCTCACTTTAAGGTTCTAACCCCTCATTCTGGACGTACCAACCAACATGATACATATCTATCATAGAGCAGAGCTTGAAAAGACACAATCCTTTTACAAACCAGACCTGTTGTATTTTACAGCACTTGAGGGTGTGTTGAGTGCCATTTTACCCATTCCCAGGACACAAAGAAATGAAGGAGCTCAAGAGGTTAATTCCCACTGTGCACGTTTTATTGACTCAGTTCATTCAGGTCGGGAATACTCCTCCAAGCTTGACTTGGCGTTTTGCCCAGCTCTTCAATCCATATCATAAGATTGGTTTAATTACTACATCATTGAGTTTATGTTCAGTGCTGGAGGTTAATATACTTCTGTCCCAGAGCTGTGCCATTGCGCCTATGAGCTGTTGGTCAAGGACATGTTTTTGGGGTGGGGGGGATGTTGGGGAGGGACGACAAACATATAATCATTTGACTGGATAGGGGTCATTCACAACAATATCACACCAAGCACAAGATTTTATTATCTAGGTTGAAATAAGGAAACGTGAGTGCCTGATTGTCCTTCACTCAAGCTGAGTGTAACTCACAGAAGAGTCTGATCTAAAATCCATCCATCCCTTTGAATCTAGTTGTACATTGTGACCGTGTTAGAACTGGGACAGCTCATAGCAAGTTCGAGGTCATTTGGGTAAATTTTGACTTTAGGTGTCAGTATAAAGTGGCAATATCTGCTTGGGCCCCTGTTAAACACTTCCCCATGATTCACGTTTCCCTTGGCCACAATCACATATCCACACACGGGTATATTAATAAATACACACTTCTACACACAAACACTGACTAATAAACACTTTCAGGTATACACAAACACATACACAAACTAACAAACACATACGCAAACACAACCAATTCACATAGACAGACACACACATCCACTGGGCAGTAACCTGAATTTTAATGTAATTTCCACAAGTTTTTATTCGCACATTGAATTCCTCTGGGAATGCATCAGCACAGAAGTCAAACAAAGAATTAATAAAGGCGCAGATTAAAATAAACCTGATTAAAATAAGCCCGTTTGCTGATTTAAACATTTTGTTGTGTGTTAAACATTATGCTATAAGCCATAGTTGAAGAGGAATCAATACCTTCCACACTGTTTGAGTACCAATTAGTCACAAATCTCTCAGATATATTCAATACAGAAGAACCAAGTGGGATTTATATAGCTGGAGAGATTTGTTAACATTCAGTGTGAGGCAGTCACTGAGGCAGTTTTGCATTTGAAGGCTGTGTATATTTAAAAACTATTATATGTTATTGACTTAAAGGAACAACAATAATTATGATATAAAGCCGTGTTCCCATCAATTCAAGCCTTAATAGGTAAAAAGACACTCTATCCGAGAAATCTCTGTCACTGAACCACTGGACTCTCTCAGTAGGGACACCTGACTTTCAGATGCATCTCCCGAACCACGTTTTGCACATGACCTCCATGCGGAGAGCAGATTTGAGTCTTTGTCTGCTGGCTTTGGTGTTTATGTCCCACTTAAAGCAGAATATGGCTGCTGCCAAGTTCCTGATCGAAAAAGAAAATCCCCAGTGCAGAGTCTTAAACTCATAATCCAGGCTGACATAATCCAGCGCAGTACTGAGGGATAGCTGCACTGTCAGCGCTCTTTCAGTTTAAGCAAGCCCCCATCTGCCCTTTCAGGTGAACACTATTTCAAAGAATAGCAGGGGTGTTCTCCCCAGTGTCTTGGCCAATATTTATCCCTCGACCAACAGATGATCTGGGCCATTATCACATTGCTGTTTGTGGGAGCTGCTCTGCACAAGTTAGTTGCTGTCTTTTCTACATTACAGAAGTGATTACACTTCAAAAAGTACTTCTTTGGCTGTAAAAGGCACAATAAAAAGGAAAGCCTTTTTTTTGAGAAGAGTTAAATTCTTTGCATGAGACAGAGGCAGGTGAGGTTTCCCCATGTATAAAAGAATTGGCCTTGTCAGAAGCAGTCTCGATTATTTATCTCACCGCTGCTCCCAGGGCATGCGGCAGATCACATTACTGACTAGCAATTTCTATCAACATCTCCCCATGCATAAGCACAGGGCAGCAGCCCTAAGACTGCAAAAGAAATTCTTCTCCCAGAGAGCGGGCTACTAGATTCAACCAGGGCAGGTGCAGCACAAAAGCATGTTGCTATTTCAGTTGTTATGATCCCAGGTATGAGAATACTGGCCAAGCCAGATACTTGTTAGGATCTGTGCTGTACTGTCCTGTTGAAAGGAGCAATATTGGTCATTGTGTAGGCACATTGTGAGTTATTATAATGTAGGGACATGGTGCAGCAGTAACAGATAATGTAGCAAAGTAATTCTATTACTGTACTTTACGCACTAGTAATCCAGGGATGATGAATTCAAATCCAATCATAGAGGTTTGCAAATTTGAATTCATTTTTTAAAAAGAGTTGGGAATAAAATGCTGGTAACAGTAAAAGTGACCACAGAGCTGTCAAAACACCAACTGGTTCATTAATGTGCTATAGGGAAGGAAATCTACCGTCATTACCCAGTCTGGACTTTTATGTGGCTGCAGAAACAAATGTAACCTGGTGCTTCATCAACTTCAGGCATCCCTAGATGTGGGAAACTGAAGAAGTGGCTGAGCAAGCCACTAAATCGCTACAAAGTGTAGAACTGCAGCGGCTCAAGAACAACACCTCCTCAGGGCAACCAGGGATGGTAAATGACCATCAACATCCACGCCAAAGAACCAGTTAAAAAAAAACCCTTTGTATGGGAATGGGGGCAAGTACAATACAAATAACTGAATTTAAACCTTTCTCGGGCTGTGAGATTCATTTATGTGATGTTGGGGATGTCAGCAAGGCCACATTCCACACAGGGGTTTGTGCTACAAAAATCTTGGTGGATAATTATTGGGCAGATGGGGTCTTAGTTAAACTGACAGTGCAGCTGTCCCTCAGTACTGCACTGGATTGTCAGCCTGGATTATGAGTTTTTTATTCTTTCATGGGATTTGATGATCACTGGCAAGGCATTTATTGTCCATCCGTAACTGCCCTTGAAGGTGAGTGGCTTGCTCGGCCATTTCAGAGCCAACCACATTGCTGTGGGTCTGGAGTCACATGTAGGCCAGACCAGGTAAGGATGGCAGATTTCCTTCCCTAAAGGGGCATTAGTGAACCAGATGGGTTTTTACAACAATCAACAATGGTTTCATGGTCACCATTACTGAGACTAGCTTTCGATTCCAGAGTTATTTATTGAATTTCAATTCCACCAGCTAGGCATGGTGGGATTTGAACCCGCATCCTGCGGAAAATTAGCTTGGACTAATGGATTAACCAGTCCAAGGTTCAATACCACTACTCCACCATCGCCCAGCAAATGTGGATAACTGGAGTGTGGATGATGGAAATTCTATTATTGGCTCATTGTTGACACTGTGCAGGTTCTGTATTGAACTCTTAAAAATAATTTTATTAATCCTAATCAGGTGCTAAATATTCAGTGATGTGCATGATTTTGTTTTATTAGAATTCAGCTTCATGCAGAGAGGCCGGTCTCTTTCCCCACACCCCTCGACATTTGGGTCACGTCGGCCCTCCTGGATTTGCCAATGGCCAAGGTTGGCTTCAGATCATTTTTTTTTGAATTTGTATTTCCTACCTCCGGTCCTTTGCTTCTGCCAGCCCGCTAATGAGCCGCCCTTGTAGGATCATTATGAGAGATCACAGGGCCTCTTTAGCCCCATAAAACTCGATAACCTGGCTCTCCACAGCCCAGGGATTTCAGGCCAGTTGGAACGGCAGTGAGGCGTTTGGCTCGAACACGAACGTACTTTTTTATGTGCCGATAAAAAGATTACGCGGCCCACTTCTCACACGCTGACAGATCAGATCCCATTGTTTTCCTCAAATTTTTCCACTTTTCAGAAGAATCGAATCCCCAATTCTCTGAGGCAATAATCCTCAGATTTTCCCAGCTGGAACTGACTGGAATAGTCAGAATCAGGTGCGCAGATCAATTACTATTGCTGTGTGTTGGGAGGAAGAAAAGGATTAGGCCAGAATAGGCCTGGGAGAGCTTTGAATGGAATTTCCGGAGCTGGTAGTGCACTGACTTTGTCCTAAAGCTGCCCTTTTACTTCCTTGCTGCTATGGTGAAATCAGCCATACATACTGTGCACAAAAGGCCACAGACCCTATTAGTGAGGCAGAGCAAAAGACACTATCAGCTAGGTCTTGGCTTTTCACTTCCAAAGCCTGGCATTTGAGTAATAACATTTCAGACCACATCCTGCCGCTGTCACTGAGAGTTTAACGCAATTTGGCTATCGCAAAACTGTTTTTCTCCCCTCCGATTCTTTGCCCCTCCACAAGGCTCACGTTTTGATACAGTTCTGTAGACACTGCCTGCATATCAGTACTTTATCACTTAACTGCTAAGAAGCCACTTCAGATATTGATAAGAGTCAACCGTGTTGCCACAGGACTGGAGTCGTGGAGAGGAACTTTCAAGAGGCACTTGGACATGGTTTAGAAAATAACTGATTTGCAGGAGGGTGGCACAGTGGTTAGCGCTGCTGCCTCACAGCTCCAGGGGCCTGGGTTCAATCCTGAACTCGGGGGCCTGCCTGTGTGGAGTTTGCTCGTTCTCCCCGTGTCTGTGAGGGTTTCCTCCCGCCATCCAAAGATGTGCTGGTGAGGTGGATTGGCTACGGTAAATTGTCCCTGAGTGTGTGTCCTGTGATGGACTGGCGTCCCGTCCTGGGGATGTACTGTGCCCATTGCCTGTTGTGATAGGCCCCAACACCCCACGACCCTGAATTGGATGAAGCAGTTCTGCAAAAGTAAGGGATTTGCAGGGTTATGGGTAGAAAACTGGGGCACTATTGGACTACTTTTTTGAAGAGTTAGTATTGACACAACAGGCCGAATGGCCTCCTTCTGTGCTGTAAAATCCGATGTCCAGATTGTGGAAGACAGCAGGTTATCTTTCCTAAACAACGTTAACGAATTAGTTGGGTTTTTACAATAATCTCACAGCTTCATTGTCACTTTTACTGGTACTAGCAATTTTTTTAAATTTCTAGGTTTTAAACTGAATTAAAACACTCAGACTGCTGTGGTGAGATTATACATCCTGGCCCCTCTAGTCCAGCAACGTAACTACAATATTGCATGACCATTGCCATTTAATGATATGCTTCCTATTCAGATTAACTCCAGCTGTCCATTTGAGGCATTCCTAAAGTAAATTCTAAGTTTGCAAACTCGTTTCTTATCTACATAACTGATCTGGATGCAGAAACTAATTAGCAGATAAATGGTGAGTTCACGAGAGACGGAGAATGTAATTAAGATTTGACAGCAGGATAAGAATCAGTTACACAAATGAGCAGATGAATGGAAGATTAAATGCAACACTGAAAATGCAAAGTACTGTACATTAGGTGTACAATCAAGGGAATAGAATTCATAAAGGGAGATCTTGAAAGGGAGCTGGGAGTGACAGCAGGATCACCACTGTCACTGTCAAAACAAATGTGGGAAACGAGTAAAAAAGGATACAGAATATTGACTCAAGTTTGCGGTGCCATAGTCCTACCTTCAACCTGTGCTCACATATACCCCTCACAGCGGTATTACCCTTCAAAATCACCCTTCCTAAGCCTACAGATCTTATGCTATGGTATTGAAATGCACTGGTCAGAGATCACCAAGAGTACTGAGTGTAAATCAAAAGAGATATCTGTGCAACAGAAAGGACGTAGCAAAGAACAAGAGTTGACCCCATGTGCTGGAATGGCCAAGTGTGGCACCAAGCTCCATGAGTTAGATTAAAAACAGAAAATGTTGAAAATACTCAGCAGGTTATGGCAGCACCTGCAGAGAGATAAAACAGAATTAACATCTTTCATCAGAACTGGTAAAATTTCGAGACGTAATAGATTTTGAGCAAGGAGTGGGCAGGGGCCAAAGACAAAGGGAAGGTCTGTGATAGGGCGGAAGACAAGAGAGATCGAGAGATTGAATGACAGAAGAGTTACTCTGACAGGACCAAAGGGAATGATGACGGAACAAGGCAAGAAACTAAGAAGCAAAAAATGCATCTAGAGCTGGTGTGCTACCAAATGAAAGCAAAATTTAAGAGAAAAATCGAAACAAAATGGGCACCAAGGTTATGGACTGAAATTGTTGAACTCAATGTTGAGTCCTGAAGGCTGTAAAGTGCCTCATCAAAATATGAGGTGGTCCTCAAGCTTACATTGGGCTTCACAGGAACAGCGCAGCAGGCCAAGGACAGAGATGTCAGTGTAAGAGCAAGGTGGAGAATTAAAATGGCAAGCCACTTGAAGCTCAGGGTCACACTTGCGGACTGAACAGAGATGTCGTGTTGGACGTTGATATGGATGAGATGGATGTTGGTCTGGGTGAATTGGATGTTGTGTTGGGTGAGTTGGACATTGAATGCCAGCCTGAGCGAGCTGGATCGTTGCCTGGATGTCATAGAGTTTTACAGCACGGAAAGAGGCCCTTCGGCCCATCTTGTCCATGCCGGTCAACAAGCCCCTATTTACTCTAAATCCATTTTCCAGCACTTAGCCCGTAGCCTTGTATGCTATGGTGTTTCAAGTATTCATCGAAATACTTCTTAAATGTTGTAAGGGTTCCCGCCTCTACCACCCTTTCAGACAGTGAGTTCCAGAAACCCCCACTCTCTGGATGAAAAAATATTTCCTTAAATCCCCTCTAAACCTCCTGCCCCTTACCATAAATCTGTGCCTCCTGGTTATTGACCCATCCACTGAGAGGAAAAGTTTCTTCCTATCTATCCTACCTATGCCCCTCATAATTTTGTACATCTCAATCAGGTCCCCCATCAGCCTTCTCTGCTCTAAGGAAAACAACCCCAGCCTATCCAGTCTCTCTTCATAGCTGAAATGCTCCAGCCCAGGCAACATCCTGGTGAATCCCCCTGCACCCTCTTCAGGGCAATCACGTCCTTCCTATAGTGTGGCGACCAGAACTGCACACAGTACTCCAGATGTGGCCTAACTGATGCTTTATACAGCTCCATCATAACCTCCCTGCTCTTGTATTCAATGCCTTGATTAATAAAAAATATTCCATATGCCTTCTTATCTACCTGTCCTGCTGCCTTCAAGGATCTATGGATGTGCACACCAAGGTCCCTCTGATCCTCTGTACTTCCTAGGGTCCTACCATTCATCATGTGCTTCCTTGCCTTGTTAGTCCTCCCAAAATGCATCACCTCACACTTTTCAGGATTAAATTCCATTTGCCGCTGTCCTGCCAATCTGACCAGCCCATCTATATCATCCTGTTGTCTAAGACTTTCCTCCTCACTATTTACCACACCATCAATTTCCGAGTCATCTGCGAACTTACTGATCAAGCCTCCTACATTCATGTCTAGATCATTAATGTACACTACAAAGAGTAAGGGACCCAGCACTGAACCCTGTGGTATGCCACTGGACATAGGCTTCCAGTCACAAAAACAACCTTTGACCATCACCCACTGCCTCCTGCCACTAAGCCAGTTTTGGATCGAATTTTCCAAATTGCCCTGGATCCCATGGGCTCTTACCTTTTTGATCAGTCTCCCATGCGAGACCTTGTCAAAAGCCTTACTGAAGTCTATGTAGACTACATCAACTGCACTACCCTCATCTATACAGTTAGTCACCTCCTCGAAAAATTCAATCAAATTTGTTAGACATGATCTCCCCTTGACAAAGCCATGCTGACTATCCTTGATTAATCCTTGCCTCTCCAAGTGGAGATTAATTCTGTCCCTCAAAATTTTTTCCAAAAGTTTCCCTACCACTGATGTTAGACTCACTGACCTATAGTTCCCTGGTTTATCCCTACCACCCTTCTTGAATAATGGTACCACATTAGCTGACCTCCAGTCCTCTGGCACCTCTCCTGTGGTCAGAGAGGATTTGAAAATTAATGTCAGGGCCCCTGCAATCTCCTCCCTTGCCTCCCACAGCAGCCCTGGGATACATGTCATCTGGGCCTGGGGGTTTATCCACTTTTAAGCCTGCTAAAACTGCTAATACCTCCTCCCCCTCAATGCTAACTTGTACAAGTATATCACAGTCCCCCTCCCTGATTTCTATACCTACATCGTCCTTCTCTATAGTGAATACAGATGCAAAGTACTCATTTAAAACCTCATCTATGTCTTCCGGCTCCTCACATAGATTACCACTTTGGTCCCTACTCTTTCCCTGGTTATCTCCTAATGTACTTATAAAATACCTTTGGAT
Source organism: Cetorhinus maximus (assembly GCF_964194155.1). Classification (NCBI taxonomy): domain Eukaryota; kingdom Metazoa; phylum Chordata; class Chondrichthyes; order Lamniformes; family Cetorhinidae; genus Cetorhinus; species Cetorhinus maximus. Next base: position 1,012,459 of record NC_135909.1, read on the forward strand.
TTTCCTTTATTTTACCTGCCAGTGTTTTTCATGCCCTGTCTCCGCTCTCCTAATTTCTTTTATAAGTAACCCCTTGCATTTTCTATACTCCTCTAGGGCTTCCGCTGTTTAGAGCCTTCGGTATCTATCATAAGCTTTGCTTTTTTACCTTATCCAATCCTGTATGTTCCTCGACATCCAAGGTTCTCTGGACTTGTTGGTCCCACCTTTAACTGGGTGTCCTCGGGCTGGCATGGACAAGATGGGCTGAATGGCTTCCTTCTGTGCTGTAACTTTTCTATGGTTCAGTGGTTCACCTTTATGGGAACATGTTGGCCCTGCACTCTCACTATTTCCTTTTTGAATGACTCCCGCCACTCTGATATAGATTTTCCTACAAGTAGCTGCTCCCAGTCCACTTTGGCCGGATCCTGTCTTATCATATTGAAATTGGCCTTCCCCAATTCCGAACCTTTCTTTCCAGTCCAAATACTATCATAACTACCTTGAATCTTACTGAGTTATGGTCACTATCACCGAAATACTCTCCCACTGACACTTCTACCACTTGCCTGGCTTCGTTCCCTAGAACTAGGTCCAGCACGCCCCCCCATCTCTTGTAGGACTTTTTACGTGCTGGCTTAAAAAGCTCTCCTGGATATATTTTAAGAATTCTTCCCCCTCTAAGCCTTTCACACTTTGTCTATCCCAGTTAGTATTAGGGAAATTGAAATCCCCTACTATTATTACACTATTGCTTTTACACTTATCTGAGATTTGCCTAAATATCTGCCCTTCTATCTCTCCCTGACTGTTTGGGGGTCTGTAGTACACTCCCAGCAATGTGATTGCCCCCTTTTTGTTTTTAAGTTCTACCCATATGGCCTCATTTGAGGAACCTTCTAAGATATCATCCCTCCTTATTGCAGTAATTGACTCCTTGATCGATATGGCGACACCACCTCTTTTACAGCTTTTGAGGGGAGGCGATGATGTAGTGGTATTGTCACTGGACTAGTAATCCAGAAACTCAGGTTCGAATCCCACCACGGCAGATGGTGGAATTTGAATCCAATAAAAAAAAATCTGGAGTTAATAGTCTAATGATGACCATTGCTGATTGTCATAAAAGCCCACCTGGTTCACTAATGTCCATTAGGGAAGGAAATCTGCCTTCCTTACTTGGTCTGGCCTACATGTGAATCCAGACCTACAGCAATGCTGTTGACTCCTAAATGCCCTTTGAAGAAGGGCAATTGGAGATGGGCAATAAATTCTGGCTGCGCCATTGACACCCACATCCCATGAATGAATTAAAAAAAAACCCATCCCTTCGTCTCAGCTGAAGATTCTATACCTCAGAATATTGAGCTGCCAGTCTTGCCCCTTCCTCAAGCATGTCTCTGTGATAGCAATGATGTCATGGGCAGGACCTTGAGGTCGTCGGGCAGGCCCGGGAGCAGCCGGGAAACGGTCTGCTGCCTGTGATTGGCCCCCGACCACAATTTCCTGCTGGCGGGCCAATTAAGGCCCACACAACGTGAAATGTGCCTCATCACTGGCCGGGAAGGGCCAAGCGGGGACGGGTCCAAAGGCAACCTGGCCGGAAGGACTTCTGTTCTGCGTTCCCAATGGAGTCGAGTGTGGCTGGACACGGCAGGCAGGAGGGCAGGCCTGGTGGGCATTCAGCCCCCTGCTATTCCAACAAGTGCCTTGCCGTCCTCCTAGAGGAGGTGGCTGCCAGGAGGGACACCCTTGTCCCCAGCGATGGGAGGAGGAGGCCACCGCACCTCACCAAGAGGGCATGGGAGGAGGTGGCAGCACTGGTGAGCAGCCATGATGTGGTGCAGCGCACATAGGTGCAGTGCCAGAAGCGCTTCAATAACCTGCTGCACTCTGGAAGGGTGCGTAATGTGTTGGCATGGGTCAGTGTGCAGAAGTGGTCTGGCCGTGGACATCAGGGGTGCTAGAGTCTGAGTGCCAACTGTCAATGATGCTTGAGCTGGACAAGGGGGTGAGCCCTGGCTGCTTGGACTGAGTGGCTTGCAGCTCGAGGGCCACAACTCAGACTCACCTGTGAGGTGTTCTTTAGCTGGGGTTGGCCAGGCTGCAATGGCGCTGCAGGTAGAGAGTGGACTAATCAATGCTCCTCTGTACTTTCAGGAAAAGACGAGCCATAGCCAAGCCGAGAGGGCAGGTACAGGTGGAGGGCTGCCCAACCTCCTGCTGCTCAGCAGGTTCAAGCAAGACGCCCTGGAGCTCAAGAGCCGGCACACTCCGCGTGCAACTAGAGTGGAGAGGCAGGGGTGCCAGAGGAAGGTAAGTGTGCAGTGCACAGAGGTGAGACTTTTGGCTTGTGCAACCATTCTAGCGCAGTCACTTCATTGATGGGAGCCTCGAACCTGGAGTCCCCATTGATCATTGAAAGACAATGGCGCCATGATGCAGATCTCCATTGTCTCACCAAGGGTGCCTGGCATGCGCAGTGTCAGTGTGGTGACTTGAACTAATGACATATCCTTGTTCTCCCTTTTAGGTTCACCAGCAGGCGTTCGCTCTGCAGACCCCGAAGGGCCACCCCTAAAGCTGGAGTACCACCAAGCTTCTGTTGCACCTGCCACACCCACTCTCTGAAGCAGGCACCAGCGCAGATACCAGCACCTCAGTGGGCAGTAGACCAGCAGCTAGTATCTCGGTGCACATTGGTGAGGGCACTTCACAGTCGCTTGAGGTGCACGTGGAGGCAGAGAGTGCCCAAGGCACCGGCAGTTGGAGGACTGCTGGAGACCAGGACGATGCCCAGTCGAAGGCCGATGATGAGCCTCTGGAGTCGTCCATTGCTAGATGCCCAGCGAGATGGGCGGGAGGATCTGACGGAGATCCATGAGGGTATGTGTGCCATGGTCTCTGTGATGGAGGAGTCCATGCGGAGCATGAGCACTGTGTTGACCATCATGGCCAAGTGCAATGCTTCCTCCATTGAGTGACTGGCGATTCTCAGGGAGAGGCAGCTCCAGGAACAGGATCAGGGGTTCCTGGGGTTGCGCTCAGGCCAGCAAGCCATCACACAGGCACTGACCTCGGGTGGTCAGTGTCCATGTGGGAGATGGATGAGGCACCCAGTATCTCAGCTAGGTGCCCATCCATCAATGGTGAGCAGGGAGGTCCAGGGCGACCTCACATTGGTGCATGAGCTGCTTGTCGACTCTGCAGGCTCCTCTCAGGACACTCTGGATGACGGCAGTGGCTCCTCCGCCCCTCTGCCACTGACCGTGGCATCTCATGAGGCTGTGATGGTTGGGGAGATGCCTCCAATACTGGTACCAGTAATGGGGGAGCACCTGGACGTAGCACTCGCAAACATAAGTTAAAGGCACCATGAGCACAAGAGGGACAGTTCACGGGTGATTTTATGTACATTTATGTTTACTTTATCTACACGGGTCTGGGAATGAAGACTAGAGAAGTTTACGTAAATAATTTTGAATTGTGAAAATGAAATAAACTTTGTCATCATGGCCTGAGTATGCTTCACCTTTTTATTTTATTGGTGCAGGGTACGCCAGTATGTAATGCTGGACATACGTGTCTCTGAACTTTATTGCACAGGCACTGAGTGTTCTTTGTGTTCAAATGAAAGGGTCATTTCAGACATCCGAGATACAGGCGGCAGCCCTGGTGTGAGGTTGAAGCTGATCTTTGGTAGCCTAGCTGAAGGAGCATTGGATCCCTGCCTCCCTAGAGGTTACCGGGGTCTGCCTCCATGCCCTCAGCGTTCTCTTCACCGTGCTCCTCTTCTGACTCACTACATGACTCATCCTCTGTGACCTGTGGAGCTGCCTCAAGATTCTCTTCCTCCAGTGGGTCCCCCCTTGCCAGTGCCAGATTGTGGAGAGCGCAGCATTCAACCACTATCAGTGACACCCGCTCTGGGGGGTATTGTAGTGCTCCCCCTGAACGGTCCAGGCATCAGAAGTGCATCTTGAGAAGATCTATGGTCCTCTCTATCACTGCCCTTGGGGAGGCATGACTCCTATTATACCGCTGCTCAGCTTCTGTTCTTGGGTGGCGGAGAGGTGTCATGAGCTACCTCTTTAACAGATAGCCCTTGTAACCCAGCAGCCATCCCTCCAGTCAGGCTGGAGCACTGAAGAGCCTCGGCACCTGGGAGTGTCTCAGGATGTACGCGTCATGGGAGCTGCCAGGTTACCTTGCACAGACCTGCAGAATCTGCATCCTGTGGTCACACCCTACCTGAACGTTCATGGAGTGGAATCCCTTCCTATTGACGAAGGCACCCGGCTGACCCACTGGCGCCTTGGTGGCCACGTGTGCAGTGGATGGCACCCTGGACACGGGGGAACCCAGCAATCGCTGCAAACCCTCTGGCTCGCTCAGCCTGGCTGGCCCCGTCCGTACGGTAAAGAATAAAGGTCAGTACCCACCTGAACAGAGCTTCTGTCACCAGCTTGACGCAACTATGGACAGCTGATTGGGAGACTCCACACAGATCCCCCCACTGACCCCTGGAAAGATCCGGAGACATAAAAGTTGAGGGTCACTGTGGCTTTCAGAACCACTGGCATGGGGTGTCCACCCAAACAGTCAGAACTGATCTCAGGCCCAATCATCTGACAAATGGAGGTCACGGTCTCCCTTGAGAGGCAGAGCCTCATTTGGCATTGCACCTCGGACATAATGAGGTAGCTGGATCACCGCCTTCTTCTGCGGCCCCTTCTACCTTGGGCTTCCTGCTGGCCCTGCGCCCCTTGTGCCTGCGCCTCTCCTCCCACTGGTCGTTCCCCTGGAGGCTGCATTGGGACACCCGGCCTCCTCTCCCTTCTGCCCCTCTCTTCCTCCTCAGAGGAGGTGCCACCAGCGGAGACCACAATCCCCATTACCAGGGTGACGGGAGGCTGTCTGATACCTGGAAGGGTCCACAAGGGTCTGAATCCTCCGGGGTCCTGGTAGACAGCAATGAGTCCTGAAATGAAGCCTGGAAATGCTAACAATGAAGCCCTGAACAGAGATGAAGCTGCCAATAAGTCACCTGCAGCAAACTATCTACCAAACTCCTCACCACTCACACTGGCAATGCTGCTGACCCCTTTTATCCCGCCCGTGGGTGAGGCTTTTGAAAATGTTGGCTGGTCACCTGCCCATTTTGCCCGTGTGACGAGGGCGAAATCGCTCGGACAACGGAAAATTGCTGTCAGTTGGACTGTTAATGACCTTAAGCGGCCTCTTCATTACTGGCAGGCGCAGCTCCAGCACCCGCTCATGCCCACTGAGTGAAATATTACGTGCTATTTCACGCCCGATTGGGCTGGGTGCCCGTCCACCTGCGAGACGTAGGATTCTGCCCCATATCCCCATGTGTTATTCAACACCCTCAACCCAGCTGCCTCACTCACAAGACTCCTTGCATTAAAATAAATGCCATCCAGCCTTGCCATACTCCCTTGTGCCTTAACTTGACTATATATGCTCTGCCTTCCAGACTGACTTGGTTTTTCTTCTATACTTGTCTGTACATCACCCCCTACTGTCCCTCCGCTCTGTATCCCATCCCCCTGCCAAATTGGTTTAACCCCTACCAACAGCACTAGCAAATCCCCCCGCAAGGATGTTGGTCCTGTTCCGGTTCAGGTGCAACCCGTTGGACTTGTCCAGGTCCCACCTTCCCCAGAAACAGACCCAGTGATCCAGGAATCTAAAGCCCTCCCTCCTGCATCAACTCTTCAGCCATGAATTCACCTTCTTTATCCGCCTATTCCTATACTCACTAGCACGTGGCACCGGGAGGAATCCAGCAATTACAACCTTTGAGGCCCTGCTTTTCAATCTGCTACCTAGCTCCCTAAATTCTTGTTGCAGAACCTCATTCCTCTTTCTACCTACGTCATTGGTACCAATGTAAACTATGACCTCTGACTGTTCGCCCTCCCCCTTTAGAATGCCCTGCAGCTGTTCAGTGACACCCTTGACCTTGGCCCCCAGGGAGACAACACACCATCCTGGAGTCACATCTGCAGCTGCAGAAACCCCTGTCTGTACCCCTCACTATTGAGTGTCCTACCACTATTGCTCTTCCTCTCTTCCTCCTCCCCCCTTGTGCAGCTGGGCTCTGGCTGCGCTCCCCAGAGGAACCGTCACTCTCACCCTTTTCCAACCCAGAAAAACTGCTCTTGAGTGAGATGCACTCTGGGGCTTTCCTGACTACCTCCCTTCTTCTGACTGGTGGTCACCCATTCCTTCCCTGACTGCACTTCCTTAAGCTGCGGGGTGGTCACATCTAAAACCGTGCTACCCACATAACTCTCAGCCTCGCGAGTGCACCTGCTGTGCCTCCAGCCGACTCTCAAGCTGCGTCACCCAGCGCTCAAGCTGCTCAAACTGGTGGCACTTCCTGCAGCTCTGGTCTTTTTTTTTTGCAAAAATATACTTTATTCATAAAATATCTTCAACCACATTCCAAACCATTTCAAAAACACCATTACAAAGGTACAATCAGGTTCAACTTTTACAACATGTATCACCAGGTGCACCAGTACAAACAATATTACAATCATTTGCAGACATTCATTTTGAGCTGTACAGCCCGAGGGGATTTAAACAGTTCCCAGTCCCTCGGTGTACTGTGGCAGAAAGGTCTTAGGCAGCAACCCTTCCCCATTGGGCCTTTGCGGCAGCTGCCCCAAGCTTTAGTGCGTCCCTCAGCACGTAGTCCTGGACCTTGGAATATGCCAGTCTGCAACACTCGGTCGGGGACAACTCTTTGCGCTGGAAGACCAACAAGTTTCGGGCAGACCAAAGAGCGTCTTTCACCGAGTCGATGATCCTCCAGCTGCAGTTGATGTTTGTCTCGGTGTGTGTCCCTGGGAACAGCCCATAGAGCGCAGAGTCCTGTGTCACAGCACTGCTCGGGATGAACCTCAACAGAAACCACTGCATCTCTCTCCAGACCTTCTTTGCAAAGGCACATTCCACAAGGAGGTGAACAACGGTCTCTTCCCCACCACAGCCACCTCGAGGGCAACGTGCCGAGGGGGTGAGACTCCTGGCGTGTTGGAAGGATCTGATGGGGAGGGCCTTTCTCACCACAGCCAAGCTACGTCTTGGTGCTTGTTGGAAAGTTCTGGCGATGAGGCATTCTGCCAAATGACTTTGACAGTCTACTCGGGGAACCATCCCACAGGATCCACCCTCTCCTTTTCCCTCAGGGCCTCGAGGACGTTATGTGCTGACCACTGCCTGATGGACTTGTGGTCAAAGGTGTTTTTCTGCATAAATTTTTCCACCAGGGACAGGTGGTACGGCACGGTCCAACTACTTGGAGCATTCCGCGGCAGCGTGGCCAGACCCATCCTTCGCAACACCGGGGACAGGTAGAACCTCAGCACGTAGTGACACTTGGTGTTTGCGTACTGAGGGTCTACGCACAGCTTGATGCAGCCACACACAAAGGTGGCCATCAGTATGAGGGCAATGTTGGACACGTTTTTTCCCCCCTTTATCTAGAGGCTTGTACATCGCGTCCCTGCGGACACGATCCATTTTTGACCTCCAGATAAAGCGGAAGATGGCTCGAGTGATCGCCACCACGTAGGAGTCTGGAATGGGCCAGACATGCGCCATGTACAGCAACAGCGAGAATGCCTCACACCTGATGACCAGATTCTTAGCCGCAATGGAGAGGGAGCGTCACTCCCACATGCCCAGTTTCCTTTTCACATCCAGCCTGCCAGGAGCGTCCAAGACTTCCCACATTCTGCAGGGCCATGCAACAGTCAGGACTGAGCTCCTCTGCCACACCTTTAGTTAAAATACTCCTACCCTAAATTTAAGTCAAGTAGAAAATTAATTAAGTTCGTTTTTTTTTTAAAAAGCTAGCACTCTTAGCTTTCCTTAGTGTAGCTTTAAAGTGGAGAAAAACTACTTATCCACTACCTACCAATCAGCTCTCTGCTTTGCGCTGACGACACTTTCGTCAGGCTTTTCGAATTCTGGCGGGGTTCCTGTTGGGGTTGTCTGCTGCTGCTCCGACTGGCTCGATCTGGGCCTTGACCCTCAGGCTTTGATTGAGAAGCTCCGCTGGCTCCACTCCCACTGCTGCTCCGACTGGCTCAATCTGGGCCTTGACCCTCAGGCTTTGATGGAGAAGCTCCCACTGGGCTCGTTTGATGTTAGGTCGGTGCGAATGGAAGGTGGGCCTGAGCGAGTTCAGTCCTGGGCTGGGTGAGCTAGACGGGCTGGAGTACAAGCGGGGCAGTCTCAAGCAGCTGAATGACTTTATCACACATTCTCACGTCCTGAATCAGAGCGGCTTCACACCAGTATATCAATTCACATCTGTTCGGTGCAGCTCCTGCAGGGTGAAGAAGATTGATGTGCATGTGCAGATGAAGATTGTTTTTTTTTTTAAACAGCTTGGTACAAACACATTATTGAATCAGTATTGCTACAGATGGGAAGACTGAGGGACTCCCAGCCTGCCCTGACTGAGGCAAGTACATTAAAAAACTGGAATAGTGTTTTCTGTGAAATTAGGTTTTAAATACTGCATCGTTTGAAACTTGCGAAGAAAGATTTCTCCAGGGAGAGTGGGACTAATTGGATGACACTTTCCAAGAGCTAGCACAGGCATGATGAGCTGAATGGCCTCCTCCTGTACTGTAGATTCTATGCCTCAGCTCATCTGCTGAAACCCTCATCCATGCCTTCCTTACCTCTGGGTTTGACCATTCCAACGCACTCCCAGCTGGTCTCCCACACTCTACCCTCTGTAAACTTAAGGTCATCCAAATCCCTACTGCCCCCAAGCCCTAATTCACGTCACGTCCCGTTCACCCCTCACTCCCTGTGCTCGCTGACCTACACTAGCTCCCGGTCAAGCAACACCTCGATCTTAAAATCCTCATCCTTGTTTTCAAGTCCCTCCATGCCCTCGCCAATCCCAATTTCTAAAACCTCCTCCAGCCCCACAGCCCTCCGAGATCTCTTCACCCATCTCGTTCTGGCTCCTTCAGAATCCTCGGTTTTAATCCCTCCACCTTTGGTGGCTGAACCTCCAGTTGCCTGGGCCACAGACTTTGAAATATGCTACCTCAGCCAGCTCTCCGCCTTTGCCACCACACCTCCCTCCTTTAAGACGCTCCTGAAAACCTCTTTGGCCAAACTTTGGCCACCTGCAGTAACATCACCTTATGTGGCTGTGGGGGGGGTCAAAGGTTTGCTTCATAAGGCTCCTGTGAAGCACCTTTTGACATTTTATTATGTTAACGGCGCTATGTAAATGCACGTTGTTATTGCTGTTGTCACCGAAATTTTTTAAAACGGGGGGAGAAACATTCAGATTCCACGAGAGGAAACAGATGGAAGTTGACGTGAGGTGACTGTCAGAAAACTGCCAATGCCCATAGCACGTGCTTTGTAAGAAGATTTACTTCAAATGCAATTCAGGAAAAATCTTTCAGTGTAAGGAAACTAACGAAAATGGCCAAAAAAATAAATTTGACGTTGCCGCGAGGTTGTGGATAAAGCAAGTGAGTTCCAGCAAGGGGGTGAATTACATTAAGACACTTTGGTACTGACGCTTGTTCAGGTCAGACTGTGAGCAGTTCAGGAGCCAGCTTCCTGCCTTTACAGGAGTCAATCCAACTCCCTTTTATCCTGGTGGTAGAATCGTCGGCCCCTGCAGCAAAAAGTAATTTTATCTCTGGCAACAGGAACGTGTGCACCGGAGCCAATTTTAACGGGATTTCCCCTCCTGCCTGGAAAATCCTCCTCCCACGCAGCTGGGCCAGGCTGTTTCATCTGGCCGGGAAATCTCAGCAAGTCTGTACAACCCGTTTTGGATGAGCAGTGCTTGGAGTGGGACCGTTTGGACAGCCATTTTTAAAGAGACAGTGACAGGCATGAGGGGCCGAATGGCCGCCTGTGCTGCAGGATTCCACGATCCGCGACACTCCCATCCCTCACTTTGATGAGCAGGAAAATTGGGAACACCGTCGCCCGGAAGTTCCCCTCCGAGCCACTCAGCATCCTGCCTTGGAAATATATCGGCCGTTCCTTCACTGTCACTGGGTCAAAATCCTGGAACTCCCTCCCTAACAGCACTGTGGGTGTACCTACACCATACGGACTGCAGCGGTTCAAGAAGGCAGCTCACCACCACCTTCTCAAGGGGCGATTAGGGATGGGCTATAAATGCTGGGTCCAGCCAGCGAAGCCCACATCCCGTGAAATGAATTTTAAAAAGTTAACCCCTCGTACCCGCGCCCCACCCAAATAAAAGCTAAAACACCTGTGCCCCTGGAGTGATTTGTGTCTTGAGGGGGGGGTATGTTGTGAAGAGACTGTGAATTGTATAAGAGTAAACTCTTTACAGACTCCAAGGAAATAATTGGATTCATTCAGGCACAAAGATCATAAATTGGATTTATTTCTTAAACAGTTGTCAAGAATCCTGATGAAAACAACACTCAGCAGAGTGTTACCAGATTGTACTGTGACAAGAATATATTTGTATATGTATGTATATTATGTGCCAGGCAATGACTACAATATAATATTCTTCCTCACAGACAAAAGTAAACACAAAACAATTCTTTTGATGTCTTTCTAACTCCTTAATTATTTCTGATCACCACTAGGTTTCCCTTTATCTTTTACATTTTCTGTTTCCATTGTCTCAGGGACATATGACAGTCCACGTTAACAGTTCAAATTCCCAACTTCAGATCTCAGATTCACTGTCGGAGGGTCACTACTGAGGGAGAACCGCACTGTCAGAGGGTCAGTACTGAGGGAGCGCCGCACTGTCAGAGGGCCAGTGCTGAGGGAGCGCCGCACTGTCAGAGGGTCAGTGCTGAGGGAGCGCTGCACTGTCGGAGGATCAGTACTGAGGGAGCACCACATTGCCGGAGGGTCAGTGCTGAGGGAGCGCCACACTGTCGGAGGGTCAGTGCTGAGGGAGCGCCGCACTGTCGGAGGGTCAGTGCTGAGGGAGCGCCGCACTGTCGGAGGGTCAGTGCTGAGGGAGCGCCGCACTGTCGGAGGGTCAGTGCTGAGGGAGCGCCGCACTGTCGGAGGGTCAGTGCTGAGGGAGCGCTGCACTGTTGGAGGGTCAGTATTGAGGGAGTGCTGCACTGTCGGAGGGTCAGTGCTGAGGGAATGCTGCACTGTTAGACGGACAGCACTGAGGGAGCCCTGCACTGCCAGAGACGCTGTCTTTAAAGCGAGACATTAAGCTGAGGCCCTTTCTTTCCTCTCAGGCACTCAGGTGGAAATAAAAGACCCCATGTCCACTATTTGAAGCTCAGGGGAATTCTCCCCAGTGTCCTGGGTGCAATACTTAACCCTCAATAACATCATTAAAACAGAATGGTTATGGGCCCTTGCTGCATGCAAATTGACTGCTGTTCACAACAGTGACTACACTTCAAAAGCGCTTCAGCAGCTTTATTTACCTCCACCACTGAAGGTGGGTGGAGGTGATGATATCAACCCTGTAAATCTGTGAACAACGTATCTGAAAAACTAATGGATGGATTTCAACAGAACTTGGTAGGGCATGACCCAAGAACAAATTAATTAGATTAGTTCAGGTGAAGATGCAGATCCAGTTCCTTTGAACTGAAAAGAAGGATCCATTCCTTTTAGTGTCCCCTCTGGTACCTCATCCAAGCTCCCATTCTTCGTACATGAGTCCAGGCAGTGAGTGTCGTGGGTTATTCAGCCCAAAAAAGACCTCCCAGCCAGATGCAACCCTGCGCGCACATACCGGTGGGGCGTCAATGTTGTGGATTGCCTCAGCGAAGGAGGTGGAATTTATCACAGCTGTCAAAACGTGAGCAGAGTTTTCGGAGCAGGTTCTTGGACATGGATTGGGCCTGAAGCCTCCTCAGTGAGACGAGAAAAAAAGAAGAGTTAAAAAAAGATTTTTTTTTTGTCTCACCTTTGTCGTCACAGAGCATCGACCAGGCAGGGAAACGCCTCAAGGAAGAGCTGTGTAATTGTAATAACGTCGGGCTAACACAGCGTGGCGGAGATATGAGCTCCGCTGAATGCCCTCTTCACTTGTCTGTAAAGCACTTTGGGATATCTTGAGGTTATGAAAGCCTTTCTTATTTTCTCGTCTTAAGCCATTGGGACAGTTTGACAGCATTCTCTAAATATCACAAAAGGCACAAAGCAAAACAAACTGGGGGGGGTTTGGATGCAACCATCCGATAGAGCTGAAAGATTTAAGAGACGTACATTATCTTTTAATGAGCCAACTTCGCTGGGGCCAGAATCTTTGAAATGCAGCCAAAGTAGTGAGAAGTTAATTTTCCACAGATAATTGCCTTCCAATTCATTTTTATTTAATTACCAGAAGAGTTGGCCACAGCCTGTTCCCTGGGGAGGATATCTCATTCCGATCTTCAGGAACCGTTCAAAGGAACCAGTACCACAAAGAGCATGAGAAGTGGGAGCAGGAGTAGGCCAGGCCGCCCGAGCTTGCTCCGCCACTCAGTAAGATCCCAGCTGATCTACTTCGAATCCACTCTCCCGCCCTATCCCCAATGTCCATTTGAGTTCAGAGAAGGATCCCCACACACCTGATGGTCTGGTGAGTAAAGGCACCATCCCTTCCCCCACCCTCCCCCCCCACTCCAGCCCCCTCCCATCCCCCACCTCCAGCACCCCCACCACCGCCACTGCCGTAACTAATTTTGAACTTTCGTTCTGTGAGCAGTCAGCTGACTTCAGTCAGAGCAACAGGCGAAGTCCCAGAGTCCCTGCTCCTGACCACTGACACCCGCTGGAACGTGCTCACGCGAGCGCAGGGTTGCATTTGGCTGGGAGGTGCTTTTTTTTGGGCTGAATAACCCACGACACTCACGGGCCTAGGCTCATGTGCGAAGAACGGAAGTTTGGATGAGGTACCAGAGGGGACACTAAAAAAGAAAGACTTGCATTTCTGTGGCGCTTTTCACAGCCACCCAGACATCTCAAAGCACTTTACAGCCAACGAAGTACTTCTGAAGGGTGGTCACTGTTGTGACGTAGGGGAACGCGGCAGCCAAATCGTGCACAGCAAGATCCCACAAACAGCAATGTGATAATGACCCAGATCATCCGTTTCTTTGATGTTGATTGAGGGATAAAATATCGGTCCCCAGGCAGAACCCGCCCCCCCCCCCCACACCCACCCACCCCCGCTCTTTTCAAAATAGCGTCACAGGATCTTCAATGTCCACCCGAGAGGCAAACAGGGTCTCGGTTTAACATCTCATCCCAGCGACGTCGCCTCCAACAGCGCAGCACTCCCTCAGTTCCGTGCCAGAGTGAGAACCTTGACCTTGATTGTGGTACTCGGGTCCTGGAGCGGGACTTGATCCCAGAACCCCGTGACCCAATGGCAGGAGTGCTGTTAACTGAGCCACGACACTAACGCTCGTGAAACAAGACCCCAGGAGAAGGGAAAATCTGAAACCATGTTAAAAAAAAAATGAACAATAGCTTCTTTGATCTAAAAAACCCAGCTGGGTTCAATTACCCTCCTTAAAATTTATACTTTAATTCACCGCTGCACACCCCCGCCCCCTTTACCATATCAACTTTGAGATATGTTGGACCAAACAATTAAGGAATGCGAGATGTAAAGAAAGATTAAGAAGGTTTGCAGGTTTCATTGGTTTTCCTTGGAAACAATGTTGATGTTGAAGTGACCTCATTTAAGTGTTCAAGATTCTGAAAGGAAGTGACAAAATTGATTCAGGCAAATTGTTCACTCTGCCTGGGGTTGGAGTTCAAACAGATGTTAAAAATTGGCTTTTAGAAGGGAGGTTGAAATTTTTTCACCCAAAAAGGTCTTTTTCAGTTCAACGTAAATTGGCTGGGGGTTCAGTTGAATGTCTAAAGGGAAGAGTAACGGAAAAATGTGATTATGAGATTTGCTTTGCAGCGCATGTAGCAAACTGCTTAAACTGTTCTATATGGATTTATCATCGTGTTAAATATAGCATATAGGGGAATCGTTCAGGACAGGTACGGCACAGGGTTACATACAGAGTAAAGCTTCCTCTACACTGTCCCCATCAAACACTCCCAGGGCAGGTACAGCACGGGGTTAGATACAGAGCAAAGCTCCCTCTACACTGTCCCCATCAAACACTCCCAGGACAGGTACAGCACGGGGTTAGATACAGAGTAAATCTCCCTCTACACTGTCCCCATCAAACACTCCCAGGACAGGTACAGCACGGGGTTAGATACAGAGTAAAGCTCCCTCTATACTGTCCCCATCAAACACTCCCAGGACTGGTACAGCACGGGGTTAGATACAGAGTAAAGCTTCCTCTACACTGTCCCCATTAAACACTCCCAGGACAGGTACAGCACGGGGTTAGATACAGAGTAAATCTCCCTCTACACTGTCCCCATCAAACACTCCCAGGACAGGTACAGCACGGGGTTAAATACAGAGTAAAGCTCCCTCTATACTGTCCCCATCAAACACTCCCAGGACAGGAACAGCACGGGGTTAGATACAGAGTAAAACTCCCTCTACACTGTCCCCATCAAACGCTCCCAGGACAGGTACAGCACGGGGTTACATAGTGAAGCTCCCTCTACACTGTCCCCATCAAAAACTCCCAGGACAGGTACAGCACGGGGTTAGATACAGTAGATACAGAGTAAAGCTCATTCTACACTGTCCCCATCAAACACTCCTAGGACAGGTACAGCATGGGGTTTGATACAGAGTAAAGCTCCCTCTACACTGTCCTCATCTAACAGTCCCAGGGAGGGTACAGCACGGGGTTAGATAGAGTAAAGCTCCCTCTACACTGTCCCCATCAAAAACTCCCAGGACAGGTACAGCATGGGGTTAGATACAGAGTAAAGATCCCTCTATACTGTCCTCATCAAACGCTCCCAGGACAGGTACAGCACAGGGTTAGATACAGAATAAAGCCCCCTCTACACTGTCCTCATGAAACACTCCTAGGGCAGGTACAGCATGGGTTTAGATACAAACTAAAGCTCCCTCTACACTGTCCCCATCAAACATTCCCAGGGCAGGTACAGCATGGGGTTAGAAACAAACTAAAGCTCCCTCTACATTGTCCAATTAAACACCATCAAAACGTGTCATTGAGTGGATTCACACAGTACTTTCGCCATCATTGCCCAGCCTTGTGGTTGCAGTGTGATTCTATGGGTGCCACAGTTACTCTATATGGTCTGTTATTGTGTCAGCTATGACTGAGTTGGTAGGAGTTTCACCTCTGAATTGCAAAGTTGCTGGTTCAAGTCTCACTCCAGATCTTGAATACAAAAATCAAGGCTGACACTCTGGTGCTGTACTGAAGGAGGTCTGACTGTCAAAGGTGCCGTCTCTCAGATTAGACATTAAACCGAGACCCCGTCTGCCTGCTCCAGTGATGTAAAAGATCCCATGTCACTATTCTGAAGATGAACTGGGGAGTTCTCCACAGTGTCCTGACCGGTATGTATCCTGAACCAGCAGGTCAAAAACGTTATCTGGGTCATTATCTCATTCTTATTTGGTGGGAGCTTGCTGTGTACAAATTGGCTGCTGTGTTGCCTACATTACGACAGTGACTACACTTTAAAATGACTAAAATGCCATATCTGGTGGTCGTGAAAAGCGCTATTTAAATACAAGTATTTTTTTTCTTTATGCTTGCAGAGCTTCATCCCCACCACTAGAGGACAGCAAAGACTGTAAATTTGCTGCATAGCTCTTTTGCCCCATCCAGTAGCGAGAGCTCATACTGCAACAAAACTCCCCCCACAACTACACATTGCTGTTGGATATTTGCTCCCCATATATTATCCTCAGATCATTGCTGACTATCGAATAAAACAACCACAGCTAGTTAATTGTATTCATAGCGATGGTATTGACCTGTTTAAACTATTGGAGTTGAATCCTGAGTTAGAATCATAGAATGGTTCCAGTACAGGAGGAGGCCATTTGGACCATCAAACTCCTGACAAGAGTCATTTAGTTAGTCTCACTCACCCACCCTTTCCCCGGAGCCCTTATACCTTTTTCTTCACTTTTTTTAAAAACAAGGATGTAACATTTGCAATTCTCCAGACCTCCAGCAACCCTTGTGTCCAAGGAGGGTTGGAAGATTATGTCCAGTACCTCTGCAGTCCCCACCCTCAGCATCCTCAGATGTATCCCATCCCCTCCTGGCGACTTATCAACTTCATGTACAGCCAGCCTTTGTCATCCCTTGTCTTTTTCAATTTTTCTTCCAATCGTTATCTCAGCGAATGCAGTCTCAGGACAAGGGGTGATGCATTTAGGACTGAGACGAGGAGAAATGTCTTCACTTAAAGGGTTCTGAGTCTTGTGGAATTCTCTACTCCAGAAGGCTGTGGATGCTCAGTCAGTGTGTTCCTATATTCCAGACAGATAATTTTTTGGACACTATAAGGGAATTAAGCAACATGGGGATAGTGGTGGTAGGTGATCAGTTGTGACTTTACTGAATTGTGGAAGGCTCCAAGGGCTGATCCCGCTCCCATTTCTTATCTTCCAGGTTCTGAATTCCCTGCAAATGCTTTTCCCCTCCCGAGGAGGGGGGTGCCCAGCCTCCAGTTCATTCAAACTCCACTAAAACTGACTGCAGGGCAGCAACCAGAGGGAAGCAATGGGCAGCATTGTTTTGCAGGCTGCAGCCCCAGGCCACAATCTCAATCCAATGAGCTCAGGATCCCTGAGGCTAACGTTAACTCTGTCTTTCTCTCCACAGATGCTGTCAGACCTGCTCAGTTTTTCCAGCATTTTTTGTTTCAGATTTCCAGCATCCGTAGCATTTTGCTTTTATCCCTGAATCTCTGCTGCAGGGATGAAGGAACTACATTGACCAGGAGGCTTTGCGAGAGGCAAGCATGCGCAGTTGCAACACGATTTATTTTTTTTGAACAGCAGAGGAGCAGCTGGTTTCACTCGCTTAGGGATTTTCTGTTCGGACAAAAATGATTTTGTGGGTTTGAAAGGAAAGAAAAACGGAGCGCAATATTTTTGAGGAAAAAAAGGAAAGGTCGGTTTGAAGGAACCCGTTGTCGGTGCGCACGCGCGGAATCCCGATGAGTTGCACGCATTCGCGATCTCCTCTGGGTTGTGCACAGGAGCAGTCTCCCCCCGGCTTGTGCGCAAGCGCGGTCCTCCCCAACTATCCCATGGCTTGTGCGCAAGCGCGGTCCTCCCCACCTATCCCATGGCTTGTGCGCAAGCGTGGTGTCCCCCCCCTTCCCCCCCCAACCCCCCGCGGGTTGTGCGCAAGCGCGGTCTCTCCCTTTCCCCCCCGGCTTGCGCGCAGGCGCGGTACCCCCCCTCCTTTCCTCCGGATTGTGCGCAGGCGCGAGCGCTGGGTCCGGCACCTCCCTCCTGGGATCGAGTGAGGCTGCGGCTGAGAACGGGGTGAGTGGACACTGGGCTCTGGATACTTCCCTCCTTCCCCCGCCCCCGCCTCACACAAAGCAGCGGGAACTCGAGGAGCGTCGGGGGGAGGGACTGCTGGCTGCTCTCAGTTAAGGGCGGGTTTGTTTCTGGCGGCCGGAGATTCCGCTTTAAACGGGGCGGGCGGGCGGGACGGGGTTGGGGGGGGCTTGGGGTCAGGGGTCAGGGTTGAGAGGTCATGGTTATGGGTCAGGATCAAAGCACAGAAGGAGACCATTCAGCCTGTCGTATCCATGCCAGCTCTCTGTCAGAGACCGACCCACCTGGTATCACCCCCTCACCCCCGCTGCTCTGCCAATTGTTTCTTCAGTAAATGATCCAATTCCCTTTTGAAAGTCACAATTGAATCTTCCTTCAGCTCCCTCCCAGGCAGCGCATCCCAGATCCTGACCGTCCACTGCTTCGAACAGCTTGCCCTCATGTCACCTTTGCTTCTTTCACCAATCAGCTTAAACCAGTGTCCTCTGGTTCTCAATCTTTCCACCGGTTTTTCTCTCTCGCTCTACTTCGCCCCGACCCCTCGTGATGTTGAACGCCTCCGTCAAATCTCCCAGGAGAACAATTCCGGCGCCTCCAGCCCATTTATGTTACTGAAGTTTCTTCAGCCCTGGAACCATTCTTGTAAATCTGCTCTGCACTCTAATGCCTTCACACCATTCCTAATGTGCGGCGCCCAGAATTGAACACACTCTGCTTGAAGCTAAACCAGAGTGCTTTTAAGGTTTAACCCCAACTTCCTTGTTTTTGTACTCGATGTCTCTATTAATAAAGGCCAGGAATTCGTTTGCCTTTTTAAATACTTTCTCAACCTTCCCTACCAACGATTTAGGCACATATACCCCCAGGTCCTTCTGCTCCTGTAACCCACTTTAGAATTGTATCCTTTATTTTCTAATTGCCTTTCCTTGTTCTTCCTACCAAATATATCACTTCATGCTACTCTCCATCAAATTTCATCTGCCATATGTCTGCCCATTCCATTATGCCCATGTCCTCATGAAGTCTATCCTTTTCCTCACAGCTCACAATATTTTGGTGTCTCTCCTTTCACTTTCTCCATTTCTCCTTGTGTTTCTGCCCCTGTGTCTCTCTCTGTCCCTCTTTTTTCTTTTTGTTTACAAGTGTCTGTCTCTCTGGCTTTATCTGTGTGTCTCTGCCTTGCCTGTCTGTACATCTCTGCCTGTCTTCCCTCTCTCGCTCTCTTTCTCTGCACCTTGCCTATCTGTGTTGTCTGTCTCCTCTCTCTGCACCTTGCCTATCTGTGTTGTCTGTCTCCTCTCTCTGCACCTTGCCTGTCTGTGCTGCCTGTCTTCTCTCTCTCTCTCTGCACTTTGCCTATCTGTGTTGTCTGCTCTCTCTCTCTCTCTTTGCAACTTGCCTATCAGTGTTGTCTGTCTCTGTCTGTCTTCCTTGCTATGCCCGGGAGTGTGACATTGGCACAGTTCCCTGACTGCAGCCTCTTTGTTTATTTTTCACAGTCCCCTCTCCTCTCCTTAAAGTACTGACTCTTCACTGACGTATGATTTTATGGACATCTGCTAGGTAGTCAGTATAGGCAGACTGTTCATCGTATATAGGTCATTGCAGCTTGAGTCCAAACCTGACGACCAGAAGCTCAGGGGAAATCAGAACCAACCGGTTTATAGAATTATTATTCTTTTCTCCTTCCTGACTCAGGGGTGGGGTACCTTTCTGCTGCCTTAGATCAGCACAAGGCAGAGATCCAAACTGGCATGTTCCTGGTCTGGATGACTTAGTGCCTGATGGCAAGTGCCTGAGACAGAACAAACTGTATCACATTTGACATTGAGGTGAACTCCCAACAACATATTTGTGGCATCGCTTAAGACTGCCTGTTTCCATCTCCATGACATTAGCCACCACCCCTGCCTCAGCTTATCTGCTACAGAAATCCTCGTTCGTTCCTTTGTTGCCTCCGGACTTCACTGTTCCCTTGTACCGCTGACTGCGTTCCCACATTTTACGCTGCCTAAACTCAAGCTCGTGCAAAACTGCTCCTTGTATCCTCCCTCTCACCAAGTCCTGTTTGCCTGTCGCCCCCTGTGCTTGTTGACATACACTGGCTCCCAGTTAAAGAACGCTTCAATTTTCAAAATTTCTTCCCTATTTTCAAATCCCTCTGTTACCTCCCAACCTCTGTAATCTTCTCCAGCCCCACAACCCTCTCTGATTTTTGGGATTGTTTGTGGGACGCGGGTGTCGCTGGCTGGGCCAGCATTTATTGCCCATCCCTAATTGCCCCTGGAGGAGGTGGTGGTGGTGGTGGTGAGGTGCCTTCTTGAACCGCAGCAGCCCATGTGCTGTAGGTACACCCACAGTGCTGGGGGGGCGGGGGGGAGTTCCCAGATTTTGATACCTGCTAACATGAGTTACTGTGTTAAGCCCGTTAAGCCTGTCCAGTGCTACTTCAGGGGAAGTATTGCTTAAAGGATTGAGTAATTCCTGAGCTGAATTGATTTTTCTTTGCACTCACTCTAATCTCTAATGAGAGTTGCAAATCTCTGCTTGGAATAGCTGTTTCCTCTCGTGTCATACATTTGGCAACCAATTCTAAACAAGCTATCTGAAAGTATAAACGCCCAATTCAAGCCCACAACCAAACGGATGTTTTTCTTTCCTCTCCAGCTTTTGGAGAAAGTAACCGGACAGAAAAAGTGCCTGGGTGATTTATCTCTGTTTTGCAGTTGCTGACATTTTCTGCAGCTCTTTCACCTCTCCATTTCATTCAGATGACTTAGGAGCAGGAGTTACGCTGACCCTATTCTTTCTCTTCAGTCCCTCCTAAGCTGCTTGGCACAATGTTCCCTATGCCCTCCCGCTACGTTTTCAAATGACGACGACTAGTTCAATTTATTTGCCAGGGCTTCAGAACAGTAAAACTCCTCGTCTTCCTCGACCTGCGCTGTCTTCCTGCGATCCGCAGGCTTTTAGAACACCGGCTCGATCAACCTTTTAACCTCTCTCCGCCTCACACCGTGGGTCTTGATTTAAAGTTCGCCGCCGTGCGAGGGATTTGGGTGCCTTTTTCGAATGTGCGTGTTTGGCTGAAGCCTGAAAGCTGACCCGAGTGCCTCTTCCAAGTTGTTGATTTGTTTAAGGATCCTGGAAAGCAGTCAGCTCCCCCACCACCCCCCCCCACTTTGAGGTATTGGTGTTCCTCTGTCTCTCTCTGTGTTGGGTTCTCACGTCGTCACAGCTGTTGGATTAAATCGTTTAGCTCTCAGAGAGAGAAGAAAAGGTCTTAATCAGGAAAAGCATCCACGAAGCTATTGGGCTGCGTCTTTTAAAACTAACGAGTTCACCGATGCCCGTTTTTAGGGAAGGAAATCTGCGGCGGCCCTTGGGGACGTTGTGTGTGCTGGTGTACGTTCAGTGATCTAAAGTGGGGAGGCGGTGGTGCGGGGGCTGTTAGCCCTTGGTACGTTACTTGGTGCTGTCGGTGTGCAAAGTGCAGCCACTTGGAACGGCGATTCCCACGGGCTTCAGGTTTTGAAGAAATTAAAGACGAATGCGCAGTGGGTGAATTTGTTTTAAAAGTTTATCCCTGAGGAGATTTGGGCTCGATCTTATTTTCAATCATTTTGACCAGGTTTTTTTTTTTACCCTCTGACGTTGGTTTTCATCGAGCGCCTTTTGTGTTTTTGATTGCTTTTTGTCTGCAGTGGTGTGGTGTGGAGATTGTAGTACTTCCATTCTGGCAGTAAAGGGTAACAGTTCTTGTTGCAGAGAGGAATACTTTTTGTCGAGGGAGCAGTGGTGCAGTTCATGGCTTAAATGTTCATTATTTTCCTCCCGCTTAAATTTCTTGCAATTTGCAAGGCCTCGCCGGGCACCTGACAGTAGATTTCTTTCTTCCCAGTAATTCAATCTAGATTAAATTCCTTCAGTCGCACCGAGAGTGCATCATAGATGGGGTTTGGCTTTATGATTCCATGTTAAGACGGCCATTCTTTGTGTGAGCTTGGGCAGGGAGGCTTGGCAAGGAGGGCAACCTGACCAAAACATCCGCAAGCATTCACTTCCTTACGGAATAGTGGTCAGGTGCACCGGGCCTGGCTGGATTTCGCACCCGCCTCACCCCCGGCGCCAAACACACCCTCTCCTCTGCCCAGGGGACAGAAAGGAATGGCGCTTTTTTTTAAGAATGCAGTTTAGGGTGGAATTCATAGGGAGCAGGACGAGGCCATTCAGTCCCTCGAGCAGCTTAAGTGTTTGGTTCCCCCTCCTGTGTGTGGGGGGAGGCTCCTCACCCTCGTCCCAGTTCCGACTTTGTTTTTCAAAACAACAGCCTTTTGAATGGGGGAATAATGGTGGGTAGAAATACATTACAGAAAGATCTTGTCAGTTCAGATAACATTGTCAGTCTCAAAACATATCAGGAGCTGGCTGTTATCTGGAGCTGTATGTAATGAGATCATGTCTTTGTGATAACTCCTGCCCACTTTGTTTTCTGTCTGACTTTTTTCAGGTTAGCAGTTAGGGAATGGAATATTTTTTATTTCAGGCATGCAGTGTCCCCATCAAACACTCCCAGGGCAGGTACAGCACGGGGTTAGATACAGAGTAAAGCTCCCTCTACACTGTCCCCATCAAACACTCCCAGGACAGGTACAGCACGGGGTTAGATACAGAGTAAAGCTCCCTCTACACCGTCCCCATCATACACTCCCAGGACAGGTACAGCACGGGGTTAGATACAGAGTAAATCTCCCTCTACACTGTCCCCATCAAACACTCCCAGGACAGGTACAGCACGGAGTTAGATACAGAGTAAAGCTCCCTCTACACCGTCCCCATCATACACTCCCAGGACAGGTACAGCACGGGGTTAGATACAGAGTAAATCTCCCTCTACACTGTCCCCATCAAACACTCCCAGGACAGGTACAGCACGGGGTTAGATACAGAGTAAAGCTCCCTCTACACCGTCCCCATCATACACTCCCAGGACAGGTACAGCACGGGGTTAGATACAGAGTAAATCTCCCTCTACACTGTCCCCATCAAACACTCCCAGGGCAGGTACAGCACGAGGTTAGATACAGAGTAAATCTCCCTCTACACTGTCCCCATCAAACACTCCCAGGGCAGGTACAGCACGGGGTTAGATACAGAGTAAATCTCCCTCTACACTGTCCCCATCAAACACTCCCAGGACAGGAACAGCAAGGGGTTAGATACAGAGTAAAATCTCCCTCTACACTGTCCCCATCAAACACTCCCAGAGCAGGTACAGCACAGGGTTAGATACAGAGTAAAAGCTCCCTCTACACTGTCCCCATCAAACACTCCCAGGGCAGGTACAGCACGGGGTCAGATACAGAGTAAAGCTCCCTCTACACTGTCCCCATCAAACACTCCCAGGGCAGGTACAGCACGGGGTTAGATACAGAGTAAAGCTCCCTCTACACCGTCCCCATTAAACACTCCCAGGGCAGGTACAGCACGGGGTTAGATACAGAGTAAAGCTCCCTCTACACTGTCCCCATCAAACACTCCCAGGGCAGGTACAGTACGGGGTTAGATACAGAGTAAAGCTCCCTCTACACCGTCCCCATCAAACACTCCCAGGGCAGGTACAGCATGGGGTTAGTAAAGGCTGATGCCATGAGTTGTGTTTTTTCAATTCATTCACGGGATGTGGGTGTTGCTAGCTAGGCCAGCATTTATTGCCCATCCCTAATTGCCCTTGAGAAGATGCTATTGGTGTTGGTAGCAGCCCATCTTGAGTTAATTGTCTTGTGCAACATAACGATGTACCTGTTGTCAGCTGTGGCTCAGTTCATAGCACCCTCGCCTTTGAATCAGAGGGTTGTGGGTTCATGTCCCACTCCTGGAAAACCAAGAACTGTGATTGTACTCAAAAGAAGTTGCAATCTGTGACTGTTGGTAACTCAAAAAGAGTTTACCACTCCCGGAAACCAAGAACTGTGATTGTACTCGAAAGAGTTGCAATCTGTGACTGTTGATAACTCGAAAGAATTTTTTAACTGTGCATTTTCCCTACAGTATATTGCTTCCAATCTGTGATGACATTTGTTGTACTTGGAGATCTATGACGAGGTGTAAACCTCTGTCCTTTTCTTGAGCAGGTAGAAGAGGAGCGTTCTGTCTGTCAGCTGACTGCCAAAGTCTGACTATGTGCTGGATTAAACTGACCTGTGCCTGGACAGATGAGAAGTGGCTTTGAGGCACCCCAGGAAACATTTCACCCAAGCGTGCACTCGAGGAAGAGGAAGATTCCAGCGCTGGGTTGATGACTGTTCCTCAGCAGTGGGGATGGGAGCAGGTTACACACAGTTAACATTGGTGCAGTCCACCAAAGGAACAGCATCGTTATCCTTTTACTGGGGGTGGGGGGGGTGTTGGGAGGGGTAGAAACTGGAGGCTGATTTAAACCGTGAAGGAAAATAACTTACTCAGTATTTATTAACAAGTTTTAAATTCCGCGTTGCTTTTTTAAATCGAGTGGCTCATACCCAGCAGAGTTTGTTGTCAGCTGAATCGAAGAAGAGAATCTCAAACTGGGAGACGAACCTTTGGCTGCTCCTTAACCTTCAAACCGGACCCTTTTACTGTGGTCCACAAACGCGAGACTTTTGCCGCTGCCGGGATCACAAGCTTTGGTTTCACCTTTTCTCGATCAGAGCTGCCCAGAGGCACTGAAACAAGGCTTTTTTTTAAAATAAGAAATACCGCTCGATTTATGAGGACTCCTGAGTGTTTTAGGCCCACGTAAGCCGCTTTGGACAACTCCTTTGTGGGCAGTGTAAGTGATTGGAATCTCATTAGACTGATGTCAGCGTGAGTACTCACTCGAGATTTATATAATTTTGCTTTTTCAGAGTTTAAACAAGTCCGTTTATCCGCTTTTGAGGGTCTGGTGCTTATTTTAGAATTTTGAAATTTCGCTTTCCCTCCTTTGGCTGGAAATCAGTCCAGCGCAGCCACTTGTGAAGGTGCTGGGGGTGGGGGGGGGGGGTGCAAAACCCTGAGCCGTGTGCTCATTGTTGACAACTGGTAGCATTTGTTGATTAGCTCTCAACAGTCTCGATCCGTTTCTGAGTCAGCATTGGATGCGACACAAAAGCTGTCCCCTTTCCGCCTCAGTCAGCAGTCTCACTCCTGAGGCTGCAGGACAGCTGCCACGGGCTGTTGGAAAACATGGCACTGCTGTCTGCTTTCCAAGTAGATTTTTTACTCAGCATTGGGCTGGTGCCCAGCCTGGGTCCTAAACCAGGTGGCCAAAGTGGGGGGAAATGTTGTGTGTCCAGCACAGGGCTGCTATTTAAGGGGAGGAGGAATTGTCAACCAGGTAGAGACCGTGCGGTGGGGTGACAGGTGGGCAGGGTTGGGTAGAGGGAGTGAACACGCACAATTCTGGCCAAACAGCCAGAGATCTTTTTGCAGGTTAAACCTGGCACTCTGACGTGTACTGGGCTTTATAGCTGACAATACCTTCTCAAGGCGCAAGCCTTGTGCTGAAGATGCACGTTGGCCAAATTTAGCTTTTGTTTTCAGGGAGGTAAAATTGCTCAGTGATAACTGGGTGTCCTCAGCAATGTCACTTTGAAGTTATAAGTTACCCATGAAAGTGTTAAAAGGCTGGGGCGGGGGGAGGTGAGGGGGGCTTGGCTCTATTGTGTGGATTGCCACTCGTTTGCCCTCTGGGAGGCGCCAGGTCACACTGAGACGCCTTTCCACTGGCGTTGGTTAGTGGTCAGTACCTCGGCCAAGTCAATATTCTTCCAGTTTGACTCCTAATGAGGAGTGGAGAGCATTGCAGCTGAACCTAATGCTGCCCTCGCTAAATATCCCCAAACAGGGAATTACTGCACAGCGATTGAGGGCAAGAACCCTTACTGTTTTTTTTTTTCTGTCCCCTCGCCCTTTCGGTTTTGTCTGGATCTGTTGTTGAACCGGAACTCAGACTTCTGAATTTCCACCTCCCCCTCCCACTCCCACTCCAGCAATTGCCAATTTTGAAATTCTCCTGGCAATCTTGGTTAGTAGTAGGATGCTGTACTCTACATGCGTATGTGTTTTAACAGTCCTCTCCATTGGAGGTGGCTGGCTGTTATCTACTAGCTGACTGATTAGTAAATACAATTAAAGGTTAAACTTGATTAAATTTCTCTCTTTTTAGTGGACTGTTCTAAGATCAGTTCAGTGCCTGGTGTCGTCTTGGGCACCAGACCTGAAGATGGAAGGTGTTCAAGTTATGGATGTTCGGTTGAGCACTGTGAGCCCAGAGCCCCTGCAGCCTGCTGTTCCGCCCTCTGTGACTCTGGGACTGACGATCGTCTACACTGCACTTTACGGACTCCTCTTCCTCCTCATCTACATCCAGCTTTGGCTGGTGCTGCATTACAGGCACAAGAAACTCAGCTACCAGACAGTCTTTCTCTTCTTGTGTCTCCTGTGGGCTGGCCTGAGGACTACACTCTTCTCGTTTTACTTCCGAGACACAATCAAAGCCAACACCCTCGACCCCTTTTCTTTCTGGTTGCTCTACTGCTTCCCGGTCTGTCTGCAGTTCTTCACCCTCAGTCTCATGAACATGTACTTTGCTCAGGTGAGTGCGATAAGCCCTCTCACAGCTTGCTGCTGGGAGCACTGATTTTTCATTCCTCTGACCCGCGCAGATAACTGATTTGTAGTGATTATAAGTGGCCTCCCTCAGGCTGTGCATGCCAATATTGACCAAAAAGACTGATGTCGCGTGTGTGCTTTCCTTTTTTTTTGAGCTGGGATCTTTTATTTTAGAGAGTCCTCAAATCATCATCTCTTTTTACCTTGGCTGAACTGGGAGCCCTGTTGCCTCCACCGAAGGTTGTGGATTTAAGTCTTGCTCCTGATCATTTCACCTCAGTGTTGAGGCAGTGCCGCCTTATTGGAGGTGCCATCTTATGGATGAATGTGAATTCAAGGCTTTGTTCAAACGGCTTTTAAAGATCCCATAACACATTCACCCTTTGTACTGGGCCACCATTTAAAAAAAAATCATGTCATCAATCCATTTGTTATTTTGTGGAATCCTGCAAACACCAAATTCGCTCTCAGTCGTGACAGAGCTCCAGAAATCATTGGTGTGAAGCACCTTGGATATTTCTCAGATATGTGATATATGTACACGCGCATGTTTCCTTTTTAAAAACGTTTGCACGTTAAAAGAACCAGGAATACAAGGGGCATTTAGCCCCTGTTGGAATGATCAAGTTGCTCGAGAAGCCCTGGTGTGGTTTACCCCTCCACCCCACCCAATCCTCAGCTGTACCCCTAGTTTATCATCTGCTTTCCCCTTTCCTTTATCCGCACAAAGAAAGACTTGCCTTTCTGCAGCAATTTTCATGACACCTGGAAACCACGAAGTGCTTCACAGCCAATGAAGCCCTTTCAGCGTAGCCACTGTTGTAATGTAGGAAACATGGCAGCCAGAATGCGCACAGCCAGCTCCCACAAACACAGTTGTGTGGTTGGATAATTTGGCTTATTGATGTTGGTTGAGGGCTAAATATTGACCAGAGCTCTCCCTGCAAACTCCACCACCCCCTCCGCCCTCTCCCACCCCCACCCCCCATAGGGACATTGAAGACATCAACAATGCCTCAGGCTCCAGAATCATGGTTCAGGAAACCTCCTGTTCAAAGGTTGAAACTGCAAAATGTCGGTTCAGTGTGACTGTGACCCACAGTGGGTAGTGCACTTGGAAAAAAAAACCAAACTAGCCAGCATCAAGCTGCCGAATCCAGTGCATTATTTTTTTGTAAGCGAGGTAAGCTAATGCTGAGTTCTGGCTTAACTTTTGGTTTCCCCTCACCGGGGAAAATAACTTGCACTTTATTGAAGTCAGGCCACTCACTGGCTTCCTGCCTGTTTTTTTCATCTCTGTGCCTGTTATGAGGATTTGATAACGTGACTATTTGAGGATTTGATGGCTGAATGTTGGGACAAAGGCTTCCGAGGCCGGCATAGAACTGACAGGAGAGAAATTGGCTTACTGCTTGTTATGGGGAAATAGTTCATTCAGATCAGCAGATACCAACCTGGGCTTTATTCCCAGTCGCACAGTCAGGGTTTCTGCTTCTAATCACTGCCGAGTAGATCCGTGGGTCAGCATTGGACCGAGCCTCTGTTGTGGTGTCCTCTCGTAGTTGAATAGCTGGTGTGTAGGTGCACCCATTAAGAAGAGCCATTGGGCGGGGTGGGGAGGGAGGTAAGCAGTGCCTGTGGAACTGTACCCCAAAAAGGAATCACCGTGCTCAGGAGGAGAGCTGGAAAATAACAAACAGCTTACCTTAAAATAAAGTGCCTGTCTGCCTAGCAGCTGTCTAGCAAGTTGAATGCAGAAACCTCCTCTTGCAGTGTTTACTGCTAGAATTGCTCTTGTGGGTGGGGATGAATCAGAGTTTGCCTTATCTTATTTCTTGTGTGGTTGGATGTTGCTGTTTGGAAAGTCCTCTGGTCTACTTGTTACTAAGTGGGTTGTTGCACTGTTTCGAGATCTGATCTGTGATGCTGTAAATCGCACGTTGTCTTAACTCCCTTCTCGAGTGTCTGCGGAGAACAGGCAGGGTAATCAATTACTTTGGTTAAAACTGATTTATTTTTCTTGGTGCTTTCGCTGGGGGTACAGTTCCACGGATGCCTCTCGTCCCCGGGCACTTCACCCCCAGTTTTGTAGGCGATCTTCCTGCGACCCTGGGCGGTGAGTGGGCAGGGCCACCTCGCAGTTCCAGCACCTGCGACTTCTAAATGTGAGCACTCCAGCACGGGTTCCTGAAGAGGGTTAGGAACAGGATGGCTGTCCCTTCTTGCTTTCGCTCCCTAACCCAGCAGAGCTGAGACCAGTGTAGTGGCCCCACCCCACCATCCGCTTACTCAACATAAAAACCAAATGCAGCCTGGGTTCTGATGAAGGATCATCAACCTGAAACGTTAACTCTGTTCCTCTCTCCACAGACGCTGCCAGACCTACTGAGCATTTGCAGCATTTTTTGTTTTTATTTCAGATTTCCAGCTTCCACAGTATTTTACTTTTGCAACCTGAGACCTCCCTATTTTGCACATATGGTTTACTTTATTTTTAAAAGCATTAGGTTCATAGTAATATTAGAATAATGCTATCCTGTCATCATGGCACCAGCGTAATATTATGAAATACCTTGTCCATAATATAACTCGTGCTGCACTATTTGATACTTATGAATTCCAGCTGTCAACACTGGATTGGAAACTGCAGAGCACTGAAGTCACAGGGAAAACCACTGAACACAAACTTTTTTTTCCCTGCACAATGGTTTTGAAGCATTTAGTTCCAGCCAGGAATATTCCGTAAATATAGGAAGCGCTACAATAGTAGCATTGGGATATTTGTTGCATAAGAAACAGGAACAGGAGGAGGCCATTCAGCCCTTCGAGCCCGCTCCACCCTTCAATGAGATCCTGGCTGATCTCCTGCTTCAACACCATTTCCCTGCACTATATCCGTACCCCTTGATGTTTTTAATATGTAGAAATCTATCGATCTCAGTCTTGAACACGCTCAACGACTGGCCCTCCGCAGCCCTCTGGGGTAGAGAATTCCAAAGGAAATTCCTCCTCATCTCAGCCCTAAATGACCTGTCCCTTATCCTGAGATTGTGTCCCCTGGTTCCTGTCTCCCCCCCCCAGCCAGGGGAAACACACATACTGCATCTACCCTATCAAGCCCTGTAAGAATTTTGTATGTTTGAATGAGATCACCTCTCATTCTTCTAAACTCCAGAGAATAAATGCCCAGTCTATTTAATCGTTCCTCATAGGACAATCCCTCCAGCCCAGGAATTAGTTTGGTGAACCTTTGCTGCACCCCCTCTATGGCAAGTATATCTTTCCTTAGGTAAGGAGGCCAAAACTGTACACAGTACTCCAGGTGTGGTCTCACCAAGGCTATTTACAATTGCAGTGAGATATCTTTACTCCTGTACTCAAATCCCTTGTAATAATCCTCTGGTTTCTCCATTTTGTTTCTGAAATGTGAGGATAGGCGTTCTGCATTTCTGTTGAAGACGGTGGTTTTGTGGAGATCTGGTTTCCAGTGTGGGAGAAGATTATGCCTTTTTCCTATGCTCCAGATTGTTCCTGTGTGAGGCTTAAGCAGTATGTTTCAGGTGTGAATTCTGCCACATAACATACACCAATGAGTAACCAAGTGCTTTTTATGTTCCAGGTGGTTTTTAAGACGAAAGCAAAGTATTTCCCTGAGATGGCCAAAAAGCTGTAAGTGACCCTTCTGCTGTAACAAACTCAAGAGTAAAGAGCACATGTCAAATTTAGATAATTTATAAAAAGAAAAAAAAATGTGTTGCTGGGGATCGGTACCATTCCCACTTCAGCACCTCCTGGCATGGGTACAGCATGGTTCCAATTGAAATCAGTATCAAGAGAGTGGAACTGTGGCCTGTGCCCGACACCATCAGAGCAGAAACCACAACAAAAGGGCAACACCACTGATGTAAGCCGCTTAACAATATGTGAGCGCTCAGTGTCCTAATGGCACTGATGCCCTGCAGTGCCCATCAGTTGCATGGTTAGATGCAGGGTAAAGCACCTCCCGCCTGGGCCTCCTGTGGGAGATTGACCATTTTGTGCCGACGCAGGGGTGTTTTCTGTTTTGCGGGGCCCTCGTACTGAAGTCCCACGGCGTAATGTGTAATTCGGAAGATGGAGTTGTGGCTTTGACACATTGTGAACATGTAGATGTGCAACTCACCTCACCCGTGCCAAAGCTTTTTTTGCTAAATGGTTAACTATTAGCCAAACAGTTCACTCGAGGAATGGAATCTCCTGCACAGAAAAGTGACTGTAACAGACAATCTCAGGGAAAGCTGCAAATAAATGAACGCTTTGATCAGTGTGATCAGCCAAAAGAGGAGGCTCTATTTCTGAAGCTCGGTCAAGCTTTATTGGAACGGTTTTGGTGATCAAAGACTGGTGAAGGATGGTGTGTGGCTTGGAGGGGGGCTTGCAGGCGATGATGTTCCCATGTGCCTGCTGCCCTTGTTAGGTAGTAGTGTCATGGATTTGGCAGGTGCTGTCGAAGGAGCCTTGGTGAGTTGCAGTGCATCTTGTAGATGGTACACACTGCTGACACTGTCGGGGTTGAGAACAGGAAAGTGCTTAAGGTGGAGAAGCACAGGATGATTGGGCTCATGCTAGCAGACAGAACTTAGATGTTCATGACAGAGTTATCTGATCTGTGTTTGGTCTCCCCAGTGCAAGGGAGACTGCACCATTCACTGCAAATATAGCATATTAGATTGGAGAAAGAACATGCTGTTTCCTCTGTCCTGGAAAGAGTATGTTGGAACATCGAATAATGGTGTGGAGGAGGTAAATGGGCACATATCGCCTCCCTTATTTTTAATTCTTTCATGGGACATGAGTGTTGCTGCCAAGACCAGCATTTGTTGCCCACACTCATTGCCCCTTGAGAAGGGGGTGGTGATCTGCCACTTTGAACTGCTGCAGCCCCTGTGATGTAGGTACACCCGCGGGGAGGGAGTTCCAGGATTTTGACCCAGCAACAGTGAAGGAGCGGCTGACATATTTCCAAGTCAGGTTGGCGAGTGGCTTGGAGGGGAACTTGCAGGTGGTGGTGTTCCCATGCACCTGCTGCCCTTGTCCTTCTAGATGGTAGAGGTCGCAGATTTGGAAGGTGCTGTCTAAGGGGCCTTGGCGAGTCGTTGCAGTGCATCTTGTAGATGAGACACACACTGCTGCCACTGCCTGTTGGTGGTAGAGGGAGTGGGCTACTTGAAGGAGGGGCAATAGAGGAATGATTACTGTGAAGGGGCTGGGCACTTGCGAAAGTGTGTGAAGGAGTGGAAATGTGCTTAGTGTTGCCTCCTGCTGTAAACGGAAAATGATCTGACAAATATGGAAGATGCTGGGTAGGAAATTGAAGGAGAGGGTAAAGGGACAGCAGGAACAGGAGCCCAGGAAATGGATTGAATCTGGACACGATTCCTGTCTACCTTGTAGATGAGGCCGTTCATTTCATGGGAATGTTCAAACCATCAATCTGGGTTAAATTCAAACCCAGATTCCAGAAGTGACCCACTGCACCACTCTGGTGCACAGGAGCATAGGACTTAGGAACAAGAGTAGGCCATTCAGCCCTTCAAGCCTGTTCTGTCCGTATGCCTTGACTCCCTTGTCTATCAAAAATCTGTCTAACTCAGCCTTGAATATGTTCAATGACCCAGCCTCCACTGCTCTCTGGAGAAGAGAATTCCACAGACTAATGACCCTTTGAGAGAAGAAATTCCTCCTCATCTCCGTCTAAAGTGGTAGACCTCTTAATCTTAAACTGTGCATCCTAGTTCTAGGTTCCCCCACGAGAGGAAACATCCTCTCAGCATGTACCTGATCAAAACCCCTCAGGGTCTTAATAAGCTTCAATAAGATCACCTCTCATTCTTCTAAACTCCAATGGGTGCAGGCCCATCCTGCTCAACCTTTCCTCATAAAATAAGCCCCTCTTCCCAGGAATGAGTGAGTGAACCTTCTCTGAACTGCTGCTAATGCATTTATATCCTTTCTCAAATAAGAAGCCCAAAACAATTTCAGATGTGGCCTCACCAGGGCCCTGTACAGCTACAGTAATATTTTTGGTGACATGGTGGTTTTGTCACTGGAAGACCCAGGGTGATGCTCTGGGGACCCAGGTTCGAATCCCACCACAGCAGATGGTGAAATTTGAATTCAATGAAAAATCTGGAATTAAAAGCCCTACGGTGACCAGGAAACCTTCATCGATTGTTGTAAAAGCCCATCTGGTTCACTAATGCCCCTTTAGGGAGGGAAATCTGCCGTCCTTACCCAGTCTGGCCTACGTGTGACTCCAGACCCACAGCAAATGTGGTTGACTCTTAAATGCCCTTTGAACTACGGCAATTAGGGATGGGCAGTAAATGCTGACCTAGCCAATGACGCCCACGCCCCATGAACGAATAATTTAAAGAAGTACTTTTTTGACTCTAATGAGACCTCACTTTGTGCTTCCTGTGTTCTGTTCAGGTTGACAGCACTGCGCCACTTCTTCAAAGCTGTGGTTTTTATTGTGGCCTCTCCTTTCTCCTGCAGGCTTTGGTTTTACATCCTCTCTTGCCCCAGATGAATTCTGATGTAATTTTTTTTTTTCCCGCAGCTGCAGTTTTATGAGAAAGTGGCTGTTTATTGTGGAGATGTTGAAAGGGCAAGTGAAGCTCCAAGAGCTTACAGGAAGGCCAGTGGAAAATGCGTCACCGCAGAGCAGTGTTTCCATTACCTCAGCCAAGCCTGTATTATGTAGTAAACTGTGTGGCCCTGGTGTGGACTGTTGGCAGCACTGAGAAGTGTTGTGGCTGTGTGACCAATCTGTCAGCCATTTCGCTTGGATCGACTCCATGTTGTTTCTAATGTTTGCACCCTGAGTTTGAGCTTTGTGCATTACCTCCTTCCCAACTTCTCTGCCTTTGCATCCCCTTTGAAGGCATTTCAATGAGGAAGCTAGCAGGAGTCAGCCTTGTATCTCTTTGCAGTTAACTGAGTAGCACAGTTTGCTTTTGACCCCTAGGTTTTGGCTGGGGCCAGTGGCTTTGGAGGGTTGCGGGGTGGTGAAATCAGCCAGGGGTTCCTGCTCCAAATCAGTGCCCAGTGGCACCTGCTGGAATTTGAGATAATTGTGCTTGGCTGCGATGCCTCCTCAGTTGAACAGCTTGTTGGGTTCCCGCACAGAACTGCCACTTGGATGAGTGGAGGATGCCCGGTGATGAGAAAAATTGAGGTAGATGAGGCATCTGGTCCCCTGTTTGTACTCTCGCTCTTGCACAACAGAGAGTTCCTGCACTGAAAGCTTTGAGGCATTAATCACTTCAAAGCAGCTCCGCTGGGCAGGACGTGTCGTCCGTATGCCTGAGACCAGGCTCCTGAAGCAGCTGCTGTACCTCGTAGGAGTATCCCACGAGGTCAGCGGAAACGATTTAGGGATGTCCTCAAAGCTTCCCTGAAGAGGTCAAACACCCCCACTGACTCACAGGAGTCCCTGGCTTGTGACCGACCAAAATGGAAAAGGCACATCTGGGAAGACACCGAACACGTCGAGAGACTCCATTAGGAACACGCAGAGGCAAAGTGGAGGCATTGGAGAGAGTGCGCAGACCTCCCAACAACCCGTCTACCCAACCCCCCCCAAGCACCACTTGCCCCGCATGTAGCAGAGTCCATGGACTCAACAGTCACCTCAGAACCCATCGAACCGGAGAGGAAGCAAGTCACCCTCCACCCCGAGGGACTGCCTGAGAAGAAGAGCTTCTGTCTTTAGCTGCGATTTGTCATCCATCTCCACTGAGTCCCAGAATTATAATCAAACAGTATAATCAGCTGCGTGATTAGATGCAGAATAAAATAACTGCTACCTCCTGGTCCCTTGTGAGAGATTGACCATCTGGAGCTGAATTAGAGGCGTGTTTTCTATTGTGGGCCAAAGTTAATGTTTTGTAACCCTGGAGAAGGTTTTAGGAATATGACTGGTTGCGGTGCGGCGAGCACTGGTATTTTTCTGTCATTGCCATGCTGCCCACCCTGCTCGGGCATCTAGCAACCACTGAACTCACCCACCAGAGGATGTTCTGTGAGTTTTTATGCTGATGCCAGGCCCAGGTTCATTTGTGGCTTTTTCCTTTTTGGATGCATAAAGCAGAATACATGCCATGATACCTTGTGCGTTGTGCCTGCGTGCCAGTTTTGACCCCTTCAGGACCAACCTGACATTTACAGCTCCCGCGCAAGCTGT
Organism: Cetorhinus maximus; assembly: GCF_964194155.1. Taxonomy (NCBI): domain Eukaryota; kingdom Metazoa; phylum Chordata; class Chondrichthyes; order Lamniformes; family Cetorhinidae; genus Cetorhinus; species Cetorhinus maximus. Next base: position 1,046,772 of record NC_135909.1, read on the forward strand.
CAGAGTGAGATTTGCCAATTCTGTAATGATTTATGGTCTGCCCAGGGCTGTCCTGCCTCACAAAGATCTGGATCAAAGTTTGGCTGGAACTTATTTCACCTGGCGCTTGTGCAGCAGGCAGAGAGAGCAGCTTTTCAATCCACTCGGTCGGGCTGGATTCTGGCCACCGGCCTCCGAGGGGAAAGTATAAAATGTGGTCCCCCCCCCACTCTGTCTCTTAGCTCACGAGATCTTTTCCTCTCTAGCCATTTTATTTCCAGCAGGCACAAACTATCAGTTAATCTCCTTCCCCTGACCCACCTTACCCAGGATAATTTTTAAAGTATCATTTATAAGTAGGGTGTTTTTTTTTTATTCACTCTGTCTCGTTCTGAGAAGGAACCTCCTTTTACTCTGCCTTCTACTTCCGGTGTGCCCTCAAAACGTTTTCATCATTGTGTTTTTACAGCTTTCAGGTTTTGTTTGCCGTTCTGTAAACATTCCTTATTCACCATCCCCTGGAACACTCTCCGTTGACAGGGTCCCTGCAGCAAAAGCGATTTTTTTTTTTTCTCTCTCTGCAGGAATTGCCGAGCGGGATGTTTGTTTATCTGGTAATGGGCTCTTTAAACCGGGGGGGGTCGCGATAAAAGCCCAGTGTGTGAAATGGTGGGAACTGATTGCTTTTAAATACAGAGTAGTGGCCGGTGGGTGCGATTATTTGCATTGTAATCTCACGCAGGGGTTCAGAAGGGTCTCATAAAACTGCCAGGGAATAGAGCATAAAAGTGATTTGTTGTCTTCTGGATCCTGTGACGATTTAATCACTTCAGCCCATGCTCTTCTAATAATCATTTCGTACCAGTGTTGGTTTGATTAAAAGTTAAATCCAAGCTGCTGGTGTTATCTGTGGAAGGTCCTCGCTCTGTATTTTAAGCAATCAGTTCCCACCATTAGGTCTCCATATTTAAGGAAGGATGTGCTTGCACTGGATGCAGTGCAGCGAAGGTTTGCTAGATTGGTCCCCAGGATGGGATGGGGTTTTTTGATTCACTCATGGGATTTGGACGTCGCTGGCTAGGCCAGCATTTATTGCCCATCCCTAATTGCCCTTGAGAAGGTGCTGCTGAGCTGCCTCCTTGAACCTCTGCATTCCAAGTGGTGTAGGTACACCCACAGTGCTGTTAGGGAGGGAGTTCCAGGATTTTGACCCAGTGACAGTGAAGGAACGGCCAATAAAGTTCCAAGTCAAGATGGTGAGTGGCTTGGAGGGGAGCTTCCAGGTGGTGGTGTTCCCATGTGTCTCTTGTCCTTCTAAATAGCAGTGGTCGGGGGTTTGGAAGGTGCTGTCGAAGGAGCCTTGGTGAGCTGCTGCAGTGCATCTTGTAGATGGTACACGTGACTGCTACTGTGTGTCGGTGGTAGAGGGAGTGAATGTTTAAGGTGGTGGATGGGGTGCCAATCAAGTGGGCTGCTTTGTCCTGGATGGTGTCGAGCTTCTTGAGTGTTGTGGAAGCTGCACTCATCCAGGCAAGTCATTCCTGACTTGTGCCTTGTAGATGGTGGACAGGCAGTGGGGAGTCAGCAGGTGAGTTATTTGCTGCAGGTTTCCCAGCCTCTGACCTGCTCTTGTAGCCACAGTATTTATATGGCTGGTCCGGTCCAGCTTCTGCTCAGTGGGTTGTCCTGTGATGCGAGGTTGAGTAAATTGGGTCTAAAATTCTCTGGAGTGTAGAAGAATGAGAGGCGATCTCATTGAAACATACAAGATTCTGAGGGAGCTTGGCAGGGTAGATGCTGAAAGATTGTTTCCGCTGGTTGGGGAATCTAAAACGTGGGGCCACAGTCTCACGATCAGGGCCCGATCACAGCACTGGGATGAGGAGACATTACCTCACTCACTGGGTTGTGAATTTTTGGAATTCTCTACCTCAGAGTTGTGGATGCTCCATTGTTGAATCCATGTAAGGCTGGGAAAGACAGATTTGTGGTGTTTTGGGGGAACCAAAGGATATGGGGAGCGGGTGGGAAAGTGGAGTTAAAGTCCAAGATCAGCCATGATTGCACTGAATGTTGGAGCAGGCTGGAGGGGCCATGTGGCCTACTCTTGCTGCCATCTCTTGTGGGAGAGGTCAGGTGTCCCATATAATCTGAGTTCAGATACTGAGGGCAGAATTTTGCCCTCGGTGGGCGTGCGGGCCCCACCGGCTCGGCGGCGGACGGACAGCCAACCCCCACCACCGAAATGGGGCCCGCCGCCATTTTGAGACACAAAGTGCTGTCTCAGGGAGATTACTGACAGTGTACAAAAGTTAAAAAAACAGTGAAATAAAAATATTATTAACATGTCCCCCTCATGTGACAATGTCACACGAGATGGGACATGTTAATAAATATCACATTACAATTATTAAAGTTTTTAAAAAGGAACATGAAACCTCATCCCGCCAGTGGATGAGGTTTCATGTGTTATCAGGAGCCCGCTGGGGCTCCTGGCCTGCCCGCCAGCCTTAAGGTTGGATGGGGCAGGTCTTTAACAATCTTAATTAGCCTGTCAATGGCCTCAATTCGCCATTGACAGGTCGGCGGGCGGACAGCTGATTTCACTGTCCGCCCGCCTTCCTGAAAATTTAAAGGGACCGGGATGACGTTCGGGATTCCTCCCGATGTCATCCCGCGTCATTTTCCCCTCGGCGAGCGGGCCCCACCCCCAAATCGCTGACGGGAAAATCCTGGCCTGATGGGGGGAGAGGTGCATTGCTGCTGAACCTGTTTATTTTTTTTTAATTACTTATATGCTTACAATAGATATATTTCTGGGGAACAAATATACAATCAAGGCCATTATGCAGCTAAACCAACTTGTGTTGACATCTTCTCATGCATGTTCTTAAAAATTCAAGAAACTGATCACCTTCTCGAAAATAATTTTCTATAATCCACAAGAACAAGGCAATAAATTGAATTACACATTGAGTCCATTTAATAAACTTACAGCTTGCTACTGTCTTTCTTTCAATGCAGTATTTATCTAAACAGATTTCCTCCTTAGCTTATTGAAATTCCACTACACAATTGGGTCACTGTAATAGTTGCACCCTTAGTCGCTGGAGAAGCATGGTGACGTTGGCAATTTGCAGTTAGAATCCTTTTATTTCTTCTGTTGTTTCACTCTGTAGTCAGCCAGAGCAGCTTTCATTGCATCTTCTGCCAGCATTGAGCAGTGCAATTTGACTGGAGGAAGACATAGTTCCTTAGCAATGTCTGTGTTCCTAATCGCCAAGGCTCCAACCGTTTTCCCTTTGACCCATTCCCTAGCCAGTGAGCTAGAAGCAATTGCAGATCCACGACCAAATGTTTTAAATCCTGCATCAACTATTTTCCCGTTATCGTCTCCTTCAGTCTGTAGTTTCATGACATCACCACAAGCTGGTGCACCAACCAGGCCTGTTCCGACATTCTTTGAATTCTTATCCAAGGATCCAACGTTTCTGGGATCCTCATAGTGGTCCGCTACCTTCTTGTGATAAGCAGCAGCAGCAGCGAGCGGTGCCTGGGCCTGGAGTACAAGCCGCAGGAGAGACCCCGAGTTTGCGGCCGCCATCGCCGTCTGTTGTCCTCCACAAAACATCTGCACCGTATTACCTAGTATGGGTTACCGGGTAGCGATGAGAAGCGGTTTCTCTCTGACCAAACACCACAAAAAGCTGTGTTTCCTATTGCAAAGTTTCACAAGGTTGATGTGAGATGGAATTAAAAACAGAAAATGCTGGAAATACTCAGCAGCTCTGACAGCGTCTGCGGAGAGAGAAGTAGAGTTCCAAGGTTTCAGGCCCTGATGAGAGGTCACAGACCTGAAACGCGAACTCTGTTCCCACAGACGTCCGGAGCGTTTCCATCATTTTCTGCTCTTATTTCAGATTCTAGCATCCGCGGTATTTTAAAAGCAAAATACGACGGATGCTGGAAATCTGAAACAAAAACAGAAAACGTTGGGAAACCCCAGCAGGTCTTGACAACGTCGGTGGAGAGAGAAACAGTTAACGTCTTGAGTCCGCATGACCCTTCCTCAGAGGAGGCCCTCCTGGAGAGGAGCCGTACAGACTCGAAACGTTAACTCTCTCCCCAGACACTGTCAGACCTGCTGAGTTTTTCCAGCATTTCCTGTTTTTGTGTCCTCAAGTGTTTTACTTTTGTTTAATCTGTGGTGGGTTGTTAGTTAAAAGCAATGTACTTTAAATGTGACCTGTGGAAGATTGGAGCATGTAGAAGGATTCTTCTTCTCCTCTGGCTTCCCCTTTTTTTTTGTTTTGTAAAGTAAAAACCGATGTTTGTAATTTCAGGCTTCCTATCCGATTGGTCTTCCTGGTTGCTAGCCTGCTGTTTCTGATGGTGAATTTGACCTGTGCCTTGCTTGTGAAGATTCAGCATGCAGAGACCAAAAACATTGTCTTGGTCCGGGTGATCATCAACGACTCCCTCTTTGTCGTCTGCGCCATCTCGCTGGCGGCTTGCCTCTACGTCATTGCTAAAACGTCGCCTTCTACCAGCATCTACTTGGAATCCAAGGTAATGCCGTCGGCACACGAGCGATGCAGGGCGCACCGAGCTGCCAAGAAGTGCGGCTCAAGCGGTTTCCGTGTCTTTCACATTCAGAGAGAGATAATGGCTAAATGGAGATAAGTGGCGCCTGCACTCTCGGCCGTGTCACCTTGTCCGTTAGCACGGACGAGATGGCGTGAACTCTGTGTGAGTGGCCAAGCCTGGGTTTGGAACCAATTAAGACCCCCCACCACCCCGACTCCCTTTGCCTACTCCAGTGCAGTAATTTGAAACCAGTATTGTTTCTTTGTAAGAAATGCGTAAAGGTAGGGAAGGATTATAAAGCTCATTCTTTGTCATTTTAAAAATGTTGTGACTCAGCATCTCTGAAGCAGCTGATAATTATGTGTCTCCACTGTAAACTGTGTGGAGATTGGATGGGGCTCTGTTACCGGCGCAGTCAGATACTCTGTTTACATTTGTTATTCAGGCAAAAGGAAGACTTGCATTTGTACAGTACCTCTGGATGTCCCAAAACATTTTATACAAACATACGAATTAGGAGCAGGAGTAGACCATTCAGCCCCTCGAGCCTGCTCCGCCATTTAATAAGATTATGGCAGATCTGATAGTAACCTGAAATCTGCATCCCACCTACGGCCAATAACCTATCACCCCCTTGCTTACCAAGAATCTATCCACCTCTGCCTCAAAAATATTCAAAGACTCTGCTTCCACCACATTTTCAGGGAGAGAGTTCCAAAGACTATTGACCCTCTGAGTGAAAAATGTTCACCTCATCTCTGTTTTAAATGGGCAGACCCCTTATTTTTAAACAGTGACCCCTAGTTCTAGATTCTTTCAAAAAAGGAAACATCCTCTTCACATCCACCCTGTCAAAACCCCTCAGGATCTCATATATCTTATATGTTCCAATCATGTCACCTCTTACTCTTCTAAACTCCAGTGGATACAAGCCTAACCTGTCCAACCTTTCCCCATAAGACAACCCACCCATTCCTGGTATTAGTCCGGTAAACTTTCTCTGAACTGCTTCCACTGCATTTACATCCTTCCTTAAATAAGGTGACCAATACTGTACACGGTACTCCTGATGTGGCCTTTACAGCCCATGAGGTACTTTTTGAAATGCAGCCATTGTTCTGGTGTGGGAGAGGTAGCAGCCAATTCACACACAGCAAATTCCCACAAACAGGAATGTGATAATGACCAGGTTATCTGTATTAGTTATGTTGGTCAAGGGATTAAATATTAGCCAGGACAGCGGGGAGGAATCCCCGGTTCCTCTTCGAATAGAGGCTGTGGACTCTGTTATGTCCTCCTGAGAAGGCAGAAGGGGCCTCAGTTTAATTTCTCATCCAAAGGATGGCACCTCCACAGTGCAGCAGCACTCCCAAGTCCTGGCACTGGGAATGTAGGCCTGGACTATGAGTTCAAGTGTCTGGAGTGGGATTTGAACCACCACTCTTCTGACATGGAGGTGAGAGTGCTACCCACACAGCCACAGCTGACAACATTAGGTGAGATAACACCAGCCCCCATGGGGCCATGCCCCATCAAGGGGCTGCTGCAGCGGGTGGGAGAGGAGGAGGGTACAGGGGTAGGTGGGTTCAAAGTCATCCCTTGATGTAGAGTGATGTCTGCACTCTACAGACAAATGGCCAATGAGTTCAAAACTGACTAATTCGTATCAACTCTGGCTGGTGAACTCAAACTCTTCACTCCTGGCAGTGGAGGATCAAAGGTTACGGGGAGAAGGCGGGAGAATGGGGTTGAGAAACTTATCAGCCATGATTGAATGGCGGAGCAGACTCGATGGGCCGAGTGGCCTAATTTCTGCTCCTAGGTCTTATGATCTTATGGTCTTATAGGATGATTGCTTCATTTCGGAGCGTTACAGAGGTGACCCTTCCAATATTGGCCTTCAGAACCAGCTATAAGCTGCCTTCTTTAACTGCAACAAGGGTATCACAATCTTACTAATCTTGCCCAGCATCTGCCTCCTGGCGATAATTCCAGTTTTAAGGAATTTAAATCATCATCTGGGAATAATTTAAATTCCCAATTCTGTCGTTATGAGGAAAGGTTAAAGAGATTGGAAAGTTGGATGGAACCGCTTGGAATATGTTGCACTGAAGCAGTTTGATCCAGATCGATGTGTTTTTGGAGCGACACTGGATAAATGAGGCTGATGTGTCAAAAGGGATTGGCCTGTTCCTGTTCTTAATATGTGTTCTCTCGTTTGTGGGACTGAAATAATTTTTTTTTTTTTCAAACGGACTTTTCCGCTGTTTTTCTTTTTAAGGGAACGTCGGTATATCAGACCACGGCCGTGGGAGCATTGGTAATCCTGCTGTATGCCAGCAGAGCCTGTTACAACCTGGTCGCTGTAATGCGTTCACCGGACTCGCACGACAGTTTTGATTACGGCTGGTACAATGTCTCTGACCAGGTAAGTGTGGAATCAGAATGTTTTAAATTTCCATTACTGTGTGTGGTTTTGCTGTTTACTATACCTTTGTGACCCAGCTGGTTAAGGCAGTGAATGTCTGACTCCCCCTGGGCTAGGAGCACAAGAGGAAATAAAGCATTCGGTTCCAGGATGCCGAGCCCCTGTCGTGGATGATTAACGTTGGGTGGGGGATCTGTCCTGGTTAGTGCCTCCCCGAGAATTGCAGTGGAACGTCAGCCGAGATAGCGCCCTTCAACCTCGAGCGGGGCTTGAACCCACAACCGCGTGACCCTGGGGGAGGATGCCGACATGAGAGATGGGAGGAAACGTTCATTGTCCCTGCGTGGCTGAGAGGTCCCGGGCATGCTGGTGAAACAGAATGAGACTGTGCAAAAATATTGGAATACCACATTCCGGCACAGATCCACACACACTTGCGGGCGCATTGCCAATTTGCCGACACGTGTTCCTGTGTGCGTGGGCGGGTGTTTTCCTTGAAAAATAAAACATTTTTTTCTCTCCCCCACCTCCCCCCTACCTTGCTTTTGTTTCCTGCAGGCTGATCTGATGTCGAATCTCGGGGACAAAGGTTACCTTGTGTTCGGCTGCATCCTTTTCTTCTGGGAGCTGTTACCGACAGCCCTGCTGGTGCTGTTTTTCCGTGTTCGGAGACCAGCTCAGGACCTGGTGAGGCGGGTGGAAAGTTGCGCCGCCATTTCCTCTCCTCCACCTGTGGCGAAAACCAGCGGCCTGCGCCCCCCCCCACCCCCCCACCGGGTGCTCCAGAGGCCTTCGAGGATTAGCTGCGATTGGTTGCTCACGACCTTCCATTCGATGTCCTCCGGTCACAAGACCGACACAAATGAGGAGTTCGACCCACCCCCCCACTCACCTATCCAGGCAAAGCCTGCAGTTACTTAGTATTTACAGAAACAAGCCATTCAGCCCGACAGGTCCATGTTAGTGTTTATGCTCCACAAGCTTCCTCCTGTTTACTTGACCCTAGCCCCCATCAGCACATCCCTCCGTTCCTTTCTCCTTCCTACTTGACTACCTTCCTCTTACACGCAGTTTCCCCTCCACTCCACCGGCCCCCCCAAATCACGGTTTCTTAAATGAATCCAGAATTAGGCGTCCCCGGCCTGGCCACCTGTGGATCACTCTCTGCCAACTATCGCGTCGTCAAGCACCTCGTGGTGCAGCCGCTTTTATGAATAGCCAAGCATGTCGGCAGCCACTTGGCGTGTGGCGACAGTAAATAGCTGAGTGACTGGGGTTACCTGTTTCAGGTGATCTTACGGGATTGCCGAAGGCCAGGGATTTCTTGGCAGTAGCGCTGCGGGATCTTTAGCAGCCTAGGTTATCAGTTTGAAAGTCCCCTGGAGTGGGATTTGAGCTCAGTCTTCCGACTTGTAAGTGAGAATGTGACCCCTGTGCGTTTTTCTTTCGTGTGAGACGTTGATTATCGAAACTGAAAGTGGAGAGCAAGGCAGCAGCAGTGATGCTGAGCCTGTGTTGCGCACTGGTAAGATCACATTGGATTGTTTATAGAAGAGGGTGCGTTTTCCAAACCCTCTGGTGAATTTGTCCCTGAAAATTGCAGGCACGCGAGATGAATTCAGTGCTCTTATTGGAATCTTTACCACCTGCTTGAACAGATGAACCAACCCCCTGTTAATTTTGATGGATTTAAAAATCACTGATAATGTAATCTGTAACGATGCCCTGTTTGCCACTGGTGTGGACCTGGGAACTGTAGGTATGTGTGCAAGCAGCTGATCCACCTTAGCTGTCTCCTGAGCTGAGCTAGACCCTAGAAGCACACTCCGGACAGTTTCTCCTTTCCCAGTGACGTGAACACTGGCAGAGAGGTAGGCAGCGAGCACAATTAAACAGTATAATTTGAGTGAAATGGTGCAGGAGAGGTTGCCTTAAATCTGATGGGGGGGGTGTTCAGGATAAAGAGTCGTCTACAATCCTAGGGTATTAAAATGAAAGTCAAGTTGTATTGAAATTTGGACCGTGTGATGATGTGTCAGGGTGTGGGCTGTTGTGGGCTCTGATGTGCTTTGCTCTTTCTTGCAGGCTGTAACTGGTATAATTAACGGCCAGAGCTTTGCTTCCCGTTCATATTTCTTTGACAACCCTCGTCAGTTTGAAGGCGATGACTGTCCTTGGACAATGGGGTCACAGAATGAACACGGCAGGTATAAAATCCCTTTTGCATTCATTCCTGCCTTTTGGTTTTGTGAAAGGGAAATCATGTTTGTCCAATTTATTAGAGCTCTTTGAGGATGTGCCAAGCAGGGTAGATAAAGGGGAACCAGTAGATGTAGTGTATTTGGATTTCCAAAAGATGTTTGATCAGGTGTTTTTTTAAAAATTCTTTCACAGGATGTGGGCGTCGCTGGCTGGGCCAGCATTTATTGCCCAACACTAATTGCCCCTTGAGAAAGCGGTGGTGAGCCACCTTCTTGAACCATTGTATAGTATAGGTACAACCACAGTGCTGTTAGGATGGGATTTCCAGGATTTTGACCCAGCAACAGTAAAGATGCCACATAAAAGGTTGCTGCACAAGCTAAGAGCCCATGGTGTTGGGGATGATATATTAACATGGACAGATGATTGGCTAACTAACAGAAAACAGAGTTTGGATAAATGGGTCATTTGTCAGGTTGACAAACTGTATCTTGTGGGGTGCCGCAGTGATCAGTGCTGGGACCTCAACTATTTACAATCTATATTAATGATGACTGAAGGAACAGACTGTATTGTAGCCAAATTTTCTATGATGCAAAGAAAGGTAGGAGAGCAAGTTGTGAGAAGAATATAAAGAGTCCACAAAGGGACATGGATGGGTTAAATAAGCTGGGGTGGGGGGGGGAAATTGGCAGATGGAGTAAAATGTGGGAAAATATGAGGTTGCCCACTTTGCAATACCCTTCATGCCAAATCCCCAATGGAGAAAGGAAGGATTCCCGCACAGAGAGCTTTCCACCGGGAATCCCTGTCTCTTCCGGAAGGCAGGGTCCAGGCGAGGGCGAGGAAGTGGAGGATGTGCAGCAGCAGCCCATACAGGAAAGCCCTTCACTCAGAGTGGAATGACACAGAGTGGAAGTCTTCCTTTATACTCTTTTGAGAAAATTCAAATAAACAAAAATGAACCGCCCCTTAAAAGGGCAAAGTTTTTTCCTTATCGACTCTTTCGAATCAAACAAATGATCAAAAAATCAAACTAACTGAAAAGGGCAGGGGGGTGGTGTAAACAGCACGTGGTGGGGCACAAGTTTTTCTTTATATTTGCTCAAGGTACTTACTCAGTCAATGCCCTTCACCTATGTGTCTTTAACCTTGATAATGCAATTAACACAGCATTAACATCACCCTCTCTTCCTTTTTCCAGTTTATCCAGCAGCCTCCAGCGTAATGGCTGGTACGGCACTGATAGGAGCAACGCTGAACCATCCTGGTATGAGGGTGTATCCCAGAGCACCACTGCACCTTTACTCTTTGCCAGAGACCACATGCAAGGCACCAACTATTATCACACCTTCTACTCCACTCCACAGACGTAGACTTTCGAGGCATTCCATTGGGACACTCCATAATCCTCTTAATTCGATGAGCAGCTTGTTTTATTTATTACTATTGTAAAGGAATCAGCTTCTGGAGGAAACAGGGACTGCTGATCGACTCTAAGCTAGTTAGCCAAACACATATGCTGTTTTACCAGGTTTTTAGCTGACTGCCTAAGAGACCAGGCACCACACTGAGCGCACCCAATAACTCACGGATATTCCTTTTCGAAAATACCTTTGTGTTGCTACTGAATAGAGGCCACCAGTTGCTAAAGTTCCTCCGCTGAGGGAGTTGTAGCTGCATAGGCTCTGTCTCTCATGCCCATTTTCTGTCTGTCAGGCATCTTGGACTGCTTGGGTTAGCTGCTTCTCCCCGGCTCGGTCTCGATCTTGAAGCCAGTGACCTGTGCTGGGATTTGGCGCCACATGTACCCTAATGAACTGGCCGTTTTGTGTAGGAGAACTGACAAGTGAAAATTATGAAGGGTGAAAGTGGACACAAGCAGAACTGCTTTTTTTGTCCTGCTGTACAGTATGATACAGCTGTGTTGAAGTTAGTGGAAGTGAATATTGGATGGGCTGGTTGGCTGGCTGGAGCAGTTTCGCATTAACCCTGCTTGTGTCCTATTTCACACGTTACGGTCAGTGATTGTCCCCTGTGGAGTGCTACAGCTCACTGGAAATTGATCATGAACCCACCTGTAGTGAGTCTGCAGAACAACACAAGGCCTCAGTTCGCTTAGGGCAACGGTTAACTTCTTCACATCTGTTGGACCACTCACCTGAGAGTTTTGATGAGCAGTTGATCTAAAGAGATTAAAAAATACTCGGGACCAAAATATTGTTAAACTTGCCAGACCATGTGTCAGAGTTACAGGGAAATGAAAGTCCAGACTGGGAGAAGGGTTGGAGGCAAGTGGGGTTTAACTACCAGTAAGATTTGCACCACAGCTAGTGACCTTGCAAGATTTGACACTTTAAGGAGATACGTTAGGATCAGCTATCCAGAAAAACACCAGCTAAGGGGCTATTTAAATTTGAACTTAGTATAAGATTGGTATTGATGCTGTTTGATTGTGGAGAAAATTGTAGCTAAATCTGATGCCACCTTTGCCTGAACCCCCCTACTGCATTTTTCATGCACGGGTAGCTGGCGGTGGGGGGGCCACTGGATTGGAAGAAGGTGCCAGAAGCTTGTAGGTCCTGTGTTCGTCCCGCCCCGTCCTGTTCCCCCAGCCCCCGACTCCACAAGCCCGGGGAATGTTAAAAGCAATGGCAACGTGCCCCCCCCTATCGCTGTCCCAGTTAAAACCTGCTAACTCCACACGGACCAGGGCGCGACCTTTTTGGGCCTGCCTGCCTGCTTTGGGTGGCTCACCGGCCCCCCCTACTGGCTGACCTACGTACACACTCAGCCAGCAGGGCTTCACAGTGGGGCCCAGGTATGAGAGGGCGGGTGAAGAGGAAGCCTTATCATCGGTCTTGATATTCCAGCCTCGTGATTCTTTTTAAAGCTCTGAGCCACTTCACATCACGTTGCATATTTGACAAACGCCCGTACGCTTACATGTAGAATACAATCGAACCAAACAATAAGGATTTGACGGATGGAGCCAGGTACCTTGAAAAGTGATGACGCTTTTGATGAGCGCCCTAAATACTGCATAGATATATTTTCTAAATCAACTGTTTTCTCATTCATTATGGGGCCACACTAGCGGCTTGTGTTGATGTCTGATCAAATCTGTATGAAGTTTGCACTGTTTTTTCTTCCTCCATACAGTGGCATTTGCACTCGCCTCAACTCTTCCAGGCTTCAACTTTAAAGGGTAGTGCTCAAATCGAGAAGAGAACGCCCCTATTTATTTTAAATGTTATTGTCTGCTCAACCTTTTTGTTCCTGAGTCTCTCCAGCTCCCTCACTGTCAAGAGTAAGCAGTTGATTTTTTTTTTGTTCCAAAATGAGTGCGAACTTAATTTCATCACCACCCCACACCAACCCAGTTGTCCTTGTGTCTCCCCAGAAGCATTAACTGATGCCTGGGGTGGGGTTATACAGTTCCTCAGGAACTGGGCCCCACCCTGGCACCTCGCCTAAGCGATCGTGCTTCACGCCTGAGCTTGGGCGAGAGCTGCTGGATAACCATCAGGAATTGGACACTGGCTGCTTTATGTCCCCCGCCCCGCCCTCCTAGCTGCTGCCTGGACTGAGATCCAATAACTTGGTACAGACGGTGAACTGCCCGTGGGGCATTTCCGATCTGTACACGATCTGTGCCTTCACTTGCTCTGGTCGCAGAAAACGCCCAGAGACCCATCTGGAGCTTGTTTTACAACCTGGTACGTAAGAGGAATGAATATAGATTAATTTACTAATGTTTTATATTTAGATTTTATTCTCATTCCACCCCCCCCCAGTAGTTTTTATATCTGTAGTCCTATATTGGCACAGCTGAAATGAGGAACTCTGTCTTGGTGGAGACCACAGATGACATAATGGGCTAGCACTTGTGACCTACTGCTCTATGGCACAGTGAGTTGAAGTAAAGCACTGATAGTACTGTGTTCCGATATTTTATATCTGACTACGTGTAATGCAACCTTTTTTGATGAGTGTCTTAACTGACCTGTCAGAGCACAGTTTTTTTTTTGAATTTGTAATGGTTACTGAGCTATAACTCCTGGAAGGTATTTTAATAAAGATTTCTTCTATCAACTGCCTGTGGGGACAGATCATTGCACTAATGAGCCCTAATCCCTGGAAGTGTACCATTTATATTACTCTAACTTGCCTCTTAGCTCTTTGATTCGAGTGCAGAATGTCCACTTATTTAGATGTTACTTAGGCACTTTCTTCCCATGCCCCCTTACTGTTGCCAGCCTGTGGTAAATAGTCAACGCTCTCCTCTGTAAAATGAATCCTCTCCAGGTGCCTACATTGTCAGAAATTTAAGATGGTTACTCAAACCGAATTCACAAGAAATAGGAACAGGAGCAGGCCATTTGGCCCCTCGAGCCTGCTCCACCATTCAATAAGATCGTGGCTGATCTGATTGTGGGCTCAACTCCACATTCCGCCTGCCCCCAGTAACCTTTGACCCTTTTGTTGATCAAAAATCTGTCTAACTCAGCCTTGAGTATAATCAACAAGTGAGCCAGCCAGCCTCCACTGCTCTCTGGGGGGGAGAATTCCACAGACTGACGACCTCCTGAGAGAAGAGATTTCTCCTCATTTCCGTCTTAAACTGGAAACCCCATATTTTTAAACTGTGCCCCCTAATTCCAGACTCCCCCCCCCCCCCCCACAAAAGGGGAAACATCCCCTCAGCATCCACCCTGTCAAGACTGGATCTCGTGTTTGAATAAGATCGCCTCTCATTCTTCTAAATTTAGAAAATTATTTGACCCATTTGATTGCTTCCTGCTTGTTGCCAGTTTGGAGTTGGAACGTTTTTTGGCAGGGTTGGCGGGGGGTGGGGGGGAAGAGGGAAAATAATTTTCTCCGCGTCCTGCAATTTCCTCTGCTTCTTATTGGTGCTCACTGGCTTTGACTCCTTCACATTTAACCAATGGGATGTATGATTGGTTAATTAGCAGATAAATCTTAAGTTAACCGCTAATTTGGACAATATGCCTGAGAGGGTAATAGTTTTTGCGTGTGGTACCTTTCAAGGGCATGACGTAACAGGCAGAAGACTTCTAATTATGTAAATGGATAATTTCGAGGATAATTTTAGCTCGCATTATAAAACCATCTATAATCATCTTCCTGAAGTGTCTAATGACTCCAATCTGCTGATGGCTTTGACCCTGCCTGTGACCTTCTGATTGTAAATAGTAATTTTCTGTTTTAAGGAGAAAGTGGTTGTGGGGGGGTGGGGGGGTGGGGGGGAAGTGGTTGGGGGAACGAGAAAGTGCCCTAAAGAAACTCCCACATCTGTCCTCGGACTGCAGGTTCTCGAGCCCAACCCGCCGCCTGAAGGCTTAAGGTTATCTGTGCTTGTACTTGCCCCCGTTCTGGACAGTGTGTCCCTCGATCCAATATACACGGTGAGGGTGTATCCCCTCTAAAAGGTCAGAACTATTTAATAACAGAAAAGGTCATTAGCATGAGAGGACAAACTGAGTGAGGCCACGCTTTTAAATCCCTGGCCAAATTTAGTGCAGTCTTTAATTTAGTTTGTCAATTCCTCTCTGCAGAGAGACTGGGAGGAAAATTGTGTTGGCTCACTCTTATCCCTCAAAAACCATGCAAAATTCCTCGTCTTTCTCTTTCCAACTGACAAAATATAATCTTTTAAATATAATTGAGGGCCTGCCTGAGTTATCCATCATCGGAAAACTGAACGACCGCCAGTTTGAGGAATTTAACAGCAAAGGACACTTTGTGTGAGGCTGTGATCGAGTAGAAGTTCGATGAGGAATTAAACGCTGTTACTCAAAACCAGCAGGTGCTGATTTCTGCTCCAGCAGAGGGTAAGTAAATGTGATAATGCTGCTCAGGAAAGATTTTTTTTTATAAAGAGGCTTTTCAGCAGAGCCCCTTGCGAAGAGAATGTCTTATCGCCCAAAACGTTTAGGGAGCCTTCCTGTGAGGACACTTTTTTCCACACGAGAAAACAATGATCTGCTTTATGCATTATTGCCATTTTCAATTTTCTTTTGTAATAAAATATCTTCGGCTTGAAGGACGAGCGATGACTCAATCGGGGAACTTTTTCTTGGAAGAAACTACCAATAGGAGTGGGAATAATTGTCACGTGGCCATCACGTTAGAATGACACTGGCTATGTTAATCAGAACACTTGGAGCACGAGCGCGCACAGCACCAGCACTCCCAGTGATACCGTTCAATTTCCAATCCTCGGAATCACAATGTTTACAGCACAGGAGGAGGCTATTTGGCCCATCATGCTGGCTCTTTGAAGGAGCAATTCACCAAGTGCCCCCCCTCCCCCCGCCCCGGTCTTGCACATTCTTCCTTTCCAGATAATGATCCAATTCCCTCTTAAATGCCTCGATTGAACCTGCCTCCACCACGCTCTCGAGCAGTGCATTCCAGATCCCAACCACTCACTGCGCGGAAAAGAGTTTCTCCTCGCGTTGCCATTGCTTCTTTTACCAATTACCTTAAATCTGTGCCCTCGTGGTCTCGATCTTTCTGCCAATGGGAACAGTTTCTCCTTATCTCCGAGGTCCAGACGCCTTGTGATTTTGAATACCTCTTATCGAGTTTCCTCACAACCTTCTCTTCTCCAGGGAAAACAGTCCCAACCTCTTAATTCTTATCTACATGACTGAAGTTCCTCTTACAAGACTTTGTCTCTGGGTGGGATGTCCGGTAGAGGCTAAGGTGGTGCTAAACAGCACCAGAAAGTCCTCCGAGTTAATATCGAGGGAATCACTAAACCCGCGGTTTGCCACCTTGCTCGACATGAAGGGGTTAAACACACTCGAGCCTCGTTTATAAGGAAACTCGCGGGTTTCTGGAGGTCGTCTGGGAATATATCATTTTGTGAATCCTTTCTGCGCTCTCTCTGACATCTTCACAACCTTCTGAAAGTGCAGCACCCAGAACTGGACACAAGAGTCCAGCGAAGGCAGAACCAGAGTTCCTTAAATCCTGATCAAACTCCTAACAGCTCGTTGATTTTTAAATTATGGATACTGATTTTAAAGAAAAAAAATCCTTTTGAAATGAGAATTTTAAATAAAAACAGATGAGCAGACAATTAACAAAAAGCTTTGGAAAGAACTTTGGCCGATATTGTCACAAAAAAAATCTTGGATGATTTCTTCCACACATAAACCATAAATGTTTTAGGCAGGAACTCTGCATGCCTTTGAGGTAAAATTGTCTTGGTGCGTGCGGTTTCCTGCATGCCATGTTCACAAGTGTAAAAATATTATTTAACCAGAACAGGGACTGGGGTACACGTCGGATAGAATAGACAAGACTGACAAATGAACGAGGAAGATTTTTCTCATTCTTTCATGGGGTGTGGGCATCACAGACGAGGCCAGCGTGTGTTGCCCATCCCTAATTGCCCTTGAACTGAGTGCCTTGCTCGGCCATTTCAGACGCCAATTAAGAGTCAACCACATTGCTTTTGGTCTGGAGTCGCATGTTGACCAGACTGGGTGAGGACTGCAGATTTCCTTCCCTAGAGAGCATTAGCGAGCCAGATAGGTTTTTGACAATAATCGACAATAGCTTCATGGTCACCATTATTGAGACTAGCTTTATACTTCCACACAGACAGACTCTCTCACTCTCTCAGACTCTCACACGTACGGGCCCACGCGCGGACTCTCTCGGACCCGCATGCGCAGACCGCCACCTGGACCCGCACGCGCGGACCACATGTCACACCACGCGTGGAACATCACCCGGACCCGCACGCGCAGACTCTCTGACCCGCTCGCACGGACTCTCTCTCCGACCCGCACACACGGACTCTCTCTCCGACCCGCACGCACGGACTCTCTCTCCGACCCGCACGCACGGACTCTCTCTCCGACCCGCACGCACGGACTCTCTCTCCGACCCGCACACACGCACCGCCACTTGGACCGCCTCCTGGACCCGCACGCGCGGACCGCCACTCGGACCTGCACAGGTGGGCTCTCTTTCGAACCCGCACGCACAGACTCTCTCTCGGATCTGCACACGCGGACCGCCACACGGACCCACATGCGCAGACCGCCACTTGGACCCGCACGCGCGGACCCTCTCTCCGACCCGAACGTGCAGACCACCACTCGGACCTGCACAGACTCTCTCTCAGACACACACGGACTCTCTCCACCCGTGCCCATGAGGTTTGGACGCTTTACTTCGGGAAAGAGTCAATCAGCAGATGGTGGTTGTGTCCTGCTCCGACTCGGTGGGCATTCCCGACCTTCACCGGCTCCGCAGGCCGTGTCGTTGCTTCCCACCTCCACCCGCTCTGCGTACCTGTCCGCCACCACCTGCTTCACGGACATTCCCTACCCCCACCCGCTCTGCCGACCTTCCCGACCTCCTCCTGATTGCTGAACATGTTGCTTTCTGCCTGCCGCCCTTCTCACCGCCCCGCTCCTCACCGCCCCGCTCCTCACCGCCCCGCTCCTCACCGCCCCTCTCCTCACCGCCCCGCTCCTCACCGCCCCGCTCCTCACCGCCCCTCACCGCCACCCTCCTCACCGCCTCGCTCCCCACCGCCTCGCTCCCCACCGCCTCGCTCCCCACCGCCCCGCTCCCCACCGCCCCGCTCCCCACCGCCCCGCTCCTCACCGTCCCGCTCCTCACTGCCCCTCTCCTGAGCCCTTGCTTGGGACGGCCCTCAGAGCAATCAGCCGATCAGCACCGACACAGAGCGGCTCAATTTCATCTCATTCTCAACCAGCTCAGCCAGTGTGTACTTTCCAGACTTTGATATTTTATTTCAGTTCTTTCTAAAACAAAAACATATGAATTTGTTTTTCCTCATGTCCGCCTCTCCTGCTCCATCATCTTGGGCTCTGTGGTCCTTTAGGGGCCTGCGCAGGAGGGCGAGAGAGAGCGCGCACCCTGAAAACAATGGGGCAGCCGCTGACCTTCACACTGCTCGCCGCTCCTCCAACCAGAGGCTTGATCCTCTCTCGAGTTTGCTGCCATTGTGCAGGGGAGAAACGGCCTGGGATTGGAGGAGCAGCTCCTTTTGCAGATCGTTCATTCGACTTACCCGCAGTTGGAACGGTGAGTCCACGAAGCAGATACAGAGGCTTTGGTGGGGGGGAGGGGGTTGGGATGTGGCCCACGGACCGGGGCGTTGGACCAGCCTGCTTTAGCACCACCAGGTGTCACAGGTGAAAAGCTTCCTCTTTGTCGCAAGACACTGTGGGGACAGTGGATAATTTATTGTGATGAGAGACCACAGAATTGTTACAGCTCAGAAGGAGGCCATTCGGCTCAGCGTAGCTGCACCTGCTCTCCGGACGAGCTGTTTACCTCCTGCCACTCCCTGACTCCCCCTCCCTCCACCCCCACACCCCCCACAGCCCTGCACACTCCTCCTCTTCAGATCGTCATCCTATTCCCTCTTGAAAGCCTCGATGGAACCTGCCTCCAGGCTGTTAAGCCAAATGAACTGATCTCCCTTTCATTATTCAGCGCCCCTTCAACATACTTCCCAATTCTCCATTTCTTCGGAATTCCGTACAATTGTTTCCCTGTTTTTGTTGCCTGCTTCAATGGCCTTCCCAAGTAACCTAAACCACACTCTCGGGCAATGCATTCCAGATCACTCGCTGTGCGAAGAGGGTTTTTCCTCATGTCTCCTTTGCTTCCTTTGCCATTTACCTTAAATCTGTGCCCTCTGGTTCTCGGTCCTCCCGCCAGCGGGAACAGTTTTTCCCGGTCCACCCTGTCCAGACCCCTCATGGTTTTGAATACTTCTGTCAAATCTCCTCTCAGCCTTCTCTTCTCCAAGAAAAAAAAGCCCCAACCTCTCCCAATCTTATCCAGGTAACTGAAGTTCCTTGTCCCTGGAACCACTCTCGTGAGTCTGTAGGTCTTTAACCACAGCACGTACAGGGGCTGAGTCTGCTGCACAACACTTGCTGTTTAGCCTCACACATGAGGGATGGCCTTGACAGAGTCAGTGAGATTTTGCAGAGCTCTGGAACTGAGCCCCAGCGAGGAGTCAACACCTTCAGGGGAGGAGAAAACTGGGATACTTTTTTATATTTGTACACATGCCCATTATAACTAGCCAAACCAGTTTGGGTTGTTTTTTTTAATATTATCCAAGTTTCCTACTTTTCTAACACACCCGTGTTTTGGCAGAATCTCTCATTATTGGATGCTCCCCAGAGCTTTATCTGTCCCCTTGCCTGCTCAGGTTTGCTGATAATTCCTTGGCAAGCGATTTGGAAAATCAGGCACGTAATCCTGGATAAGTGGAACTTTACTCAATCTTCCCTGGGGATGAGGAGATTAAACTGATGCAAGAATCCAGGATAGTGCAGATTGTACACTCTGGAAGTTGTACTCAATGCGTCTCTGTCTAAGGTATGTGTGAGAGGGATGGGCTCCCTCAATGTGTACTTTCTAGTATTTGCCGCAGAACCTGTATGTTTGCCTTTACCTCCCTTGAACTGCTGCTTAAAAACATGGTCTGTTTATAAGATAGAAAAATGAGTTTGTGAGTAGTGTTGGGATCAGGTCACAGTCCTTTCCCAGAGTCAGCTGGCTTGAGGGTTGGGCCACAGTAATGATTTGAAACATCACAGTATCTTAACAGTGCAGAAGGAGGCCATTCGACCCACTGAGACTGCACTGGCTCTCTGAAAGAGCATTCCACCTAGTCCCACTCCCCTGCCTTATCCCCGTAACCTTGCACACTCTCACTTTTCAGGTAGTAATCCAGTTCCTCTTTCAGTGCCTTGATCGAACCTGCCTCCACCACCCTTTCAGGAAGTTTGTTCCAGACTCCAACCACCCTCTGGGTGAAAAAAATTTTCCTCATCACATTTACTCCTTTTGCCAATTATTTTGAATCTTTGCCCTCTAGTTCTTGATGCTCTCTCAAGTGGGAACAGTTTCTCACTATTTACCCTGGTCCATACCCCTCAGAATCTTGAATACCTCGATCAAATCTCCTCTCAGCCTTCTTTTCTCCAGGGAAAACAATCCCAACCTCTCCAATCTATTCTCATAGCTACAGTTCTTCATCCCGGGAATCATTCTTGTGAATCTCCTCTGTACTCTCTCCAATGCTTTCACATCCTTCCTCAAGTATGACACCTAGAACCGGGCGCAGTGCTCCAGATAAGGCCTAACTAGTGTCTTATACAAGTTCAACATGACCTCCTTCCTCCCCCCTCTGTGCTGCTCGGAAGTTGCTTTTAGTTTTCAGCGCCTCAGTTTTGGACTGACAAGTGTTGCGCTGTCCTGCAACCACTCGTCACATTTACACTTTCACCCAGTTGTTCTCCATCAGGTGATGGGCTGAAGTGGAGCCAGATACAGCTCAAATCCCATAACAAATTCGCCTCCACTGCCCCTGGAACAAAGGAAGCAACAACCTGTTGAAAAAATATACACTTTCAAATACAGAAGTACCTTAATTTACCGATCCTAGTTGCTAATGGGCACTGGTCAATCGATCTTACCAGACTAATTACTTAGTGGGTACTCCAACCTGGAGATGCAAATGTCACAGGATGGCTGGTACAGGAGGGGGAATCTAGTAGAGGCAGTTCGACTCTATCTCGGAAAGCAAAACGATAGCACATAAGAGCATAAGAAATAGGAGCAGGAATAGACCACACGGCCCATTGAGCCTGCTCCGCCATTCAATACAATCATGGCTGATCTTTGGCTTCAACTCCATTTTCCTGCCCACTCCGCATATCCCTTAATTCCCTGAGAGAGCAAAAACCTGTCTATTTCAGCCTTAAATGTATTCAGCGATGAAGCATCCACAACCCTCTGGGGTAGAAAATTCCAAAGATTCACAGGATGTTCTGAAACAATTTAAAGGCCATGGTTCCCTTTTGAAGCATAATTCAATTTGTGTCAAACATGGAGTGCTTTAAACCGGGGACAACAATTAATTTGAAAGGGAATTGGTAACTACCTGCAAAGGAAGAATTTGAGGAATGAGCAAAGGATTTGGGATCAGAGTTTGTTATGACACAGCAGTTGGTAAAGGCTGAGTTGTTTAAAATCCCAGAGGGAAATTTTAAACAGCTGTCATAACCTATATTTTCAATTGGTTATGTTTGAGATGCAACTCTGAATTCAGAAATGAAACCACCAAGCCTCCAGAGGTTTTTTTTATATAAACTAAATTAAACATTTATTTTCATTTACAAGGAATTAAACACATACACATGTCTACAAATTACTACCATAATAACTTTTAAACAAATCTCCAAATTAACCACTCCCAGGTAAATATCTTTACCAAGGCAACAATAACCCATAGACTTAAACAGACACCTGGCAAAGCACATTTTATCTTATGAATTCAAAATGAGGTTCCTTTCAATTTGTTGTCGGCTTACAGGCGGCTTAGATCTTACATGCCCATGACTGACACACACAAAACTCTTTTCTGTATATACCTTGCCTTCCCTTTGAATGCAAATTCTCATTGTATCACCAGGCCCTTTGAACTCCACCTCTTCTAACAATAAAACCCCTTTCATAATACGAATTTTATTAGTAATATAAACATATTGCTTGGAGTCTCCTAGCTGGGTGCAAGAATTCACCCCCAGTCTCTGAATGGTTTATTCAACAAAATATAAATGTACCCTTTACCGTAACTTCCTTAACACCTCAGAACTGCTATACATCAAAGCACCCAGACTAGCTGGCTCTAATCCAATTAAGACACACACATTCACACCCACAGACATAGACCCTACTACAAGTCCAATTTAAAATAATTTCCAATAACAAGTGAATAACTCCAATTGCCAGCACAGGCAAGATGGTCTGAAAGGCTTCCCTTTTGTTGTAATTGCTATGATTATTTAAGAATTAAAAAATTGTAAATGCTTTTCTGTTTTTTTCTTTTCTGCTCACCTATCTGGGTTCCATAAGAATACAAGATTATCTTTGGGAATAGGAACAAGAAAACGTAATTAAGCCAAATAAACTGATCTCCCTTTCATTGATCAGCATCTCTTCAACATACTTCTCAATTCTTAATTTCTCCAGAAATCCATACAATTGTTTCCCTGTTTATATTGTCTGCTTCAGTGGTCTTCTAGAGTAACCTAAACCGCAGCCCAATTGCTCTGAGGATTTGATTAATGATTATTTGACTTGTTTAAGCCACATTTGAGCTGAGAATCTAGACAGTACTTTTTGAGCTGTGTAACCGAGGCCCCATCTGCTCTCTCAGGTGGATGTAAGATATCTCACAGCAGAACTTGAAGAGTGGGTGAGTTTCCCTGGTGTCCTGGGCAACTAACTAACGTCACTGAAACAGATTGTCAAGCTATTTATCACATTGCTGTTTGTGGGAGCTTCCTGTGCACAAAAAGGTAACACTTCCACAAAGAAAGGAGGGTGGAGGTTTGGAATGTTCTTCCGCAAATGGTAATTGAGGCCGGTCAGTTGTCAGATTTAAAATTGAGGTTAAACAAAGGAATGGGCCATAGATGGATAGTCGCAGTTAGGTCACGGATGAGCCATGATCTCATTGAATGGTGGGGGATGGGCTGGTGAATGGGCTGAATGGCCTCATCCCTGCCCCCGTGTTTTAAATGGACATGCAATCCGGGTGATGCTCCACCCAGTTGAATTGCCTGGTTTTGGGCAGTCACTTGGGGAGGGGAGAGGAGGGGTTTTAAGGTGAGATGTGTTTTTAAAATATTTTAAAAATCTATTGCTTTGCATTTTATTGCATAACGTACAATTAGGATAAGACAAAAACAACAAATAAATCAGGGCGTGTGTGTTTAAGGTCTGGCCCTGTGGGCCGTTGCCATGGCGAACTAGTTTGGCTGGGATGGGATGGGATGGGGAGAGGGGCGGGGCTCCGCCTTTATCCAATCGGCACGCTCCGGTTAAGAAAGGGGGCGGGGCGATGCCATCATTCAATCAGCGCCCTTCAGTTGAGGAAGGGGGCGGAACGATACCGTTATCCAATCAGCGCTCTCCATTTGATGGATTTTTTTTTATGTGGGGGTGGGGATAAGCCAATATCCAATCAACACGCTCCAGATGATGACAGGGCCAACCGTCACTGAACTATAGTTCTCCGTTTGAGGGGAGGGGCTATACCGCCATCCAATCAACGCACACCAATCGAGGGGTGGGCCTGTACGGCCATCCAGTCAGCGCGTTCCCATTGAGTGGGGCGGGACGTGGGCTGTACGGTCATCCAATCAGCGCTCTCCACTAAGCGTCATCCAAACTGGAGGGGGCGGGGACTGACGGTGACGTCATCCAATCAGCGCGCGGAGGTTGCGGGAGCGCGAGCTCCGAGTGAGCGGCGAAATAAAAATCAGAATTTGAAAAAAATTCTTTAATTTCCCAATTTTGTCAAAAAGTCTGAGGGAAACCCGGCTCTTTTTCTTCAGTAAGTATTCAAATTTCGAGTTTCTTTTAAAAAAACGAAAAATTTAAGTTAAACGTTTTTGTTAAAGCATTTGTTTTTATGTTAAAGCATTTTGCTGGCTTTAATGTTGCTTTTTCTCTTCCCGTTATAAAGGAAACCTATGCAAATGAAATGAGGAAAGTTAAAACGGGAAAGCGAAACATTTGTTTTATTTTGGAATTAAAAGCAGAAAATGGCTTTTATTGTTTTTAATTTTTGTCCAGGGCCGCGGCCAACCTAACGTGATGGCGGCGAGCGTGCCAGCCTCGGCGCTGATTGGCTGCCCGGCCGTAGGAGGCGCTCTCTGATTGGCCGGCGCTTCCTCGGTTGTCAATCAAAGGGGCACGTGGCACATTCTCCCTGAGGGCAGGTTCGGTTGCACTGTGGCCCTCACACGTGATGAACAAAACATGAGTTGGGATCCAAGGGATTTGGCCCTGCATCCACATCCAGAGAAACTGCAGGAGGTTATGCAAAAAAATAATTCGCCCAGCATCAGCTCTGTTTATTTAAGAAGAAAACACAGTATGCAATTGAGAATTAAAAAAAAAAGCTTGGGAGAAAAGCCACCCAGTGAATTTTTAAAACATTCATTTACAGTATGTGGGCTTCACTGGCTGGGCCCAGCATTTATTGCCCATCCCTAATTGCCCTTGAGAAGGTGGGGGTGAGCCGCTGCCTTGAACCGCTGCAGTCCCTGTGGTGTAGGTACACCCACGGTGCTGTTAGGGAGGGAATTCCAGGATTTTGACCCAGCGACTGAAGGAACGGCCGATATAGTTCCAAGTCAGGATGGTGACTGGCTTGGAGGGGAACTTCCAGGTGGTGGTGTTCCCATCTATCTGCTGCCCTTGTCCTTCTAGGTGATAGTGTTTGTGGGTTTGGAAGGTGCTGACAATGGTAACCCCTAGGATATTGATCGTGGGAGATTAAGTGATGCTAATGCCATTGAACATCAGGAGGCGATGGTTAGATTCTCTCTTTTTGGAGATGGTCATTGCCGGCCACTTAGGTGGGGCGAATGTTTCTTGCCACTTGTCAGCCCAAGTCTGAATATTGCCCATGTCTTGCTGCATTTGGACATAGTCTGCTTCAGTATCTGAGGAGTTGCAACTCTTTTGAGTACAATCACAGTTCTTGGTTTCCGGGAGTGGGACATGAACCCACAACCTTCTGATTCAAAGGCGAGGGTGCTATGGATTGAGCCACAGCTGACACCTCCTGAGGAGTTGCAAATGGTACTGAACATTGTGCAATCATCAGTGAACATCCCCATTTCTGACCTTATGATGAAAGGAAGGTCATTGACAAAGCAACTGAAGATGGTTGGGCTGAGGAACTCCTGCAGTGATTCTGGTGAATGCACAACATCTGTAAAGATTGATTTAAACATCAATAATGTTGTTTTGGTAGCTTGGCATTTTAGTCAAATTTATAAGACAGTTTAATTTTCAGGTTCCGGCACCGTTCTTTCACATTCAGGTACTGTTAACCTCTGGGAAAATATTGAACGCAGTGTTTTGACTCTCGGTTTTTATCGTATTCTTCTTAAAGACCAGAGAGACTTGCCTTTCTGTGATGTTTTTCCATGGGTGCCCACTTGGGACATCCCAAAGCACTTTGCGGCGAATGGAAATTGTAATTGCTGTTCTAATGGAACTAGGGCAGCCAATTAGTGCACAGCAAGCTCCCACAAACAGTAGTGTGACAGTGGCCAGATTTCATTGTTGTGAACTGAGGCATAAATATTGGCCAGTACATAGGGCACAACCCCCCTATCCGTCTTTGAAATAGTGCCATAGGATCTTTTAGGCTCATTTGAGAGTGCACATGGGGGCTTCACTTTAATGCTTCATCCAAAACATGCACCCCTAACAGTGCAGTACTCCCTCAGAATGGATTTGGAGAATCAACCCATTTTGTTTTGTGTTCAAATCTCTGGAGTGGGGCTGGAACTAGCTGCTTTCTGGCTTGGAGGAAGAGTGCTATTATGTGTGACTATTTTTTAAAAAATAAAAATTGAATGTTTACTGGAACTGAACTGAGAACCAGCCCAATAGTTTCAATTTAAACCAAAAACGTATGGGACAGGACAAAACCTGTGCATGTATAAAATCTTCATCAGAAGTGTGCTAAAGTTCAAATGGATCATACAATGGAGGTTTTGTGTGTGTGTGTGTGTGTGTGTGTCCCTTTTTATTTTTAAACAACCCATTGATGCCAAACAAGCATTCAAAATCTCTCAATCCCTGCCTATCCTGTACAAGACCATTGTGAATTCTGGCTGGCTTGAAAGCTGTGCGACCCTTGGAAATCTACTACTGCACTACTGGCCGAGTGCAAATTCAGCATAATTTGGGTAAAATGCCTGGCGACTGGGGATGGTTGGCCAAAGAAATCAGCTTCTCGTGTTCATAAGCTGTTATAACACAGGCCCAACAGGTAAGACAGGATTGAGCCCCAATGGTGAAGCCACTTGGGGTCAGATGGAGCGATTGTAGGCATCAGATCTGAAGGATGGCCATTATGAGCAGAGCTGCCAACGTTAAACTATCCCAGGATCAGCTTAAGAGGGGAGGTGAAAGTGGAACGGAAAAATGAGCAAAATGTGGAAGCATTAGAGAGTGTGAAGGAGTGAGCCATTACTCTATTAGCGTGCTCTGGGATGAAGCTTTCCAGTGTGAATATTGTCTGCTTCTGTGCCACTTATGGTTCTGTTTTTGTGACCACCATTTTGCTTTCACCTAGGCCTGATTGTCGATCGAATGTTGTATCCTGGTTATCATGAGTTGGGCATTGGAGGAATGGAAATCCGAACTACCCAGCAGAGCCCTGCAGAAGATATCCGAGTACGAGAGCCAGCTGGAGAAACTGAAGAAAGAGCGACAACAGAAGCAGCTCCAGCTGGATAGTTTAGAAGTTGCATTCCAGAAACAAAACCAAAAGGTGATTTCCCTCTTACTCCCTCTTCAGCCCCCAGTTTTTGGTGAGCTGCTGAAAGCACCGACACTCATTGGGTATGAGGGAAAGTAAGAATCGTGGGACCCAAAAAAAAACAACGCCTACCATCCTGGTAGTCGCGTGATACAGTAATAATGGAGTTATTGACTAATCACAGTGACTGATCTCGGTCGGTTAGTCTGCAGCAGCCCCAGACATGAGGTGAGGAAACCCCACCTCCCCACCCCCTCCCTCAACCTCCATGGCGGAGAGAACCACGGAAACCATAGGCCCAAAGTCACCTATACCTCTCATACACGCTACACTCACCGCATATCATGTCTTAAATTACTCATAGTGTTTCACAAAACATGTTGTTTTCTGAAATAATGAAGGTTTTCCTGTAGATCTATTTATCTGGCATGCGTGGGGGAATAGGTGGTACTGGTTATCAGAAATGCTGATAACAGTGAGTTCTGTTTACCAGTGGAATTCAGTGCATAAACTTCAGCATTATCTAACATGCAAGTACTCAGGAAGTAAAGAACAGTATTCTTTTTACTTCTGATCTTCAACAGTACATTAGAACATGCTGTATAAAATAATACAGTTTATGGGTACGAGTTCCATAAGATATCTTTGCAATTGCTTTCAGTTGGTGAAGTGATGATTGATGTTAGGGGAACATCAGAAATTGTGGTTGGTAGAATGCTGGGTAACACAAAGTTTACTGTGGTTTGTATTTGAATTGATTCCATATCTCTCTCTGTTTCTCTCATGGGCCTCTTCCATAGGTTTTTCATTTAAAACTTTTTCACTCTTGATAGCAAGGTTAGAGTCGCAGATATACTTTTGCATCCTCCAACGGGGTGAGGAATTTATGTGAAAAGAGGAGAGAGAAATTTTGCCAGTAGCATTTAAGGTGCTAGTTGAGGCATTTGTCTGAGTGATAGGTTTTAGACATGTCATTGCGTGCTTGAATCACCAATGGGCTTTACACCAATTGCATTAACCCTGCGCGATTGAGAAGTGTGATGGTGATGTTATGGTTCTTCCACCTCTGGGCTGAGAGAGGGGGAAGCTTTGGTGCATGAGGGCAAAGACATGGGAGGGAGAAGGATGAAGAGAAAGAGGCGCTGTTATAGTTTCTGGCTTGTGGCCTTGTTGGCTTGAATTATTTTTATTTCATGGGCTGTGGGTGTTGCTGGCAGGGTCAGTATTTGTTGCCCATCCCTAATTGCTGATGAACTGAATGGCTTGCTTGGCCTTTTCAGAGGGCAGTTAAGAATCAACCACATTGCTGTGGGTCTGAAATCACATGTAGGTCAGACAGGGTAAGGACGACCGATTCCCTTCCCTAAAGAGCATTAGTGAGCCAGATGGGTTTTTACAACAATTGATGATAGTTGGCATGGCCACCGTTATGAAACTAGCTTTCAATTCCAAGATTTGAACCGCTGTCCCCGGGGCATTAGCCTGGGCCTCTGGATTACTAGTCCAGTGACATGACTCTGCCACCATCTACCCCAAAATACAGCCTGTTCTGTGTACACCACTGTGTTTGGGGAATTGTTTCAAAGAAGCTGGTGTTACATGAACGCTCATGGCAGATACAACAACAGCCTGCGTTTATATAACACCTCTAACACAGTAAAACAGCTCGACATTTTACATTCTCCATTGGACAAAAATTAACACTAAGCAAAAGGAGGAGATCTTAAGAGGGGTGACTAAAAGCTTGCTCAGAGATTGGTTTTAAGGACACCTGTACGGAGGAGAGTGATGGAAAGGTTTAGAGAGGGAATTATTTCTGTACGTGCAGCTTGAGTGGCGCTTCCCTGCCCATCTGGGCACATCACCTGCAACCTCGTGCTGACTTTGTGCCACTTGTGTCATTTTTAAGCTCGAGGGTGAACGCGATGAGAATGCAACCTTGAGGAGAGAGACGCAGGGCCTGACGGAGGCACGTAACAATCTGGAGAAGGCACAGCAGAGGCTGTGCCACGAGATTCAGGTGAAGGAGGCCTTGGTATGCAGTCTGGAGGGGCAGCTGTTGGCCACAAAGAAACAGATAGACAGCCTGGAGCAAGAGCTAAAAAGGTACCATCTCGGCTTCTGCCAGCTCCTTTGCTATACTGGTTATTGGGGTGCCATCAGGGGAACAATAATGGGATGAGATGAGGCAAAGTGGGGGTGGAGGGGAGCCTAAATTTGAATCTGGGCGTTGTGAATGTTGGCCTTTAAATGGTGCGCAATAGCCTGCAGCATTTTTTTTCCACAGTGACGAATCAAGGGTTCAGGTGAGTGGATATGGAGTGTGCGTGATGTTTTGTGATTTGTTATCTGGGGCTCAGCTGTTGTGCAGTTCGTTTGTGATTGTTCTGATGAAAAGTTGGTGATAGAAGGACATTTTGTTAAGGATAAGTTAAACATCATCTCGACCTTTGCTCTCTCTCTTTCTCTCTCTCTCCGTTACAATTTATCCTGCTTTTCCTGCTGCTGCTGTGATTGCTGCTGCTCTGTGCAGTTTTTGTTTCTGTCCGTAATAATCTGCAGACAGTTGTGGGATTCGCACTTACTCTTAACTCATTCATTGCTAGGGCTGCAGAAACTGTTGAACTTCTCGCCGCTCTCGGCCTCCTTCCTGCTACAACATACAGACTTTTAAAACCCCAGGGTTTTAATCAATTTCCTGATTATTTTTTTTTCGCTTCACCTCTGCTCTATCCAACCTCAGTGGTGTGCCCTTGCACCCATGGACTTTACCCCTTCACCTCGGGGTCTCAATCATGATTTTAAGGTTTTTTTAAAAAATATTTTTTTAAAAAAAGGCTTTTTAATGCAAAGTAAAACCGTGGAATAATTTCAGGCTGGAAGCAGAGCTTGAGCGAAGTCGTAGAGCCCCAACATCAGCAGAATGCCAGCTCCACCTTACTCCAGCTAGGATCTATCCTGCGTGTACCACGCTGAGCACCACTAATGAGGGTAAGTTTTATAGCTCAAGACTTAGCGAACCTGGTTGGAGTTTTTTTTTTAAGGTTCTGTTTTGATCTTGAGTTACCTCAAGATATCTTAGTTACCTGATGTAGGTAACAGATGGGAACATCAACTTTCAAAGGGGGAGTTGGATAATTATCTGAAAGGTTTTAAGAACTGCAGGGGAAGAGAGCTGAAATGGGTACAGTGGGCCGAATGGCTGCATCCTGTGCTATAACCGTTCCATGACTTCATTGATTTTTTTTTCTCTCTGTGTTTTGTACAAACAGCATTTGCACCGAGCATCCCACACATCCACCCAGGGACGGAGGGCAAATTCTCTTTCACCATCCCAAAATTGTGCTTCAGCTCCCACATCGGAAGGGTGCTGTCTTACTGCACGAGTGTAGCGTGGTTTGTTGAGCCAAAGCGCTCTCCATGTTGGTTCTTTGGAATTGACACCTTTGAGCAATTTCAAGGCACTGCCCATCAGGGGCGAGACTGACAACCACCCCCCCACCCCCCCCACCCCAAAATCTCTTGTAGCGTTTTTTTTGCCAGGAGACAGAAGGCAATCGTCCTATGGATTCAGATATTCCTTCCAAGCCCTGGTTGGCTAGAAACGTTAAATTAGTTGTAATTGTAACTTTATAAAAACCTCATTGTAATTTTTGCCCCATATCCAATTTTAAAAAATCTTTATTCAGTCCCTTTAGGCACCAGGTGAACTAATAGCAGGTTTGTCTTTAAGTCTGACGGGTAAGGAGTGCCACACGCTCCTTGACAGCTTGACCTAGATATAAGTTGAGGGGTTTATGTCCTGGTTCAAAAGGTTGAGCTGCTGCACATTCCTTGTCCTGTTTACCGTACCGTTTTTGACCCCTTTTGCTTTTATCTGCCCCCCTCCTGAAGACAGAATTCACTGGCAGGCTTGCTGTCGATCCTCGCAATGCCCTGCCTAAGAGACCACATTGCGTGTGAGGGGTAGACCATGGTAATCACCAGACTGTTTGACTGCAGGAAGTGTCACACTGAGTATGGCCTTTTGCCTTCACTGGATATGCATGTACGTTTTCAACCTCGTGATTCAGGTTTGGGTTCTAACATTTCATCCCCAATCTGACCAGGGTTACTGAGACCATTTGTTGATCATCCAGGCTAAGGGAGAATTCTGCATAACATGGTTCAGCTCAGGAACCCTGTTGGTCTGAGTGACCCTGTTCTGTGTTCAGAAAGACATTTGACACTGGAGCCATGAGTGAATTGAGGTGGTGGTGGATGTTGGTGTAAGGGAATTAGCACTTGTTTTGCTTTTTATACCAGTGTCGGCAGCAAGCATTCCTGGATTGGGTATGGTAGAGATTAAAAACAGGGGTTTTTAATCCACTGTTTCATCAGGCAACAGCAGTTGGGGTTTGGGAGCTTGAACCTAGGCAACTGAGGGCATGACCACCAGTGATGGAGTGATTAAAATCACAGATGCTGAAGAAGCCAGAATTAGAGGGGTGCAAAGATCTTGGAGGGTTGTAGGGGCTGGAGGAGGCTACAAAGATGGGGAGGGTTTGAGGAGGCCACAGAGATAGGGATGGTTGGAGGAGGCTACAGAGATAGGGAGGCTTGTAGGGGCTGGAGGAGGTTACAGAGATAGGGAGGCTTGTAGGGGCTGGAGGAGGTTACAGAGATAGGGACAGTTGTAGGGATTGGAGGAGGTTAGAGATTGGGAGGCTTGTAGGGGCTGGAGGAGGTTACAGAGATAGGGACGGTTGTAGGGATTGGAGGAGGTTAGAGATTGGGAGGCTTGTAGGAGCTGGAGGAGATTAGAGATAGGGAGGGTTGTAGGAGCTGGAGGAGATTAGAGATAGGGAGGGGTGAAGCCATGAAAGGATTTGAAAACGAGGAAGATAATTTTAAAATCAAGGCATTATTGGACAAGAAACCAGTGTAGGTCAGTGAGCATGGGGGTAATTTCTACATCTTGGGTTAAGTACGAGGCGTAGTGGTTTAAGGAGGTGAAGACCAGGTGTTTAAAACTCTGGAGAGGCCATGAGAACATGGGTAGAGGAAGTCTGTTAACGTGTTCAGGTTCTGCTTGGTAATCCTCGGTGGGGGAAGGGAAGGCCCTCTTGTGTCCTTGCCAACCTCCAATGGCTCCCATGCGCCAACAACCAAATCCCAAATCCTTGCCCTTGCCCCATCTCTGCAACCTTTGACCTGCTGTCTCAATGCGCAGGCAAAAGGGGAAAAAAAGAAACCTGACACAGAGTTTAAAAAACTACACTGTGGCTTCTCACTATACCTATATCTGTTGGGAACTACAAATGTGCTGTGTTAACCAGAAAGTGTAGCATTGTTATAAAAACAGAAGATGCTGGAAATACTCGGCAGGTCTGGCAGCATCTATGGAGAGAGAAACGGAGCCAAAGTTTCAGAGCAATGTGGATGCTTCCGCTCCTGAGGCTTTCGAGTTTCTTTTATCTTGATGCCGTTTCACTTCGGTTTCTGGGGAGCCAGTGTGTCGCTGAGCTACTCAGTGTTTTATGTTGCTAAATCAGCTCCCTTACCTCAGCGGCAGGTTGTCAGACCCATGAAAAACTGGCTCTTTGAGTCTGCTGCTGGGGTAGGAGAGCTAGAACTGGTAGTGTGAATGTCTGGAGCTGGCATTTGGTCACTCTCAAGATGTGAGTGTTGCTGGCCCTTGTGGAGATAGTGGGCTATCTTATTGAACTGCTTCAGCCCGTGTGGGTAGGGTGCCCTAGGCTTTTGCCCTAGCCACAATGGGCTGGTGTTCCCATGCTCCTGCTGCCCTTGCCCTTCCATGTGTTGGAGGCTTTGGAGCTTGTGAGGGTTTCATGTTGTGGTTCCTAAAATACTAACACATTGTAATGTTTGCTATTCTGCTCTTGATATGCAGGTTCGAAATGGGATGAACTGCAAGAAAAATGCAACCGAGAGGTAGAGGAGAAGAAGAGGCTAGTCTCGGAAGTGAAAGCTCTGAAACTGCAGGTCGGTATGAACTGGAGGTTCGGGTGGCTCTATAATCTAATGTAGCATTTGATTCTTGTGTAATTTTAGGGGTGCTGACGGACGCGACCATGGCGAGACATTGCAGATGGTGTTTATTTCTCCCCTGTCACATCAGGTTTCATTTTCGTCCCCCTCTACTGAGAAAGCAGGTCAGAGATTGCAAAGACAGGGACAAGGATTTGGTCTCGTTTTTTTTTTGGTAGCGGAGGAGCCAATGGAGGTTGGAAAGGATATAGTGACCTTTCTTCCCTCCTGAAGATGGGCAAGTAAGGCCTTGGAACATGTTGGCAGTCCTCCTACAGTTGGGTCCCCATGGTAGTCTCCAGACTTCTGGTCCTATCCTCTGGAGCCCTCTTCCCATTTCCTAGACAGCCTCTCTTTGCCTTTAGTAGCCTCCTTAATACCATCAAGTTTGATATCAGTCAACTGTCCTAATTCTCAGTCATGGATCTCCCCTCTTTGAAGCACCTTTGACGGCTTTACATAAATCCATGATGATGTTGCTTTTGGAGCCGAATGTTTCATTTGCTTCCAATGTAACTTGAGGAGAAATTCCCACTGCGATTTTTCTGGCCCAGAGTTTTCCCCGATTAGCTTTTCTCCTCTTCCAATAAGATGATTAGAATTGCCAGTCTGTGACTGTATATTGGTATGCTGTGGTACAGAGAATCTCACTAACTGTCAGTGGAAGTTCATCAGAGTGAGCTAACTCAGCAGAAAGTTTGTTCAGTTTGAAGTGTCACCTTCAATTGCCGGTAACGTTTTTTTGTGTGTGTGTCTGACTGTAGTGAATAAAATCTGGTTTTATTTGGCTGGTATTTTCTCATTCTGCCCCTGCCAAAGCTGCACAGTTTGAATACTTAACTCTGCATCATCAGAGTATGACCAGCTGTGAGGGAGAGTTACTGATCCTGTTCCCGCTTTTCCCTCACTGTTCGAGGAAGGCTTTTCGCCCCTGCCCACAGAAGTACTTTTTAGTCTCCCCCCACCCCCCCGCCCCAAAACAACCTCTACAGGTGCTGCATTATTCTCCAGCACCTTGCCAGAGGAGCGGTTTTTTCACGAGTGGGTATCTTCGGGCTGTGGAGGGTTTAATAGTTGAGACTGCTTCTCACTCATAGTTCATGCATTTTTGGAAATTTTGCCCTAGTGGGGACAGGATGCTGCTTGTTACGATGCATTCCGCAGTGGAATAACCAGTCAACAAGCACTGTTAATACCTATATGGGCAATTTATTGCAGCGCTCCAGTTGCCACCGTGTCCCTTAAGTCATCACCTTCAGGCTGGGGGTGGAGAAGGTAGTCTCCTGCTGCAACACGAGGCATGGTTGCTCACTAAATGTTCTTTGGCCCAAGGTTCAACAGTTGCAATTTAGCAGCAACAAGAGTCACCGAGAAAGTGCCCCGCAGCAGATTAGAGCCGCCACGTTCTCGTGGCAGCAGGAGAAAACGCCCACTCGTGTGCCGGAGAGCCCCGTTGGACGAGGGCCGCCTTCCTCCGTATTTCCATGGGAGCAGCCGAGGACACCTCCGCACTACAATTCCAGAAGCCCGCAGCAGAATGACAACAAAACCAGTAACCTTGGACCGGGGTCCGGGAGCAGCCAACTGGGTCAGTTTGAGGAGCCTGGAAATGCGCAACTGCAGGAATTGAGGAAAGAAAACCAAGGTACTGTGACGCTCTGGTGCTTTGTGTTGACATTTGGATTTCCACTGTCCTCTTTATCTCGCAGATTTTGCCCACATTCCTGCTCAGGCCGTCTAGCGACATGCATAATTAAGAGGCGCAGAAAGAGGCTCCTAGATTGTAGAAATTTGGCATCTAGAAGAAGCTCCGATTCAAACATCAGTCCAGTGGTTAAAAACAAAATGCTGGATAAGAGTCAGCCAGTATCTGTAGTGAGAAAAATAGGATTAACGTCAACAGTACGATGACCTTTCTTGAGGAAGTTGGAGATTTAATGGTTTATAAGCAGGAAAGGTGGGTGAGAGGAAAGAACACGAGGGAAGGACTGTAATGGCGGGGGGGGTGCAGTTATGATGGTGTTTGGCAAAAGGGTGCAGTAAATGGGACAAAGAAAAGAAATAAATGATGCGCCCTCAAGAGGTATTAATGGAAACAGCAAAGCCATCACTGCCTGCTGTCTGAGAAAATGGGAGCATTGATTATCATCAGAAATTGTTGAGCCAGGAAGACTGTAAAGTGTCTAATCAAAAGATGAGGTGATATTCCTTGAGCTTACTTCAGCTTCATTGAAACAGTGCACAAGGCCAAGAACAGAGAAGGAATGGGATGGAGAATTAAAATGCCAAGTGACCGGAAGCTTGGGGGGGGTCACGCCTGTGGACTGAATGTAGCTGTTCAGCTAAGCGATGGCCCAGTCTGCGTTTGGTCACCCCGATGTAGAGGAGACCACATCGTGAGCAGCAAATACATACCAAGTTGAAAGAAGTGCAGCACAAGCAAACCTCTGTTCCTCCTGGAAAGAGTGTTTGGGATCCTGGGAAGTGGGGGAGGTGAAAGGGCAGGTGTTGGATTTCCTGCAATTGCATGGGGAGGTGTTGAGCGAAGGATGGGAGGGTATGGGTAATTGAAGAGTGGGCCAGTGTCTGATGACTACTAGGCTCTCCCTTTGTTTTCCCCATTCCTCACTTCAACTTTTTTTTTACTCCATATATGTGCATTCTTTTGGGTTGGAAGCTGGAAAAAATTGATACCAGATCAGTGTGTATTCATCGTGGAGCTCTGTCTGTGCTGCTGATAATGTACTGCAACTCACCAAACACATCAATAGCAGATCACCAATGTTCATTGTAACTTGTTTAATTTCATATGATATGTAAATTGAAGTGAAAGAGAGAAACTAGGTAAATATTACATTTGAGTTTTGTTTTCTTACATTTGGGTGTGGCTGAACATGCTATTGTGATGAAAGTGAACGAGTAATAATGGTTACGGGGACGATAATGCCAAAAGGCACTCGATAAGGTGCCACACAAGGTCAATAGGCAAGATAAGGGCTCATGGAGTTGGGGGTAATATGGATAGAGGATTGGTTACAGACGATGAGTAGGCAAAAAATGTGGCATTTCCAAGTCAGCAGGCGGTGAATAGCAGAGTGCCAGAAGGATCAGTGCTGGGCCCTTGGCTATTTACAATCTATAATAATGACTAAGAGACGAAGATTAATGTATCTAAGTTTACTGACTATACAAAACTAGGTGGAAAGGTAAGCTTTAGGGAGGGCACAGAGAAACTGCAAAGAGATGTAGATGTTGGTGTAGCAAGCAAGTAGGAAGGCAAATGGCACGTTAGCCTTTATTGCAAGGGGATTGGAGTAGAGGAATAAAGAAGTCTTGCTACAATTGTACAGGGCTTTGGTGAGACCACACCTGGAGTACTGTGCGCAGTTTTCGTCTCAATATTTAAGAAAGGACATGTTTGCGTTGGAGACGGTACTGCGAAGGTTCTCGAGATTAGCCCCTGGGATGTGAGAGTGTAAACTGGGCCTATACTCTCTGGGAGAAGAATGGAAGATGATCTCATTCAAATGTACAAGATTCCGCAGGGGCTCGACAGGGTAGATACTGGAAGGTTGTTTCCCCTGGCTGGGGAACCTAGAACGGGGGCACAGTTTCAGGATAAGAGGCTGACCGTTTAGGTCTGAGATGAGGAGGCATTACTTCACTCAAATCGTTGTGAATCTTTGGAATTCTCTACGCCATAGGGTTGTGGATGTTCCAGCATTGAATGTGTTTAAGGCCGAGATAGATAGATAGATTTTTGGTGTCTCAGGGAATCGAGAGATATGGGGAGCAAGCAGGAAAGTGGAGTTGAAGCCCAAGATCAGCCACGATCATATTGAATGGTGGAGCAGGTTTGACAGACCGCATGGTCTACTCCTGCACCTATCTGTGTTTTTGTGAAGTTTAAAACTAATTATTGGAATATGCAAGTATGAAGCAGGTTTCAGATGATGTAGAATCTCTCTTCTATGTCCCTTGCTGTTTTGCAGTGTGAGAGATCTTAGAATATGATTTTCTTTCTTGTCTTCTCTCATTTGTTGCAGTGCTGCAGTGTACAATGTCTGAGCTGGAAGTTTGGGTTCAGTCGCAAGAGAAAGAGATTAAAAATCACCTGAACAAGTTGCAGGAAGTGCAGTCGAACCTGGAGAAATCCAAAGCAGAACTGTCAATGAAAGAACAAGCTCTGAGTAAGAGCAAGGATGAACTAATGAGAGTAACTGTGCAGCAGGAGCAGACCAGCAACAAGGTTTGACACTTCTTGGGAGTTGAGTTATACTTAACCGTTGCATTCCCATGAGCTCTGAGTGCAGACCCATTAGTATAAAGGATAGGGGGCAGGGCCAGTGGGTGACGTACAGGATTAGATGCTGAGCTTTGATCTTTGGGAATTAGGTTCAAAACCAGTTTATACTCACTGGAATGAAAATTTTCCCTACCAGTCTTCTCCATTTGTTGCTGCAGGAGCTCATTACAAATGTGTTTGGTTCAGTCTCAGTGCAGTTCTGAGTGAACATGGAGCCACACGCGAGCCATTGATGTGTCCTTAAGTTTAAACTAAGTTGGCGATCTTGGTGAAAGAAGCCACAGGAATGGTAATTGCCAGATGTCATGTGGTTACATTAGGGGTCGCTCTTTTGAAGTTGGGGGATGAGACACTTTATTTCGGCAAAGTAGAAGGAGTTTCACTCTGCATGTGGTTTGTGCTGTATCTCATTCAGTTGAAGGTATTTGATGTAACTGTGTGGAGGGAGCTTTACTCTGTACCTAACCCCCTGCTGTACCTGTCCTGGCAGTGTTAGGTGGGGACAGTATAGAAGCAGTATTATTGATACAAGTCATGTGCTGATATGGCGAAGGTATAGGGTAATGAAGTTGGTGATTTATTTTTCTTCTATCTTGCCAGTGTGCACTTCTGGAGCAGAAGCTGAAGCAGGTTTCCGAGGAGCTGAGCTGTCAAAGGCAGAATGCAGAAAGTGTTCGACGCCTGATGGAGCAAAAGTCTAAGGACAAGGAGAAAGAACACCAGCAGGTTAGAATAAACAGGGTGGTGTAGAGTCACTTACACAAATGCATCCTCTAACCCTCCCATGGCTGACTGCTTCACTCTCTTGCAGTGCATTGCAATTGTCTCCAATTTGCAAACTCTTCATTTTGTACATAGGTGCATGACCTGAATTATGACGTGCAACTCCTGTACGTAGACCAGAGGGGTCTTTGTGGCCCCTTGCAGACATGGCCTGTCTTTTACCAGGACCTGATCAAAGTCTGGAGCATGGTTGCCTTGCGACACAGCTCTCTGCCGTCAGGAGAGCGGCTATTGTCAGAGAGCTGCTGCTCAGGAATCTGCACCTCCGCCATTTTCGGTGGCTGGTGGAGAGAAGGGCTGTGGCTGCCGGGGTTACCAGGGTCGTGGATGTGTTGGGTGGCAGATGAGTGGGCTGGATGCTTCCACAGGAGTTGTCGTGCATTGGTGGATGTCCAGCTCACGGCCAATGCCATTTAGGACCTTAGGAAAGTCGTGCTTGGCCCTGACATCCATACTGGGGCTCAAGGTGGCACAGGTGCACAGTGTCTTCCGTCCGAGCGTACCCCTGTTCGGGCAGCATTTCACATTGTCCCTAAGCCCTGAACCCTCCCTGGGGGGCTAGAGCCCCGCAACCTGAGTCGCCTTGTGGAAATGCCCTCCATGCCCTTTAGCACGGTGTGGAGGGATTTCCTGTATGGGCTGCTGCTGCACGCCCTTCACTTCCCTGCCCTCACTCACCGCCTGGCGTGCCTTGTTGCCTCATTTAATGTTTGTAAGTTTCCTTTCAATTTTGTCTTTTGTTTTTGCAGTTTCCCTTTAAGGGGCTGCCTTTTAATTTGTCCCCTAATTTGTTAATTTAGTTTATTTGGCTTGACTCGAAAGAGTTGTATCCATTTCCAGTTGAGAGCCAGCACCTGGACAACTGCCTCACTCTTCACCGATTCCACTTGGGATGTGAGGAGGCAAATAGGGTTCAAGAGTTGGTTCCAAGATGACACATCTGGTGCTGGGATATGGTCCCACTAGCACCAGCAGTTCTCTGCTATCTCCCACTGTTCATGTGGGAACTAACACTGAGCGTAGCAGTGGGCTGTTAATCCATGAGGGCACAACAGCCAAGCCTGATGCTGCAGTGCAGAGATGCACAGATTTGTACTTTGCAGCACTGGGTGGTGATGGGGAGCAAATGTCCCGGCTGATTTTTTTTTTTTTGCCTTTCCCCACTTCCTTCCTGATCCTTCCTAGATCTAAGTGCAGTTCTAGTGCCCCAGCTAATATACAGGCTGAAATTAGGTTTTTCACAACAGAAGGACTCTGATACATTGCTTGTGGGGAATCGTACGCTGGACTGCTTTTTGAAGTGTAAGTACATGCCTTATCAATATTGGCAGCTTGCCTTCTTGGATGACAAGTACCCAGGAGGCTGGAGTTTGCTCCTCGTGGTACGGTGCACCAATTACACCTATTCTATTACTCGGCATTACTTGCAGAAAAGTTAACTGATGAATCTGTTAATAAAAGGTGTTTTGTGGTTTTGCCCTACCTGATTATAGGAACTTTCAGACCAGCAATGTGCGTACCGTAACCTCGAACATCAATGCAAGCAAGAGAAAAACCAACTAAATCAGGAGATCCAGAAACTCAAGACTGAGCACCTGGCTTTACAGTCTGCAATCGATAAAGTAAGAGAAGCTAATTTTTGTCCATGAGTTTGAGAGGAAGCTCGGGAAGATATTCTGTTATGTTCATCAGAAAAAACTTTACCCAGATAGTGTTAGGACTGTGGAACTCGCCACCATTGAGGGACACGGTGGCATAGTGGTAATGCCACCAAACTAATAATCCAAAGGCCCAGGCTCATGCTCTGGAAGCACAGGTTCAAATCCCACCACAGCAGCTGGGGGAATTTAAATTCAATTAATAAATCTGGAATATAAAGCTGGTCTCAGTAATGGTGACCATGAAACTATCATTGAATGTTTTTTTTCAAAAAAACCTATCTGGTTCACCAATGCTCTCTAGGGAAGGAAATCTGCCGTCCTTTTCCGGTCTGGCCAACATGTGACTCCAGACCCACAGCAATGTGGTTGACTCTTAACTGCCCCCTGAAATAGCCCAGCAAGACACTCATTCAAGGGCAATTGGGGATGGGCAACACGCGCTGGCCTCGCCTGTGATGCCCACACCCCATGAAAGAAGAAAAAAAAATCTTCCTTGTTCATTTGTCAGTCTTGCCTATTCTATCTGATGTGTAGTTTAATAATATTTAACCAGAACCATGTTCGCACTTGTGAACATGGCATGCAGGCAACTGCATGCAACAAGACAATTTTACTTCAAAGGCATGCAGAGTTCCTACCTGAAACATTTATGGTTTGGGTGTGGAAGAAATCACCCAAGAATTTTTTTTTGTAACAATATTGGCCACAATAGCAAGCCACACACACCAAGGGCAATCAGGGATGGGCAACAAATTATGGCCTTGCCAACAATGTCCACATCTCATGAAAGAGTAAAGAAGAAAAAAAAATAAAGAAACATGGAGTAGTTGAGACCAAACAGCTCAGATACATTTGAGGGGATATCTGTTGCAGGGAGAAAGGAAGAGAAGAAGCTTATGCTAATAGAGGTAGGAGGAGGCTGCCGTGGAACATAACCACCACTATGTACCAGTTTCAGTGCTGCACAGTCTGCAATTGGTTTGGCACTGTAAACGGAGTATGTAGCTTTGTGTGGAACTGGGGGTGAGCCTCCAACCTGGTCTGGACTTCGTCAGATGATCTCAGCTGACCAGCAGGGCGGGAGCTTTTTTTTCCTTAAATTACCATGTACTGTTTAATGGAAAACAACTAGCAATTAGCACAGAACCTACACGTAAAATGCTGGTCGTGGTTAAGTGTTTGCCGGTTTTCTTCAGATGTTATTGATAAATGGGCTGGGTGAAATTACCTGGGATTTTCAAATTGTGTAGATGTCCTGACCTCAGCGACATGTTTTCTCGGCCGTGTAGTTCTCTGTGTTTGCCGGGATGGTGCTCTGAGCTTATGAAGCTTCTTTCTGACAGATGGCAGCACAAAAACAGCTGGTGGACAGGGACTTGGAGGAAGTCAAAGCTAAATTTCACTGTGCAGAAAAGGAACTTGCAACTCACCAGAGGAAGGGGGACAATCTGCAGGAAAGTCTCCAGGTGATGTTTAATGTGGGTGTTACATATTGAAACAAACCTGTCTTTTGATGTTTCTGGGTTCCCTGCTGTTCGGAACTGGAGAATGCCAATTAGCTCCTGGAATTAGTTACAACATTCAATTAGATATGTGACCTGGACCCATACTGTCTGCTTTTGCCCCATATTCCTTAATGGTTTTGATTAACAATGATCTATCTGTCTCAGATTGAAAATTTAACAATTGACCTATCATCAGTTGCTGATTGTTGAAGAATTACAAACTCCTGCCACCCTTCACTCCTGAAAGGTCTGGCTCTAATGTGTCCTGTATTCCTAGACTCCCCAGCCAGCGGAAATAGTTTCTCTCTATCTGTTCCCCTTTCACTATTGTGAAACCTTCAATCAGATCACCACCCCAACCTTCTAAATTCCATGAAATAAAACCCTAATTTGTGTAATCACACCTCAGCAATTTAACCCTTGGAGTCCAAGTATTATTCGAGTAAACCTATGCAATATTACATCTTAAGATGTGTTGTGGTGACAATAATGTTCTGGACTCCAGGAATACTTGATGCTGGGTGGATACGCAGCATGTAAAATCGGTTGGATATCTGTGTATTGGTTCAGTTGAACCACGTGAGATGCTTCCCCATCACTGATAGCATCACAATTAACTTGGCAGCAAGGAGATCTTATTGGATGGATATCTACTGGAGGCAGAAAATTGATATCCCCTTCTCTAAAAACAGAAATGCTATTCTGATACACTAGAATTAGAGAGCAGTAGGACATGAGTTTTACATAGCTAGCCCTCGAGGAAGGGACTGAGGAGGAGGTTAGATTATAGAGCAATGTTGAGAAGAATTGGGAGCAGGTCTCGGGCCTGTCCTCATTGTCCAACCAGTGGTGCAGGGGACCAAATGAAAGTAGGGTGAGAAGAACAAAGGGAGTGGTCTGACAAGCAGGCAACCTATTTGACTGAATCCAAGATCATGTGCTGGTTTCTAATGTTCCAGTGTTGCTATAACGTCTAGGTTAGGTTATTGGTGTTTGGGGACTGGTTGCTGTTGGTGCGTCAACAGCAGTTTCCAGAGTAACCTTGCTTATCTTATTCACTTTCTGTTTGTGACTCTTTTTTTCCCTGTCAGGAAGCGCTGAAGGAGAAAGACCGCATCAGTACCTGGCAAGACCAAAGCACTCAGAGAATCGTGCACCTAGAAGCACAGATGAAAAGGCTGGAGAAACAGCTAAACCTGAGTGAGAAAGCAAGGGAAGCAATTAAAAGTGAGGCTTTTATTTAAACAGCATCTCCTGTGCTGTAGTTCTCCCCTGATGTTTGTTCCCAGTAAAGTTATTGAATAAGAGTAACAGTAATTTAGAGTGTTAAACTCTGACTCTTCAAAATGAATTGAATGTTGGGCTCTCTTCCCGAGTGGCTAGTAAAACGGTTAGCTTAGTGTTATGCCCTCTAATTGGAGCTCGCCTCAGTCCCTCACTGGTGCTCACACTCCAGGTCTCCCAAGGACCACCGTTTGGAGGTTTCATCCAGTTGAGCTGGGATAGGACAGGGTGGACTTTTGTGAATGGGTACGAGCTGGTCAGTCTGCTATTTGCAGCCACCTGTCCATTAACATGCTGACTCTGTCTGATTTTACAAACCCTGTGCAAACAAAGCAATGTGAGGAAAGTGGGAAATAGTGTGTAAGCAGCCTTTCAATTATAGTAGACTGAATCATGAGTTGTCTATATTACAATTAACAGCGTGTTCATGAGGTTACTAGCTACTGAGACATTGGTCAATTGTATTGATCATTTGGGCAATGCCATGGCAGTAAGGGCAGGTGATAAAGGAATGTTTTTGCTATTCTGACTTTGAGCAAGAGACATAGTTATGTCATCATATACAAGCCTAACAAAGTTTTTTTTAATTTTAGCTGAAAACCTGACTCTTGCATCTAAACTTAAAGATCTTCAGCAGAAACTGGAACATGAATTCCACCTGAACTCCGGGAACGCTGGTCTTGCTGCCATGGTAAGCGAATTGAGTAACACGGATCAGAACGAGGTCAACGAGTGTGAACTAGGTGAAGAGCAAGAGAGCCATCAGTCAAACGATGGGCAGTTTGATGGTACAGACACAGTTGTGGGATGGCCAGTGAAAGTCGGAGAGAAAATGTTGGACTCTATGGAAGGAAGTCAACTTGGAGAATTGGAACTCCTGGCGAAGCCTATTACCTTGGACCAAGACAACGGGACCAACATCAAGGAAGATCCAAGTTTAAACACTGAAGTAAAACTGGAAGCTGTGCAAAGTGGAACATGGACAGAATCCCGAAGCTCGGAAGAAGCAAGGAATGTGTTCCCAGATCCTGAAGAGAAAGCAGGGACACAACTCCAGGAGTTCGACAAAGAAACGAAGAAAGAATTCAAAGTGGGTGGAGCAGAAACTGCAGTCGGACCTAGTGACTCTGTAGAGAAGGGTCAGGCAATGACTGACTGGCTTGACAAACCAATCACAGTGTCTGTACACCTAAGAGAACATGAGGTGGAATTGGACGAA
Source organism: Cetorhinus maximus (assembly GCF_964194155.1). Classification (NCBI taxonomy): domain Eukaryota; kingdom Metazoa; phylum Chordata; class Chondrichthyes; order Lamniformes; family Cetorhinidae; genus Cetorhinus; species Cetorhinus maximus. The sequence continues at coordinate 1,090,151 of NC_135909.1, forward strand.
GTAAAAACGAAAAATCAGATGTTACAGCGAGAGCTGGATAACCTGAAACAAATGCTTGACAGTAAAGTGGTCGAAGGCCAGAAAAACCAGCAGATTGTAGCAGAACTGAGGCAGAAGCTGAAGCAGGCAATGCAAAGATGCGCTGCAGAGGCTGAGTACTCCACTACACTGGTTACTCTACAGGCAGGGCAAATTAGTACCGTGGAAAAAGACCTGGAGCATGAGAGAGTCAAAGTGGCAAAGCTGCAAGAGACCAATAAGATGCTGGAGCTTGAGTGCAGCAAATTCTCAGAGCTAACCAGATCCAAAGCTGGCCACAAGAGATCAGATGAAGATGAAATTCAGATTCTGCAGAATGCTGCATCTAAGAAGATACAGCAGCTTGAACAACAGATTGTGGAACTTAACAGTGAAAAGAGTTGCATTGAGGCGATCATAAAGGCAGATGGCAGGCCAGTTGTTGTTGCTGGTGAGAGCAGTGACCTCCTTCTGGAATGCCTGGAACACAGAGATGCTCAAAACCTTGAGCTTAGTGAGATGTCTTTAAATCAGCCCAATCACGTGTGTTGTGACCCGAGAGAAATGCTGGAACAGAAGCTGAATGAGGAGAAAACTTGTTTTATGGAAATCATGAAGGGGGGTGATGGGAGTGGTCATAAGAAAGACAATCGAGAGCTCTTCCTGGAGTACTTAAAGCACAAAGTTGTTGAGCGCCTCGAGTTTGATGAGCAGTTGCTAGAGCATCGGAAACATCTCGTCGACCTTCAGCAAAAGTGCAACGAGCTGACCATAGAGAAGGAGCAAGAAGAGAAAGCAAAAAGACATGCTCAGGATATGTTTGACAATCTACAGTCCAAAATTCACAGGGAGACACAGCAATTAACAGTGGCCCTGGAAGCCCAAAGTAAGAACATAGAGGGTCTTCTCTTGAGCATGGAAGAGAAGGACCAGACTATTCTGGTTTTAAATGAACGTCTGCAAAATTCTTTAAAGGTGCTGTCCTGCCTTCGGACAGAGAATTACGAGCTGAAAACTAACTTGAGGACAAGTTTGGACTTCTCCAAAAGGAAGTGTGTTGACAATGCAGATTTCCCCAGGGACACCGTGCTGGAGCAAACCAACGGTGGGCAGTTTTCTCAGGCCAGCCGAAAGGAGCCTGAAGATGGCGGCGTGCTGTCCGTGGGTGAGCAAGCCCCCCCGATAAATGGAAGAGCGGTGCCTGCTGATGGAACTGTACAAAATTCAGACCCCGGCCATGGTGAGAACCTGTTTGATCACTCATTGCTCCTACCTAAAGATCAGGCAGTCCACTTGATCCTGACTCGGGAGGATGAATTAGTAGAACTAAAGGTGCCCTCGCTAATCAGTTCAGCTGTGCAGAAGATGCCAAAACTGGAAGATGATCCTGTAAAGCAGGCGCAGCAGATAACAAAAGCCGAAGCCAACAGTTGTGAAAAGGTGTCAGATGTACCAAAAGGGCAGAGGGCAGGTTCTATCCCACCTACAGGAGCTCCCTCTGGCGAACCGGGGATGACCACGGCAGGAAATTCTGCACGGCAAAATATAATTCAGTTGACGCAGGGCATTGAAAGCCTAAGGCAGTGTAAGGAACTGGGTTATGTGGAGAGCGATGGTAGTGACATGACCCAGCATTGGCAGAACGTCAGGTGTTCTGATGGTTTGCAGATGAAGATTGGTGAGTTGGAGGAGGAGATGACCCTACATACCAAGAAATCCCAAGATGAAGCGGAAACACTAACTGAGGAGGGAACAGCAGAAATTGCTGATTCTAAATTTGCCCTTGGTTTAGAAGGAAAGCGGGCAGTTGACGAATTGAGAACGGAGGCAGAGCTGATTGAAGAAGTGGAAAGGGTGACTGGCAAATTGAATGAAGCCTTAAAGGTTTCAGAAGAGGAACACCGAGTAACAAAAGAATTGAACCAGAAAGTGATTCATGCTTTGAACGAGGAATTGAACTCCTTGAATGAAAAATGCACAATTCTAGAACAAGAGAAGGAACAGCTTTGTTTGGAAGTTCAGAAAGCCCAGGAGGCAGCCAGTGACATGCAGTCTGAGAAAGAAGACTTACTGAACACAATCCAATCCAGCGAGGCTCTGCTGAGAGGGAGCACTGTAGAGAGAAACTGCCTTGAGCGAGAGTTGGAGGCACTGCGAGAGTGGAAACAGAAGGCTTTAGAAGGCACTACTTCCGGCACTACTTCCTGTGAAAGTGGAAAGAAAAGTGGCCAGGTGGAACGGCATACATTGCAGGAGTCTATGCTGGAGATGCAAAACCAAATGCAGGAACTGGAAGAAGAATGTAAGGCATTGAACAGCACAGTCACAAGTGCAAAGCACTCCCAGGCGCAGCTTCAGGAAGAGTTGGAGCAAACCCGGTCTGAGAAGTCTGAGCTACAGAATCAGGTGCTGTACAGTTATTTTTCTCCCTTATCTTCCAATATACCCCCCTCTTTTCCTGAAGGTGCAAAATGTTGCGGTAACTCTGTGCAGGATTTAAGAGAGGCCATTTCCACCTTTTTTATGTTTCATAACAGAAAGTATTTACATAGCACCCTTCCGTGACCACGGTGTCTCAAAACACTTTACAGCCAATGAAGTACTTTTGAAGTAAATGGCCTCTGTAATGTAGGAAATGTTAGTATATTTATTATCCTACCTGTCTCCACTTGCCTGTGATCAGACTATTTTTATGTGACCGGTTTGCACTGCCCTGGGGTCAAGTCAAGAGTCTTAATTCCAGAGCACTAAGGGATCCGAGGGATTTTGTGGCTGGTGCTGGTAGCAGCTAGACTGGCTGTGGGAGTCTTGTGATAGACAATGCAGGGTAGTAGTTATGACCTTTATGAATCTTGAATTTTTGTCATGTTGGAGGGGTTTACAGAACCATAACGCAGGTCGACATTTGGACTTTTTAGTGCAGTAATGCAGGAAGTTAAAATGAGGACACGTTTGTCTGCTTGGGTGGATGTGAAAGATCCCACGGCACTCTTTCGTGGAACAGAAGAGTCATCCCCATTGCCGTGGTCAATACTTAACCCTCCAGTGCCTTCACTAAAACAGATAATCTGATCATTAGTTTATGGGAGCTTGCTATATGCAAATTGACTGTCATGTTGCCTACATTACAACAGACTGAATTTCAGGAGCACTTCAGTGGCTGTTAACTGCTTTGGGGTGTCTTGAGTTTGCGAAAAGCGCTATATAAATGCTGGCCTTTTTATCCTCTGAAGCAAACTTTTGTTAGAATGGTTACACTTTACAGTTAAATGCTTTGGTACTTTAAAAGACAGGTATAACTTAACTTCTCGTGTGGAAATGCTGCAAAATTGAGATTGTGGCTTTCTTTCTAACCCCACGTCAAAATGTGATTTGCCTTTCTCTTCCTTCTCCCTGCACCCTAACTTACTCTGCCCTGCTGAATTTTCCCCTAGCATGGTTCCATAGATGCTGATAGCTCTCTGGAGCCTAGCCATGATTTTATTCTTGATGTGTGCAGTGGGACAGTATCCTCTCCTCATTGAACTTCCCAGCCAGGTAGCAATTAGGAGGTGAAATTTGACTGATTTCCTCTCCCTAAGGCAGAGGCACTGAGGACAGTTTAGCACCCCAACTTCTCTGCTATTGAGATCCGCTAACGCGGCAAAGTTGAAAGTTCTCTTGCGTCTCAGTTCCACACTAGCTGAGCCACCGGGACCTCTTCCTGTTAAGTCAGATTCCCTCTTTCTGGAGATTTTTTTCGCCCTGTTTATCTATGCTTCTCAAAGCCATGCTTCAAGCCCTTGCAAAGGTAAAAACATAAGAAATAGGAACAAGAGTAGGCCATTCGGCTTTGCGAGCCTGCTCTGCCAGTTAATAAGACCATCGCTGTCTTGACTGTGGCCTTAACAGCACTTTTCCTGCTGCCACCACCCCCACCCCCATAACCTTTGACTGCCTTGACATTCAAAAGTCTTTCTGATGTGCAGATTTTGACGTAGCATGCAGCGGAACTTTGAATTGCTGCTGTTGCTCAAACCAGCCTGACAAGATTAGTCTCTCAGGCTCCAGAAATACGTTTGACCTATTCGAGTACTGCTTGCAGGTTGACCATCTGCAGAAAATAGCTGTTGAGCTGAACAAAGAAAAGGTGGAGCTGCAAGCCAAGTTGAAGCAGTGGGACCGAAGCCCGGCAGGCAAAGAGAAGATTCCTGGAGATGTTATGCAGGCGAATGGTCTTTGTGAGGACCTCCTGCCGGAAGGCAGCCAGCAAAAAGGTACCATGTGAATTACCTTTCAGACGTATTACTCATTATCAGTTTTGGTGGTGCAGCAGTTGTGTAGAAAGACAGGATTTCAGAAGTGGACATGTGTTTTTGTTTTGTTGGTTTGAATGTGCTCCCTCGTCTAAAGGCGATGTATGATGCTGATTTGCACAGGAAAGCAGATCCCACCTTTGGTCCTGGGCCCACTTGCTTTTATTTTTAATTCATTTTACGGGATGTGGGCTTCGCTGCCTAGGGCCAGCATTTATTGCCCACCCAGAATTGCCCTTGAGAAGGTGGTGGTGAGCTGCCTTCTTGAACTGCAATAGTCCATGTGGTGTAGGTACACCCACAGTGCTGTTAGGGAGGGAGCTCCAGGATTTTGACCCAGCGACAGTGAAGGAACGACTATATATTTCCAAGTCAGGGTGGTGAGTGGCTTGGAGGGGGAACTTCCAGGTGGTGTTCTCATGTGTCTGCGGACCTTGTCCTTCTAGATGGTAGCAGTCGTGGGTTTCGAAGATGCTGTCTAAGGAGCCTTGGTGATGCAGTGCATCTTGTAGATGATACACACTTCTGTCACTGTGTGTCAGTAGTAGAGGGAGTGAATGTTTGTGGAAGGGGTGCCAATCAAGTGGGCTGCTTTGTCCTAGATTATGTCGTGGACACCATCCAGGACAAACTAATGCAGTAGTTAGGGTGTTGCAATAACTCCAATGTTCCCAGTCAGTAGATGGAGAGGAATTGTTCAGCAGCCATGTTCCTGACCCATAAGCTGATTGTAAAACGTGGTTGTCGTGGTGCCATCTGTCAAAAAGCTTCTCGCTCACCGACTCACTGGTCTTGTGGATGAAGAGCAGTCTCGTAATTGAGGCCAAAATTTCTTGATGGAAACTTTGGGATCTCCCGTTTCTCTGGAGAACGTTCCTTTCGTTTGCAGGGTGTTTATTTAATCCGGAAAATAGATGTCCCTATCCCTGTTTTATAGTGAAAGTGATTTGGATTTCACTCCAAAGGGTTGTAAATTTTTGGAATTCTCTACCCCCAAAAGAGTTGTGGATGCTCCATCATTGAGTACGTTTAAGGCTGGGATAGACAGATTTTTGGTGTCCCAGGGAATTAAAATCCGCCATGATGGTATTGAATGGCAGAGCAGGCTCATTGCGTCATGTGGTTTACTCCTCCTCCTACTTCTTGTGGATCTGGAATGTGTGGACAGTATGTGATTACCTTCAGATTTACTTAGCTGAAGTTTCTGTAAGTTAGCCTAAACATTTTTTTTCTGCTAACTGCATTTAAAATGAAAATGTTTGATTTTATGACTGGCTTATATTTGTTAGAGGGTGTGCGCTTGTACGTCTTGATAGCTGAATGTTTTCTTGGTGCTAAGTCTTAGCACCATTTTCAGATGTCGCATTTTTGCACTACCGGAACTTGAGCATGTTAATCTAGGTGAATACTTCTGAGTTGTGAGAGTGTTTCATCGTGAGATGTGTAGCCTTTGAGGCCCTGTCTGTTCAGGAAGGCATTGCGCAATTCATAGGTAGTTCTTCCATTGGCCGACCAACTTTTATCCTTCAGCTAACCTATTTGAAAGACAGCGATGCTACTGTTTGTGGGACTTTGCTAGTGTTCAAAGTTAGCTGCAGCGGTTGCCTACATAACAACTCTAGCTGCCCTTCATTAAGTAATCAGCTGTAAATCAACCTGGAATGTGAAAGCCACCAGATTAAGACAGATTATTATTTTTTTCCAGGGCGTCTTGACTTGTAACTTGTCCCATTCTGCTCCTGTTTGTCATTGTACTAGGCCAGAAGTTATTGAATAGGAAACCAGTCAAGAGGTTTCTGAAAGAGGGAGGTGGCAATAACTTTCTTGAGAATTTACCAATTCACAATATTCCAAAGTGGACTTAATTTTCACAAAAGAACGTTTTGCATCCGTGGTGAAAATGATATAAAATACAGCAACTGCAAAATGGAAATCCAAAACAAATTTTTCATTAAGCTCGTTCAATTGGGGATTTAACCTCAAGACGCTGTCTGATTTAACACAGTCAGAAGCACTTTTTAATGTAATATTCTTGCTATTTCTTTAAGGTACTGCGCAGACCACAGCAAGCAAGCTGGGTGCTGACCTGGAAGCTTTGCGACAAAGCCTTCAAAAGAAAAGTGAAGAGGTTGATCGCAATCTGCTCAACTATTCTGATCATCTGAGCAAGCGTCAAGAGCTAGAGGCGTCTAACAAGATCTTGTTTAAAGCTGTCAATCACCTTTATGAGTGCAAGGCTGAAACTCTCAAGTGTGACCAATGGAAGGCGGCTGGCTCAGAACCACGGACATCAATTGAGGACAGGAAGCCTGTGGCTGGACAGCACATTGGTGGTGAGCCTGCCCAGGCAGGTGAATGGGACCAGATTGAGACCAGCCAGAGGTCAAAAGGACGTGCCAATCTTGCAGGACATTTAAAAAGGTTAAATCCTGCGGAGCTCGTGATGAAAATCAACACTGCTGAACTCGCTGCAAGAATACAGAAAAATCGGCAATTCCGGCATCACCTGTCTGTGGCGTTTGATGAAACGGAGTATGAACCATATGGACTACCTGATGTGGTGCAAAAGGGTAGGTTGCTAGCCACGTTTCAGGACAGGTACAGCACGGGGTTAGAGCGAGTAAAGCTCCCTCTACACTGTCCCCACCAAACACTCCCAGGACAGGTACAGCACAGGGTTAGATACAGAGTAAAGCTCCCTCTTCACGACCCAACAAATGCCCAAACCCATGCGGTCCTGATTGCACTATTTTACTGCTTGTATTATCTACGATATCAGATATTTATAACCTCTTTAGGTGTGATTTCTGTAGAAAGTAAATCTGATGACTTGGAGGAATTCGAGAGCAGACAATAGGCGCAGGAGGTCACAGAGCAATGAGTGGGGAGAGGGGGGGCTGCGAATGGCTGCTTACAATATGATGGGGACCACATTACAGATCTGGCAGAACACTGATAATATTCAAAAGGGAATTGGAGAAATACTTCAAAAAGAAAAAAAAAAGTTGCTGGGCCGTGGGGAAAACGCAGGAGGGAGTGGGACTAACTGCAAAGAGCTGGCACAGGCACAATGGACGGAATGGCCTCTTTCTGTGCTGTGTGTTGCTGTGATTATGTTAGACGTGTTTCTTACTCCTGGTTCTGTCAGGCCCAAAGCAATTCAATTAGACACTGCTCTCTTTCTAGTTTGGCTACTTCTTAAACCCCTGCATTAAATGGCCTGTGGGTTTGTTTGCAGAAACAGCAAATACTTAAGAGAAAGCAACCACAGGCTTTCACAAAATAATGAAAATAGTATGTGACAGCTGCTGCTGTTATTATTGCAAGTGAGAGCAGATCATTTTCCTCTACATATGAAGGAGCAGTTCCCCACCCCCCGCCCCCCCAACCCACCATTTCAAGTTGCTTCCCAATATACCGATCTGTCTGAACAGTTGGTAGGGGGATGGTTTTTACCCGTTGACTCCCTTCTCCCTATGGCTGTCACTCAGTCCCCACTGCAACATTGCAAAGTTCAGAAACTTAAATGGTCTGTTGAAGTGAAGAATGAGGGCACATATCAAGCCAGTCCTCGATATTTCATATCGATACCGTCAATAGAATATTAAGTTGATTTACAAAAAGTGTGCTAAACGCCTCGGGTATAGTATCCTCTTCGGCTTGAGGGTTTACATTACCAAATTCTGCTAAAACTAATTTGCCTAATGGCAAAGTAAAACGCGAATGTGATTTATTTCTCTTTACGCTTAAAAGGTATTAATTTATTCTTTCCGGGGGTGCGGCAAGACTAGCATTTGTTGCACATCCCTAATTGCCCTCATGGCTTGCAAGCCCACTTCAGAGGGCAGTTAAGAGTCAGCCACATTGCTGTGGGTCTGGAGCCACCTGTAGGCTAAACCGGGTACGGACGGCAGATTTCCTTCCCTAAAGGATGTTAGTGAGCCAGATGGGTTTTTACAACAATCGATGATAGTTCTTTGCTCACTGTCACTGAGACTAGCTTTCAATACCAGATTTACTAATTGAATTCAAATTCTGCCAGCTGCAAATTTCCCTGACGTGTTGTGCTGGTTTGGCAAATTCTGCTGAATTGGACCGATGATAACATGGAACCAAAACTTGATCCTAAGCCTGTGTTCTTTTTCTTTTCCTAACAGTTTTGTTGGTTGCAGTTTTTTTTATTCTCTTTTGAAACCTGTACATTGACTGTGGAGTTCTGATGTTAGTCTCTCTATTTACAGGTTTTGCAGATATTCCTTCTGGAACTACCTGCCCCCACGTCCTACGCCGAGCAACTCTAAACGCCGCACTTTGTGCCCAGCAACAGGGAGAAGGGCAGTCTCTGCTTAGCTTCTTCAAGGCACTAGGTGGTAGCAGCAAATAGTAGCTGCAGTACAATGTACCCTAACCGGCAGCAACAGAAAGTTTCCAGATGAACGTTTCATGGTATTTTCTAAAGTAGGAATCCGCTTGCAGTTCTTGGCTCAGATAAAAAATCTATATTTAGAATTTTTAAATGGTGAGTGCAGCTGATGAATGAGACTGTCCAGGTGTATGTGGGTTCACTCGATCTTAGTTTAATTTATTTGAGTCTTAAGAGGATGTGTGGGTGCAGCACATTTGATGCATTGAAGTGCCAGTGCCGCTTGTTACGGGTTGGGTTCATGTTCAGTTTCACGCCTGCGGCTCTCTACGCAGTTGATTAAGTCTTTGTCAAGGTTTTGTGTGAGGTGTTGTGAAGAGTTTGGCATTTCCTCACAGTTGGCAAGGGAGATCAATCCCCTGGATTGCCCATTGCATCTTCTGACAGTGATGGTAGAAAACTCCTGGCTGTAGGTCTGATGTTAGCGAGTCTGGTCAGTTTGCTTTAGTTACAGTTGTTGAAACCATTCTGTTGATCTTGTGAATAATAGGATTGTTTTTCACAGAGAGAGGAATGTTGGACATCCAACTTCTCCAAGGAATTGAAACCTAAGAAAGGAAAGCTTTCCAAGTTTCTGCATTATGTATCTTGTTTGTACCATTGGTGCTGGGATCCTGTTGAAAGGTTTTATTTATTGATATTTTTATTTGAGATTTTGGTACATGTGGAGGGCACTTTTTGTATTCCTGGGTTTCATGAGGACTGTATCCAGGCTTCTATGTTGTCATTTTTAAAATATTCTTAATATGGATGGAGAATTGTATTATATTCCGGGGCTGTTTTGTTCCCTAATATTGTTTCTATTTTGATTCAATTACTCTAAGCTGACAATGCACTAATGGCTATGTTACCCTGGATACGTTAGTTCTTTATAGAGCAAGACTGCAGATGCTATATTACATCTGTAAAATGCACAAACAAATCAGATTCTGCTGTGGTTGAAAATGTCATGTTACACTTTCTACATCATGGTGAAGATACTTTTAAAAAAATTTGTGTTCCAATTTATATGAGCAACAGCACGGCAAGATTATTCGGTGCCTTGTATCCACTCAGAGATCTGACAGGGTATTGAGTGATTCCAGGATGTGCTGTATTTTGTCCCCTTGTTGCAGCCAGTTTACCAGAATGGTAACAGACATTCGTACCCAGATTGGAGCAGCTGGAGGAATCTGAAGCAGCTTTGCTCCCTCACACTTCCTACACGAGCTCAGCAAACTGTTGTCACAATTTTACCACAACTTAGGAAATAGATTGTTCAGTAAAAGACAGCAAATTAACTGCAAGGAAGTGTCTCAAACACAGTGGAATGCTTTCGGGGAGAAGTCTTGTTTACAGTGGGCCGACGCTACTAGAGTTTGGGATTGCAACGTTCAACATCGAGTTCAATTACACTAAACAATTTCACGAGAAACTGCTGGTCTTTTTTTTTGACGTGGAACCGAAGAATCGCAGGCAATTGGATACTCTGCATTCTCCATAGCAGGTTGTGTGCCAAAAGATAAAACTAGCTGCATACTTTATATTTAAACAAAAAAAAAATCCCCTTTGGATGAACTGAAATAATTTTTTATTAAGATGGTTGAATTGAAAACAGTTACAGCTTGGAGGCACAAATTTTCACTCATTTGTGGGATGTGCTAAAGTGGAACGTGATTGTTGTTTCATTCACTTAGTGAATGAATGGGGCTATCCACATTTTTTAACACTATAGAATTTTTTTTCGCTTTTGCGTTCAAGGCATTTTACCATAGCCACAGCACAGAATCGGGTCACTCAGTCCAATAGATCTCTGCTAGTGATTATGCTGCACACGGTGGCAATGTCACTGGACTAGTAATCCAGAGGCCCAGGCTAATCCTCTGGGGACATGGGTTCAAATCCCACCGTTGAATTTAATTCAACTAATTGAAATTTGGAATTGAAAGCTAGCCACGGGTAATGGTGACCAGTCCAAAACCACAGCAAATGTGGTTGACTTTTAACTGGTCTCTGAAATGACCTGACAAGCCACTCGGGTCAAGTGCAATTAGGGATGGGCAACAAATGCTGGTCTTGGCAGTGACACCCACATCCCATTTTAAAAAAAAAAATCACCCTTGTCTTAATGAAAGGATGATTACCATACAAGTATCCATTTCATTTCAACATTGGGGCCTACAAGTGTATATTCCTGAAGGTGTGATCTTTTGGCAATTACTCCTTCACTTCCCAGCAGTGCTGATGCCCATTTAGCAGCTGGATAGACCCGAGCGCTCTTATTTGTGGCTCTGAAACTATTACTTGTGGAGAGTTTCAGCAGGCAACCTCTGATTGGAGTCTCCCAATGGTGAGCTGAGTGCATAGGAACCATGCGTTGGGATTTCATTTATATTTCGCATTAAGTTTCACTAACTCTTCTGTCTGTTAAAGTGATGCTCGAGTCCAGTCGGTTGCTTTTGATCGATTTAAAACGCCCTGATATTTGGCCCAAGCCACTGTTAGTCGCGGTAGCTCTATAGGAATGTTTGGAATTCTGTAATAGTTTTGCCGTCCCGTTTGTTCTGTGACCCTTCAAGTTTTTGTTAGAGCCTTAAGCATTGTCTCTGTCCCTTGTACCTTGCTGGTGCAAGAGATTCCGGCATATGAGTGCCATCAGATGTCCTGAAGTCCCTATCAACTAAAACCAGGGGTGATCGATGAGATCTGACAATTCGTAACTGTGGTTTGTGTTGCCGTTCCAAAACTGTGCTTGCTTTTAAACCTTGTGTTTGAGACTTTTGATCATCTGTCTTTGTAGAAATCTTCCTCATGTCCAATTGTTCACTGTTCTTTAATATGATCTTCAGTACAAAGTTCTTTTCACTTGCGAGTGTTCCATATGATTTACGAAGGATGGAATCCTTGAGTTGTTCACTCCGTCAGCTGCTAACATTTACTTCCTCATGGGTGATAAAATGACTGATACTGTTTGGGGGAGAAAAAAAATAAAACCACATAATGGTACAGCCAAAGATGTGAAGTGGTGCATGATGTTTTTCCTATAGAAAGCACAATGCAACAAAGGGTTTCTAATTTGATGAAAAGTGGTCTGGACATACCAACCCTCAAGGAGGGTCTATAGTTCAAAAATTTCACAAACCGCATGCATGGTTGTTTGCATTCATGCTCCACATGAGCCTCCCCCACCTTATTTCATTTCTCAGCCTGTCAGTATATCTTTCTATTCCTTTCTCCCTCATGTGCTTATCTAGTTGTGCCTTTAAATGCACATATGAGATTTGCTTTGATTGCTCCCTGTCGTTGAGAGCCCACGTTCCTCAGCACTCTGCAGGTAAATAAGTTTCTCCTGAATTCCCCATTGCATTTAGTATTAAAATTCTTGATTTATGATGCAAATGGGCCAGGGCAGGGATAGCTCCAGTATATTAAAATCAACTGGAATGGGTTCTATATTAAGGTATGAAATCAGTTTCAACAAACTGATCTGTAGCTGAGTTCTGATTTCTTTATTTTGTTTCTTTTTTCCAAAAATGTGCTCTTATAATTTTTATGGAGGACTCTGTTACATGACTGTTCAAAGTTGACATTTCCTGAGGTGAAAATCAAATCAGTTTCTTGCAATACATTTACAAATACAGTTACTCATTACATGTTGAACATACAGTCCAATGGGCTTTCACCGTTGCCATCCCTTGGATGGCCTTATATAGTGACCTTTCCCGTTGAGCCTTTGCAGCAGCTGCCCGAAGCTTTAGTGCATCCCCTTAGCATGTAGTCCTGGACCTTGGAATGTGCCAGTCAGCAACATTTGGGTTGCGGGCAACTCGTTGCACTGGAAGACCAGCAAATTTCAGGCAAACCAAAGAGTATCTTTCACCTGAGTTGATGGTCCTCCAGCTGCAGTTGATGTTTGTAGAGTGCACGTTTAAGCAAAGGCATATTTGGGAAAGATTATGCAGTACAGATGCTGCAGAAGAAGATATGAATGAGGCACTCTGCCAAATGAATTTGACAGGATCTACCAACTCCTTTTGCTGCAGAGTCTCTATGACAGGTGTGGACCACTGCCTGATGGACCTGTGGTCAAAGGTGTTTTTCTGCATAAACTTTTCTACGAGGGATGGTTGGTAAGGCATGGTCTGACTGTTTGGAATGTTCCGTGGCAATGTGGCCAGGCCTAACCTTTACACCACTGGGCACAGTTGCACGTAGTGACACTTGGTGTTTGTGTACAAAGGATCTACGCACAGCTTAATGCAGCCCCACACAAAGGTGGCCTTTGGGATAAGGGCGAGGTTGGGTATGTTTCCCCCCCCCCCCTTTGTCTAGAGATTTGTACATCATACCCCTGTGAACATGGTCCATTTTCAACATTCAGATAAAGCAAAAGATGGGTCAGGTGATCGCCACAGCGCAGGAGAAATTTCTTTACCCGCAGACCTGCAACAACGAGAGCACCTCTCGCCTTCTGAACACCTTTGAGGATGAGAAGCCTCTTGATGTTCTCCTTGATTGCTCCCACGAGTGCATCTGGGACTCAGGGGGGGTTTCATGGTTCTCCAACCTTTGTAATCCTTTTTGATGACTTGGTGTGTGGGCAAGAACCTAGTTTTTGTTTTACCATAGCTACTCCTTCCAGTTTTTAGCGCATGTCTGAGTCCCTCCGCCCCATATCCCCAATATCTTCAGGTAGTCTGACCTGACAGCGAAGGGGGACAAAGGATTGGTCTACCCGTTTTGCAAAGAACATAGCATTGCTCTTGCCACGATTTACCTTGTCTCCCGAGGCCAGTTCAAACTGGTCGCAGATGCTCATCGGCCTGTGTACTGACAGCGGATCCGAGCAGAAGACGGTGACAATGTCCATGTACAGGGAGGCTTTGACCCAGGTGCCTCCACTGCCGGGGATTGTCACCCCTCCTTTGCCCGCATCCTTCCTGATGGACTCGGCAAAAGGCTCAATACAGCCCACGGACAGGGAAGAGAAGGCAGCCCTGCCGGACTCCAAATTAGATCAGAAAGCTTTCCGATTCCTAACCATCGATTGAGATTGCGCCACTGATGTTTGTGTAGAGGACTTGGATCCAATCACAGATTCCCTCCCCAAACCCCATTTTGGAAAGCACATCCATCATGGAGGTGTGCAATATTCTGTCAAAGGCCTCCTCCTGGTCCAGGCTGATGAGGCAGGTATCCACCCCCTGTCCTACACACAGGCAATCTTATTCCTGAGTAGCACGGGGCTCTTTGAGACCTTCCTGCTGGATACAGTGCAGGTTTGGTCAGGGTAGATCACCAACTCCAGAGCAGACTTGATCCAACTGGCAATGACCTTGGATAGTGTTATGACACAGCAGATGGTAAATGCTGAGCTGTTCAAATCCCAGAAGGAAACTTGAAACAACTGTCACAACTAATTTTCAATTTGTATAAATTTCGAGATGTGTGCCTTGAATTCAGAAGTAATAAGACCACCAAGTCTTATAGGTTTTTATAAAACTAAATTCAACATTTAATCAGAGAAATAATTTTTAAATTCATACATAGATCTACAAATTACTACTATAATAACTTCTAAATCCCCTAATCAATCTAACTCCTGGTTACAGTTTCGTTATGGCACATAGATTTTAAAAGACCCAGGCAAAGAAACATGATACCCTCAACAAGTCAACTTCCAAGTGAGTTTTCTTAATTTCAGTCCTTTGAAGACAGCAGCTTGAGGCATAGATGCTGAAGGCTTTTTCACACTTGTTAGATTTTAAAATGCCTTCCTTACACACAGCCTTCACTCCTTTATATATATTTTACCCTATGAATGCAAATATCCATTGTTTAATTATGTCTTTTGGACTTTATCTTCCTGATAATAAAAATCTCTCATAGCACTAAATTTTACCAGTAATATTTGGGAAAAATAAACATACTGTTTTTTTTCTTCACCTGGCTAGGTGATACATTTCACCCCTCCTTTGAAAACAATCTAGTCTGGTTTACTTCAAAATGCAAACGTTGCCTTGACACCTATGTTTCTAAACTTCCCTATGTTTACCTAATTAACATTTCAAACTTAACATTTCTTCTTACATCAAAGCACCCAGATTAGCTTCCTCTCAAACACACAGATGCATATAGACACATTCCACTATTACTCTATTTTACAATAAATTCCAATAATATTACAAGAATTATTATATCTTCCTGACAACGGAAATTTGTGATCCACATTCGGCAGTGAAATGGGCTGCCAATTTCTGATTTCCTCCCTCTCCCACTCCCGCTTGTAGATGAGGGTGATGATGCCTTTTTTCATTGATTCTGATATGCTGACAGCCAGAAGCAGACTCCCATATCCCTACAGCAGGCCTGGGCCAATCCAGTTCCTCAGATTTGAATACAACCCAGCCAATAAGCCGTCACTTCCTGGAGTTTTACTCTTTTCCAAGGACTTGACAGCCTTTGTCAGCTCGTCCAGAATTAGCAGTTTATCAAGACACTTGCCAAATACTGTTTTCTAAGACCTCTGTGATAGAGGACTGGGAGGCTGTGCTGTCTGTGGGCTTCAGATCATATAATCCAGCATAAAAGGATTTGCTGATCCTCAAAATGTCAGACTGTGATGTCGCTACCAAGGTGTCTACTTCAGCTGCTGATCTCTCTGTGTACCTTTTGAAAGAAGCAAGGTGAGCACGTTTTATCCTGCTCCACGGAGTGGACTCATGGACCAGAAGATGAACATGGAGGCCTCCACAGCAAAGAGTGAGACCTGCTTGCTCTTCACCTCTTGGAGATCCTCCTTGACATCTACCCCCCGATATCTGCTGCCGGAGCAGGTTCTGCATGATTTCTGGAGTTGGAACATTTTCCCCATCCCATATCTCTCCCACCTTCTGAACACCTTTGAGGATGAAGAACTTCTTGATGTTCGCCTGTGCATCAGAGACTCAGATGGGATTCACGGTTCTCCAACCTTTCTAATCCCTTTTGAGTTCCTCGATACTTTCTAGGGTCAGCAAACTCATGTTCAGCTTCCGCGTCCCCCTGCTGACCCTCTGGTCTTCCTGTAAGTGACAGCCAGTAGGAGGCAGTGGTCAGAGGAGAATACCAGCTTGACGTTGGTGGATCTGACCATGAATGCTCAGGACGCAAACAGGACATTTAACCTGGGACAACCAGGTGTATCTTGCAGTATGTCAACTGCAGTGGTTGCTGAAGACGTGCAGCTTGGTATCTTTTACTATTTCCACTAGGAGTCTGGACGTGGCGTCCAGTTTGCTTTCGGCCCTGCTGGATTGTCTCAGCCACACCAATGATACACTTGAAGTCACTGCCCAGGCCTTGTCCTTCTTCATCCGAAGAGCAGCAGTCCCTGTCATCCTGTGTCCGATGGGAGGCACCTCTTGCTGCTGGTCTGGAAAGTGGCTTGATCCCTTCTTGGCCTCCTCCTTTGAATTGATCTGCTGAGGAATGGGAGCTTTTGGGACACAGTGCTGTTATTTGGCAGTCTAATGCTTTACTCATTTCCTTCCTCTTGACAGTCCCTGTATCCTTCTTTGCCCCATTCTGCTCAGTAGAAGGCTTGGTGGGTGGAGGGTTGCAGGTCTCCTGAGGGGTAGTCACACTTGCTGTTCCGTCCACATGCCCCTCTTTTGCTCTCGCTACCTGTGCATAACTGAGGCAGGGTATAGGGCAAGTCTTGTAGAGGTTGCCTGCCCCACCAAACAGGTTGCAACACTTA
The DNA here is from genome assembly GCF_964194155.1 of Cetorhinus maximus. NCBI lineage: Eukaryota > Metazoa > Chordata > Chondrichthyes > Lamniformes > Cetorhinidae > Cetorhinus > Cetorhinus maximus. The sequence continues at coordinate 1,106,607 of NC_135909.1, forward strand.
GTTCTTTGTCAGATGGCGTTCCTGCTTGCAGTTCTTGCAGCTGACAGTGCTGCAGTTGGCCACCACATGGCTAGATTTGCCGCAGGAGCAATAAACCTTTGGGCTGCCCTATGTAGACAAGGTAGCCCTGGCTTCCTCGATAGCTAAGCTGGAGGGAAGGTGGAGGATTGCTCCCTTACCATCCATTCCGACCTACTATTTGCTGTTCAAATTTCTCTCTGGAGTTCCCAATGGTGTACAATGTACCTGGCAAGGAAGGTAAGCACATCTACGAGAGGAACCATGGGGGTTGTAGATACCCACGGACACCACCTGGTTCCGTTGCGGCAGCAGAGTAAACAGGAGCTCTGCTGTGAGGATTCTCAGCTGTGGCGGGTTTCTCTTCTTGAACACCTTGAGGAATTTCATCCATGTTGTAACGTTCCTGAAGATCACATCAAAGTACCCAGGCCAGGGAAATCCTGCAGACAGAAGATATCCACAGCTTCAAATCCCCAGTATTCCAAGGAGGTTCTCTGAACGGAGAAGGCACGGTTAATGGGTGTACCTCCCTTCACTGTCTTTCACCTATCGCTGTTGTGCATCCCCTGGTTTGGGGCTCTACTGGTTGCAGGAACTCTTGAGTTCCCTTTGTTAGGCACAAAGCCCGTCCATAAGAAAATAAACAAACACGGTAACGTTTCCAATACCGAAGGGAAAAAGGCCAAAGTGTTTATTGAAGAAAAAGTAAATGAAACCCTAAAAAAACAGGAACTTGCGCACACCCAGCAAGGTTCATCATCATGGTTTCTCCACTCCCAGGTAAGTATCTTTTCTTCTCTTCTACCTTTTCTCCTGTGAACCTGTACAACTATGTGCTGGACCCCCTCTGGTTCTGGTATCCAGGGTTTCTCAACCATATTTGGTAAAAGCATTTGACTTGCACCATTCATACACCACCAATATGATTGATACACCATTCAAAGTTATGTCAATAGATTATCAATACACCATTCACAGTTGCGTCAATGGATCATTGATAATCAACCACTACATCCTGAACTACAACTAACAAAGACTAAGGAATACAGATGATTTGGCAACTAAATTGGTCTGTGGTAACACAATTACAATCAGAGTTTAGCAATACAATCAAAAATGCAAACAACCTAGTCATTTCGAATCATCCTTTTCCCATCTTATTGTTAAACTGTACATTTCACAGACTCAATCATTTTAAACTGTTCTAATTTCCATTTAATCATTCTGAATTGTTCTAACTTCTTACCCTTTTGTTATCCCTAATCATCTTGTGACATCCATTTATTTATGCCTATCCTAATCAATGCACATAGCTCTTCACGTACCAGCAGTTAACTCTTTGCTTACCAAAAGCTCATGCAAACATTTATAAAGTTCAGTACCATAGTACAAGGAAAAATATATAAAAACCCATATTTCTTAGTATTCCGACATTGTGATAATTAAAATGGAAATGATAATTTTTTAACTGAAATATAGGTATCTGTAGTTGCTAAGGCTTAATTAGAACATAAGAAACAGGACTAGGGTTGCCAACTATGATCAATTGTATTCCTGGAGGTCTCTTCACATGACTTGCCCCCACACTCCAGCAATTAGTTGGCCAACACAACCATCCTTGTGATGTTCTGCCTTCCTACGCCAATTGGAAAGGAAAAAGACTTATTACCCATTTTGTTGTTTGGTAGGACAGAACTTGAGTGTTGCTTGAAAAAAATAGATGCTCTTTTGTTGAAGCATTTCGTCTTGCACTCATCAGGTTGACTGTGACTGACAGTTAACTGCCAAGTAATTTTTGAAATTTAAACCAGGCAGCTTGACTCTGGTCAAGGCATTGTCCTTTCCTCAGGAATGCATCAACTGGTGTGTTCTCCATGGCAATGCCTCTACCAATCCATTTGCCAACCAATCAGCACACTCTTCTCACACAATATAAATTGTTGTTCCCTTTACATTTGGTATTCTTGCGAATTGTCCTGATGAGTGCAAGACTAAAAGCTTTGACAAAAAAAGTCTCTTTTTTTCCAGCAATACTTATTACCCAATTGGATATGCTCGACTGTCAGCCCAATTGGACATGCTCGACTGTCAGCCAAACAGTTTTTTTTTGCTCCCGTTTTCAATATTTTTATATCTGGTAAAGAGAAATGTTCAAAAGAAATTTTTTTAAAAACCCACCTTATATTTAATGTGCTGATGATTTTTCTACAGGATTGCGCACAATAGCATCCTAGAGATTGATCTTCAATTACTGGGGATTTTAGGCCAATCCTGAAGGGTTGGCAACCCTAAGCAGGAGTAGACCATAAGGCCCTTCCAACCTGCTCTGCCGTTCAATGTGATCGTGGTTGATCTTAATTATTTGGGTAACAACTCGGCTTGTTGACTGCCAATTGATGTAGCTGCTGTACTGTTGACTTTTGGTGAGATGATCCAGTTGCTTGCTTCATACTGAATTGTTACACCTTGTACGGAATCAAATATTCCCTTGACTATTCAGTCTGCTTCCACTATCCTTTCAAGAAATGCATTCCAAATCACCACAACTTGATGAGTAAAAAGGAAATTTATCTGCGTCTCTGGGACATCAGTTATAATGGGTAATACCCATGACCCCATTTTTCTGTATTTATTCTTTCACAGGATGTGGACATTGCTGGCTCGACCGGCATTTAATGCCCATCCCTAATTCCTCACGAGGTTAACATTCACGCAATTAATAGGTAGTCCTCCAGGGCTTGGGGTGATGCTGTGCATTGGACACCAGCTATTTTGGGTTTAGTTCAATGAAACTCGTGTCTCAGTCTTGGTGAATGTAAGGCTCTGCTTACTTTGTAACACTTTTGCCTCTGAGTCAGAAGCTTGTGGATTTAAACCCTACTCCAGAGATTTTATTGGATAATCTAGGCTAACTCTCCAGTACACCACTGAGGGAGTGCTGCACTGTCAGAGAGCTGTCTCTCAGATGTTAAAACAAAACTCTTTCTTTCCTTCAAATAGATCTTTTGCATATGCCCTAAAGCAGAGTAGTTCTAGTGCTCTGGCCAATATCTGTGCCTCAAACAAAATCACTAAAAATTGATTAACTGATCATTTATCATGTTGTTGCAGGACCTTGATATGTGTAAATGACCTCTTCTATTTGTCTATATTTTAAAATATTACAAATTTTACATTAGATTATGAAGGCTGTCCGGACTTGTAAAAGATATTAAGAAATACAAATTCCGCCTTACCTAGACAATTTGAGCTTTGGATAGTCTTAGCTTAGTGGCTTGTAGGGCTAGAAATGAAGTTTAAGTATGGGGAGCAAGCTCCCAGATCCACCAACCAACCACTTGATTATTGGGTCAACAGCGCTAGAAGAGTAAGGCAGACTAGCCCTTGTGGCCACTAGCTAATAACCAGAACTATCAAGTGTCAGCCTTGGCTCAGTGGTAACACTCCCAACTGTGTTAAGCCCTACATGCCAGAGACTTGAGCACATAGGAATCTTGGCTAACACTTAGTTGCAAATACTGAGGGAGTATTTGCATGGTCAAAGGTACTGCCTTTTCGATGAGAGGTTAAACTAAGGCTCTGTTTAAGTCCCATTCCAAGGACTGAACACACAAATCAAGGCTGACACTGGTGCAGTACTGAGGGAGTACCGCCCTGTTGGAGGTGCTGTCTTTCAGATGAGGCATTAAGCCAGGTCCCCTTGCTTGGGTGCATGCCCTCTTTTGAAGAAGAGCAGGGGAGTTAGCTGTGGTGTCCCAGCTGCTGCATTTCCCTGCATGACAACGCTTCAGAAACTACTTCATTGGCTGAGAAGTGCCTTGGGACAGCCTGAAGGGTCATGCAAAGCACTGAGCCAAGCTCAGCATGGAAGCTGCATGGTTGGAGGAGCCATATTTAGACAAGATGTTAAACGGTGGCCCCATATGCCATCCCAGGTGGATGCAAAAGATCCCACAGCACTATTTGGAAGAATAGCAGACAGGGGAAAGTTCTCCACAGTGCCCTGGTGCCAATATTTTATCCTTTGATCAACATCTAGGTCAGTATCACCTTGCTGTTTGTGGGAGCTTCCTGTGTGCAAATTGGCTGCCATGTACAACAGTAACTGCACTTCATTAGCTGTAAAACCCCTGTTTTTGTTGGAGGGCGGGCGGTGTCCGGTGGTCGCGAAAGGTTCAAGTTTTCACTGATTAGGGCAAGTTATTTCTTTGTTCAACATTTCAAGGCTCCACTCCTGAGCTTGGGCGGGGACGAGGACACTGGTTGACAGGGGGACTAGTCAATCAAGAGTGCAGCGGTCAGGCGAGGGTCCAATGAGCGACGAGAGACCGGGATGACCGACAAGCCGGCGGACCAATCAGGGCTGGGACCGGTGTGAGGAAGGGGCCAATCAGAGAACCGCGGTGGGCGGGATGTTTGAATCCTTGCAAGTACGCAGGAGCCGCCATTTTACGGAGAGCGGTTGGGTTTGAGGGTGGAATAAAGGTGGTGGTTTTATTTAAATAGAAGCATCGGAATTCACAAATTATCCTTTTTTTATCCTCAAAGGGTGGGGGGGAGGGGGAAAAATGGTAAAAATATTTATCGGGAATCTGCCGCGCATCGCGACGAAGGAAGAGATTAAAGAGTTATTCGAGAAGTATGGCAAACTGACCGAGTGCGACATCATTAAGGTGAGAGGGTCTGAAACGTACAGATGAATAAACTGGTTTTAAAATACTCAAGTTTGTGGCCAATGTCTGCACTTCAGGGCGAAACGAATGAGTTTTTAAAAAAAATTTAGTTTCAAGTAACGGCGAGGGGAAGAGAATTGAGGATGGACTGATCTGATGAGGAAGGTGTTACCGTCAATTCCTTCCCCCCCTTCCAAAAACACTGGATGAGCTCCAGGGTCAATATTAGCTCAACCCCATGGAGTAGTTTACACCTGTCTGGGGAATTCTCTGATGCTGATGGGTGGGAAGAGAGAGAGAGAGACCCTTTTCTACAAAGGGTTTCCCATTCTTGGGGTGTGGGAAGAGAAAGTACAATCTCAGTTTCCATAATGCCCCCAAGTCTGTTTTCAGTATGGAAAGGGAGAAAATTGGGGGGAAAAAAAAAGAAGAGCCCCATGAAGAGCAACTTTATGGCACCGGAGAACATGATATTCTTGCCATTAGTTCCGGGCCTGCATTACATTTGTCGCAAGGTTCCAGGTCCCCCACTCCAGGACTTGAGCACAAAAATCTAGGCAGGCACTCCAGTGCCAGTACTGAGCGGATGTTGCGCTGCCAGAGGTGCTGTCAGCACTCGGGTGTCAGTACCGAGAGGGTGCTGCACTGTTGGAGGTGCCTTATTTCAAATTTGACACTTAAGTTGAGCCCCCTTTCAGCCCCCTCAGATGAATGTAAAGCCATCTTTCAGATGAAATGACCGAAGCCCTGTTTGAGCTTTGGGTTGACGTAAAAGATCCCTCGACCACTATTTCGAAAAAGAGCAGGGGGAATTTTTATTCCATCATTGGCATCTCAAAAACATATTAGACCATAAGACGTAGGAGCAGAAGTAGGCCATTTGGCCCATTAAGTCTGCTCCACCATTCAATGAGATCATGGCTGCTCTGATAATCCTCAACTCCACTTTCCTGCCTTTTCCCCATAGCCCTTGATTCCCTTACTGATTAAAAATCTGTCTGTCTCAACCTTGAATATACTTAATGACCTAGCCTCTACAGCCCTCTGCAGTAAAAAGTTCCACAGATACACCACCCTCTGAGAGAAGAAATTCCTCCTCATCTCTGTCTTAAATGGGCGACCTCTTACTGTGAGTCCCAGACTTTCCCAGAAGGGGGAACAGCCCCTCAGCATCCACCCTGTCAAGCCTCCTAAGAATTTTATATATTTCAATAAGGCTGCCTCTCATTCTTCTAAACTCCAATGAGTACAGTCCCAAGCTCTCCCCATAAGAAAATCCCTCCATACCCAGGATCAACCTCGTGAACCTTCTCTGGACCGCCTCCAATGCCAGTTAATCCTATCTTAGATGAGGGGACCAAAACTGTTCACAGTATTCTAGGCATAGCCTAACTAGTACCTTGTGTAGTTTTAGCAAGACTTCCCTATTTTTATACTCCAATCCCTTTGAAATAAAGGCCAACATTCTATTTGCCTTCCATATTACCCGTTGAACTTGTATGTTAGCTTTTTGTGATTCATGCATGAGGACCCCCAAATCCCTCTGTGCTGCAGCTTTCTGCAGTCTTTCTCCGTTTAAATAATATTCAGCTCTTCTTCCTGCCAAAGTGCATAACCTCACATTTTTCCACATTATATTCCATTTGCCAAGTATTTGCCCACTCACTTAACACAGCTCTATCCCTCTGTACACTCTTTGTGTCATCCTCACCACTTGCCTCCCCACCTATTTTTGTGTCATCCGCAAACTTGCTGATAGTACATTCACTTCCCTCATCCAAGTCATTAATACATATTGTAAATAATTGTGGCCTCAGCACTGATCCATGTGGCACTCCACTTGTTACAGGTTGCCATCCTGAAAATGCCCTTCTTATCCCAACTCTCTGTCTTCTATTAGTTAGCCAATCCTCTATGCCTGCTAATAGACTACCCCCAATACCATGGGTTCTTATCTTTTTAAGTAGCCTTATGTGTGGTACCTTATTGAACGCCTTTTGGAAATCCAAATATATTACATCTACTGGTTCCCCTTTATCTATCCTGCTTGTTAACCTCCTCAAAGAATTCTAATAAATTTATCTGGCCTGATTTCACCTTCATGAAGCCGTGCTAACTCTGCTTGACTATATTATGCATTTCTAAATGCTCTGTTATTACATCCTTTATAATAGACACTAACATTTTCCCTATGACAGGTGTTAAGCTAACTGGCCTATAATTACCTGTTTTTTGTCTCCCTTTTTGAATAAGGGTGTTACATTGGAGGTATTCCAATCCTCTGGGACTTTTTCAGAATCTAAGGTTTCTTGGAAGATTACCACCAGTGCATCCACTGTCTTTGTAGCTACTTACGTTAATATCTTAGGATGCAGCCCATCAGGTCCAGGGGACTTATCGGCCTTTAGCCCCATTAGTTTCCCTTATACTTATTCTCTAGTGATATTTATTTCTTCCCTGCCTTTTGCCCCTTGATTATTTAATATTTTTGGAATGCTATTAATGTCATCTACCGTGAAGACTGATGCAAAGTATTTCTTCAACTCCTCTGCTATTTCCTGGTTCCCCATTATTATTTTCCCGGCTTCACTTTCTAAGGGGCCTATGTTCACTTTGGCCTCTCTTCCTTTTTATATATTTAAAGATGCTCTAACTACCCGTTTTTATATTATTTGCTAGTTTACCCTCAAAGTTTATTTTCTCCCTCTTTATTGTTTTTTGGTCATCTTTTGTTGGTTTTTAAAACTTTCCCAGCCCTCTGGCTTACCACTAACCATTACCACATTGTATGTTTTTTTCTTTCAATTTGATACTATCCTTAACTTCCTTGGTTAACCATGGTTGGTTTATCTCCTTCCTTGAATCCTTCTTTCTCACTGAGATATATTTTTGTTGTGTGTCATTAACTATTTTCATAAATGCTTGCCATTGTTCAACAACCGTCTTTTCTGCTAAACTCCTTTCCCAGTCTACTCCAGCCAACTCTGCCCTCATTTCTTTGTAATTACCCTTATTTAAGTTTAGCACAGTTATTTCCAACCCAAGTTTCTCACTCTCAAACTGAATGCTAAATTCTACCATGTTATGGTCATACTTTCAGAGGGGATCTTTTATTCTCAGATCATTTATTAAACCTGTCTCATTACACATTACCAGATCCAAAATAGCCTGATCCCTGGTTGGATCCACAACATATTGTCCTAGGAAACTGTCTCACATACACTCTATGAATGCTTGCTCGTGGCTTCCTCTGCGAATTTGATTTTCCCAATCTACATGAAGATTAAAGTCATCCATGATTATTGTACTACCTTTTTTACATGCCCCCATTTTCTCCTGATGTATTCTGTGTTCTACAATATAGCTACTGTTAGGGGGCCTATGGATTATTCCCGCCAGTGTCGCCTTCCCCTTGTTATTTCTTACCTCCGCCCATATGGATTCTACATCTCCCGATCCAAGATCGTTTCTTGCTATCACACTTATTCCATCCCGTGCTAACAAAGCTACCCCACCACCCTTTCCTTCCTGCCTGTCCTTTCGAAAGCTCACATATCCCTGAATATTTAGTTCCCAGCTTTGATCTCCTTGTAACCATGTCTCCATCATGGCTGTAAGGCCATACCCATTAACCTCTATTTGTGCCATTAATTCATTTATTTTGATCCGAATACTGTGTGCGTTTAAGTAAAGAGCCATTAATTTTGCTTTTTTTCCCCCCTTTGACCCTATTTGCTGCTTTTTTTTATGTTTGTACACTCTGTCCCTTCCTGTCACACTCTGGGTATCATTACCTAAATAGCTGCCCTGCAAAGCTGACGTATCCTTTTGCTTTGTAAGCCTATGTATCCCCTCTCCAGAACCCCATCCCCTTGATTTAGTTTAAAGCCCTCTCTATAGCCCTAGTTATTCGAATCGCCAGGACACTGGTCCCAGCACGGTTCAGGTGAAGACTGTCCCACTGGAAGAGCTCTCTTCTACCCCATTACTGGTGCCAGTGCCCCATGCACTGAAACCCATTCCTCCCACACCGATCTTTGAGCCACGCATTTAACTCCTTGACTTTATTTACCCTATGCCAGTTTGCCTGTGGCTCAGGTAGTAATTCCAAGATTATTACCTTGGATGTTCTGCTTTTTAACTTAGCTCCTAACTGTTCAAATTCTTTCAGCAGAACCTCCTTTCTAGTCTTATCAATGTCATTGGTACCAATGTGGATGACGACAACTGGATCTCTCCCCTCCCGCTCCCAAGTTCCTCTCCAGCCCTGAAGAGATATCCTTAACCCAGGCACTGGGCATTAACACCGCCTTCGGGACTCACGTTCACAGCTGCAGAGAGCAATATCTGTCCCCCTAATTATACTGTCCCCTACCACTATTATGTTTCTATTTCCTCCCCCCACTTGAATGACTCCCTTATCTGATTATTATCGCATTGCTGTTTGTGGGAGCTTGCTGTGCATAAATTGGCTGTTGCGTTTGCTGCGTTACAACAGTGACTGCATTTTAAAATTGGCTCTAAAGTGCTTCAAGCTTCATAAAAGCCACTATGAATGCCAGTCTTTCTTTGAAGGAGGAGGCCTTCACGTAGGAGCTTTAAAGTGCGCCTAACTTGAGTTAAAGTTTTTACATTTAACTCCCACTCCAGATATTTCAGCACAAAATCCAAGCTGTCACCCTCAGTACTGAGGGATTGCTGCATTTTTAGATGTGCCATCATTTTGGTTAGACATTAAGTTGAGTCGCCCACCCAGGTGAATGTAAAGCAGCGTTTCCCAAACTTCTTTTCTGCTGTGATCCAAAGCATCACACTTGGTGTGACCCCAGAATGAAAATTGGGAAGGGGAGTATGGAGAGCATTGAGCCAGGTGGGGGTTCAGAGAGCAGGGATATAGGCACAGAAACAACTAAGATACCTACCATTTTTCAAGCTTTGTTGGTGTTAGCAATCGGGACTCGGAACTCATTGGATTAGGTCATGCCTACAGGCAAAAGAAAAATCACGTGCATTTTAAAGGGGCCTCACAGCTGATCCCAGGACTCTCAATTCTCCACTCCACTGCAACCTCAATTGCTTGTCCCATGACCCCACTGGGGGTTGCAACCCACAGTTTGGGAATCCCTGATATAAACCTTTCCTGCACCCACTTCAGATCAGAAGAGTCCTGGCCTCTTTATCACAGCCAATACCTAAATTGCGAAGTTATAATGAACCTTTATAAAACACTAGGTTCATGCTCAACTAGAGTATTGTATCCAGTTTTGGACATCACACTTTAGGAAGAAAACAGATTTATGAGAATGCTTCCCAGTATTACTGATTTCAGTTCCATGGATACATTGAAAAAGTTGGGGTTGTTCTCCGTAGAGGAGATTTGATAAGAGTTCACGATCATAAGGAGCCTAGACAGAATAGATAGAGAGAAACTGTTCCCATTGGCAGAATGATTGAGAACCAGAGGACACCGATCTAAAGTGATTGGCAAAAGAACCAAAGATGACATGAGGGAAAACTTCTTTAAGCAGTGAGCTGTTAAAATTTGGAATTCACTACCTACGAGAGTGGAAGAGGGTGAGGCAGATTCAATCATGGCTTTCAAAAGCAAATTGGATAAGCACCTGAGGAGAGAAAATTTGCAGGGCATTGGCGAAAAGGCAGGAGAGCAAGACTATCTAAATTGTTGTTTCTGAGAGCCAGCACGGGATAACACTAAAATGTGTTGGGGTCTGTAACTAGCTTAATTTCTTGTTTTCTAGTTTATTCCTTTTTGAAATTTATGGGCTCATCAAAAGCAATGTTGTGACTCCCTAAATCTGAACTCCAAACTACATTTACCTGCCCAGCTCCCACATCCTTTCAACTTCATGAACTTCATCCACCCATCCAATCTGATGCTGGATGTTAACAGTTTCTGCATCGGTGACTAAAGTTGGAAGGGATTCCACATCCTCGCAACTCTGTCTAACAAGTTCTCCTCTTTGTTCTAGAGCTCTTGTGTTTAATCCTGTATTCGTGATCCCTCAACTACTGCAAACCTGTTTCTATCTACCCTGTCCCATGCTTTCCTAAATTGAAACCTTTATTATTTGGCCCCACAATGAGGATCGCTTCAAAAGGGAAAAGACATTCAATTTTGGAAGCCTTTGTATTGTGTTTCCTCACACCAGGCAACATGTCAGTGAACTGGCATTGCACCCTCTCTAAAGCCTCTGCCCTTCCTGTAGTGTGGAGCACATGCTATGTCCGTAGCTTGAGCTTTTGTGCAGGTTAATGGCAGCATTGTGTTTGTTTTAGGTCTTGCCCTGTGGGGTCTTGTGGCACTTAGACATAAACAAGGAGATATGTCTGTAGACTGTCGGCAGAATGGAGCTAAAGAGCTCACAGCTTTGAATAAATGCAAAGCTGAAACGGAGCACGAGGCGGTACAGGAGGATTCTTAAATGATCTTATATAAAAGACCATGGCAAAGAATTAGGTGGTGGTATAGCTATCCTTGTTCAAGGTTCACTGGGCTGGACGAGAGGAGAAAAGTAAAATGTTGTTTGTATTTCTTTTGTTTGATAGAATTATGGCTTTGTGCACATGGAGGATAAAGAGGCGGCAGATGAGGCAATCAAGAACCTGCATCACCACAAACTCCATGGGCTCCCCATCAACGTCGAGGCCAGCAAGAGCAAGGTGAAGACCTCGACCAAGCTGCACGTCAGCAATATCGGTGCTGAGTGCACGAACCAGGAGCTGCGGGCCAGGTTCGAAGAATATGGGCCTGTCATCGAGTGCGACATTGTCAAGGACTACGCCTTTGTGCACATGGAGCGGGAGGAGGATGCCATGGAAGCCATCCGAGGGTTTGATGGCACTGAGTTTAAAGGTGAAATTGCTGGAGTGTGGGTGGGTGGGGGGGGGGGCGGCATGGGTACTGACCATGCCAGGCAAGGGCACCACCACAGCACTGACTATTGATATTTATCGTTTAGAATCCCACAGTACTGGCTGTAAGTTGTTGTGGATGGAAGTGGAAGATCAGAGGAAACAGTAAAAAAAATCTGTCAGCCACCCCTCCCCCCACCGTCCTTCAGTAAAATAAAAGAACTATCCTTTTTAAGAGAAGGTACCTGATTTTGCAAGTTCTAATTTTGCTATCTTTTCTACATCTATGCTTATAGTTTTCCTGATGTTATATGCTATAGTTGTCCTGAATAGGTTTCTGGGTAAAGTTACCAGTCAGTGTTGCACTGAATCTTGCATCATAAAAGTCATTGTTCAAATTCCTCGCCTCTGCTGAATTGGCAGATAGCAATTAATCCAATGCTGTTGGTCTGGTGAGGGGCTTGGGGAGAGGGTTAAATCTGTGAGCAGCTGATCACTATCCAAGAACTCCCCCCTCCTCCAGTTGGAAACTGCACCTGTTGATGTGCATTGAAGACAGGGTTGGGTTTGGCTTTGATGCTCCTCACAGTTCAATAGGTTGCCCATACTCACAGGTGAAGACTGCCTATTTGAATGCTGCTGATAGACCTGGAGTTGGTTCCAAATATGCGAATCACTTGGAACTTGAGAGTCTGATGATTTCTGTAAATGAGTAGCGATGGGTTCTTTCACTGTAATTTTTTTCACATTTATTAATTTTAGTTCTGTTTTCACAGCGGGGGGTGGGTGGGGAAATAGTCATCTTGATGTTTATTTGCTTCATTTTGGGCTTCCCTCATAGGTTGTGAAGTGATTCTGAGTGCAGGGTCACTTCAGCAAGTGCTGCTGTGGACCTAACAGGCTACACAAAGTACTGTGCTCAGGTAACAATGTTGGAAATGATAAGCACCCATGTTACTCTGATGGGCACCTTGTTTAATCACTGAATTTTATGTGTGCAAAAGGCCTTGGGTTGATTCCCCAGGCTGTCCGGTGAAAGCTGTGTGGTCCTCACCGGAAGGGTGGGGGCAAAGGGATGTGGAGATGGTAGATTATTCAGGATTCCCAGAAATGTTCCCTGACAACTGCTGAAAAGATGATGTAGCGAGAACAGGACTGGGCTCTGCTCTGTTCCCCAACTCAGGCAAAAAGCCCATCAGCTACACTTGAAAGTGAAAGTGGCCACACGTGAGCGGTGCTGTACTCTGGCAGGGTCTGTCACATTCAGAAGAAATCAGTTTGAGAGAGGGTAGTTTAACCAGAAAATGGTCAAATAACTTGTGTGCAGCCCATTTCCATTAGCCAGAGATATGAAAAATCCAAGTATTGATAGGTTAAATTACAATAATTGAGCTGAAAAGAGACTTTGTTTTACATGGAAGTTCAGTTTTTGGTATCCGTCGCTGAAATTATTTTGCGCCAGTGGGATTGAAATTGTAAATGCTGAGGTTGTGTTGATTTCACTGCTGGTACACAGTGGTTTGTGGACAAACTGCTGCGTTCGTGTTCAATTGGCATTTGTACTTTTTCCGTCTTGGGTGCACTCCCAGTTGCTGACCAAGAATGTTTTTCAGTAATGGGCTATCTGAGTTTGCGAGCGCTGTTCTGTACAGTGATATAATGGTTGTACATAAAAGTGCTAAGACGATGACGCTGCTCTCCCAGCGAGGCCACACACTGGAAGGGAGCGCAGGCAGGCAGGAATTAGAGCTCTGGCAGTGTGTCCCCAGCGTCCCCAGCCCAGATTCACCAGCCTATGTTTCTTATTGAGTTCGGCTTCCCATCACGGCATTACCCCACATGCTCTGTTTACAGGGCAGAATCTGAATCTGTAAAGCTGCTGATCTCCTGAAAGCTCAGAATAGAATTTGGCCTTCTTTCAAAAGACACTCTATACAACTTTGAAATAATTTGAGTGCTGCTGCCCCCATGGCTCGGAAGGTTTATCTAGAGATTGGCTGGCTCTAATCCCAACCTCTGCATCCTGTCCTGTCTTGCCTGCCTTTTGTGTTCTTAATGTTGTCACCAATGTTAATTCATGTTCATCCTGCGACCAGCAGGTACTCACCATGTGGTCCTCGAAGCAGGGATAACTTGGCCCTTTTTGTGCTCGAGTTTGCTCTGTCTGTAATTCCTGGGCCTGGGAGTGTTCTTAACACTTGTTGCCTCACTGTTGGATAAATCCTAAATGAGAGCATCAAGATCTCTTGGTATCGGCAGCTTCAGGAAAGTGTAAGATTGCTCCAGGCCTCTGAGGCATGCACAGTTGAAAGCTTGGTCATCTCTGATTTGGTGTGTTGATAGCAATACTGAGTAGAAAAGCTTATCAATGTCGTCCTTATGTAACACTCTTCATTCATCATCTCAATTGGTGCCGAGGTAAGATCAGTCCATCACCCTCGTGTTTGCAAACAGAACTCGAGAATCCCTAATGGTACCCACTGCTTTTTCAAGTGAACATGGTGTAAAAGTCTTGCACACTTGCTGTTGAAGCTTTACAAAAACATGGTGTTCTTTGCAGCTGCATTTTTGGTTTCATTGCCGACAGATGTACTCCTCCCCGTCAGTCCACTTTGGACGTCGGTCTTTGTTTGGAAACTATTGCATTCCCGGCCAAGGTCCTGCCGCTCGGTGTCGTCCATGGAAGTATCTCGTGTGATTCCACTGGAGGAGAAAAACCACTCTGCAGCGCTGAGCTGACTGATCTGCTTGGAGGGAGCCTTGCCATTTTGCCCCTTTTAGAAATTTGCTTCTCGTGTTTCTGGAAAACTGATGCTCCGTGTGGACCTCAGTGAATTTATGGGTGGTAAGTAGTGTGAGGGAGCTGAATGTCGCATCTTTTCTACTGACACATTTGGTTTCCTCGCGCTCTGTCTCAGCACCTGTTCAGGTGATTTTTCTTCACTCTCCAGGTTTAATTGAAAAGTCTAAAGATAAAAGTACCAAAATCATTTATCTTAAAGGGTAAGCATATCTAGGAAAGTGCATCTTTACTTAAAAATGCTCTTCCATTTACAAGGATCAGTGAAAAGGCTGTCTTTATTTTTTTTTAAAGTCATCTTTTCTGATCTGCCTGGAGACTTGTCAGTTTGATTCTCCTTCTCTGTCAGCCTAGTATGTAATGCCACCCATGGAGTGATCAGCCACGATTCATCAGCTGAGGGAGGGAGGCAGGACTTTGGGTACCTTGACTGGTACCATATTGTTCAATCAGTCAGACCTGTAGCATTCAGGAAATAACAGCCGTATTTTTGTGAGAAATTTTCATTCCTTTATGGAGTAGGGGAATACAGTACTTTAAACAAGAAAGTACTCCCCTCTCTTCCTCTTTTAAGTCTCTTGTTTGTAGAGGTAATTGACAATTTGTCACAGTACAGCAGATGTGTGTGTGAAATCCCTGTTCAGCCTCATCAACAGTTAATTTTATAGAATTAGTGTCTCTCTCTTCCCGCCCCCCTCAACCCATCCACGATTCCCAGTCCCTCAGTAACTAAATGGTGGTTATTTGACTTCCCTGCAACATGGCGATTATCCTCACATCCTTTGGTAGCAGTTATAATCAGATTTCCCTACCCCTCCCCATCACCTCCCAACCATCCCCCTCCCACCACCCCCACTTTTGCATTGGGTTTAAACTGAGCCACACAGCAAGAGACCACATTTTAAAAAATGTCATTGAGCAAACTGTCTTGCGTCTTGTTTTCAAAGGCAAACGGATCCATGTCCAGCTGTCGAGGAGCCGGCTTCGGACACAACCTGGGATGGGCGAGAAAAACGGCTGTTTCCGGTGCGGTAAAGAGGGCCACTGGTCTAAAGAATGCCCCAAAGATCGCGGTGGTTTTGACGGTGGATTCTTTTGCGACTACCCCCAACCTTACCCAATGCGGCCCATGTCAGCGTACGGAGAGCGTCCGGTGTACAATGAGCGGTACGGGATGGCTCATCACTACGAGAGCTATCCGGCACAGCCATACGCGGCGACGGGAGATCCCTACTTTGATCGGCGGCCGACTCAGCTTGCTCCTATAGGCACCGCGATGAGCAATTGCGTCCCTGGCGGGTTAGACCCCTACGGGAGGCACCCTGTGCCGCCCCCACCCCCTTCCTATTACGACAGGGATAGGAGCCCTCTGCGACGGATGCCCATGGCGGCCTCGAGCACCGGATATGGGTTTGATTACACACAAGTCAATGCAGCAGCAATGTCCACTAGATCTCCGTATGACGTGCCGAGCACAGCAGGGAATACCTACATGGACCGTTCGCGATACTCTATGTTCTGATCCGAAGGTGAGGCACCATCCTCTTTCAAACTGCAGGTGTGTGTCTGACATTGCAGACTTTGCTTCGGCCGGAACATATTCAGTGGCTAATGTACAAGGAGCTTCAAGGCTCCTTTCCCTCCCCCTTCTCCCCCAACCCAAGGGGCTCAGAGAATTTATCCATTGATTAATTAAGTCTTACCCATACTAACTGAGAGGACCCCCCGGTTAGCTTCTCCTGGTCCTTGCTAATGAAAACCTTGGCACTAATGGGAAGAGGGAGGTAGGTGGGAAGGGGCGTATTAGCTGAGATGTAGCTGCTTCCGATTGCTGCTTAACACCCCACCCCCTTCTAAAGTACATGTGTGGTGACCTGAGTGGCAATGGGATCAGAGTGGGCTAGGATTCCCCATGTTATTTAGTAAGCTTCGGATGCACTCCAAGATATACGCGTGAATTGAGACCAATTAGACATTCACTGGAAGGAAATCTGTGGAGCTGTAATTCCCAGTAGGGTCGATGTTAATAAGTGATGGGGAGAATATTGACCAGAAAAGCAGTCTGCAGCCTGCACCATTATTGAAGTAGTTAAGTGCTTGCTCTTAACCAGAGTGTAACCAGAACTTCACGCTCAATTGACGTTTATTTTTATATAAAACAGGTTTTCTCTCTGCTGCCGAGGACCTCAGTTCTTTGTGCATTAGCCATTGAATGTCTCCGAGTCTGTTACCCACATGGCTCATATAGGACAGGGTGAAATGGCTGCGTGTTTCAGGGCAGTCGATTCAGGCTGTGATCTCAAGGTGAGGCGCGTGCCTTTTTTACAGATATGTAAAATAAATCTAAATTGACGTCCGTGTGTGCTTTTTTTTTGTTTCTTACAGGAATGATAAGTATCCCTTGATGAGAGAGTCGGGTCCCCCGGTATACGTGCGAATCTTCGGGTTGTGCGGGATGCGTCCATCAGCGGGATATAGCGCAAGGGACGTTTGGTGCGATACCCCACCCTAATTTTTTTTTAGAAATAGTTAAAAAAGTAAAACTTGGTTCCAGACACGAGCTCACTTTATCCGTAGTGAGCGGTGGCCAAACTCCTGTTTTTTCCGAAGACCGGGCTCGTTCTGCGTGTTTTATTTTTAAATAGTAACAGTTCTTTGTGCTAGTCAGGAGTATATTGCGCCTCTGTCAGCAGTAGAAAACTTACTCTTTTTTTTTAGTTATGCATTTTCTTGTATTGAAAGCTTATACAATAAATACCAGGTGTTTCACATTCAGTTCCTGGCTCTGAGTTGCTGCTTTGCATTTGGTCCCTTCACTGTCTTGCGTTTTTTTATTGTTAAGTGGTGTATGAGATGGGCTGCGGTTTCTCTGTATAATAGGAGGTAGCTTCAGGCAGTTTTATTGCGGTCAGGCACTTTTCCAGTTTAACACTCGCTCGCACAGACCCTGAGGTCCCCGAGCACTGTTAAATTAGCTGATGCCTGCTGCTCACTGACTCCTTTTGGAAAGTGTCAGATGAGAACAGGATCTGGCTCTACCTAGTGCCCTCTGTGATTGAACATGGGTAAATGGTCATTTGGGCTGAGATGTGTGAAACTCGATTAGGATATTTGGGATTCAAAACCTTGGAGGTTGTATTGTTCGAGATTGACTTGGCTAGCAAGGAGATTGTATGATCCACTGGATTCTCCCTTTGAACCTAAGCCTGAGAGACTTGGGATCCATGGTGGAAAACTACCAGTCATTTATACTATGTATCATTCAAGGACATAAATCTGGCTCTGTTTGGGCAGTGGAAAAATTAATGGTGCAGTGGGAAAAAGTTGGACTTCTCTGAGTTGGTAGGGCAATATGGAGGAAACTTTTTATCCATTATCTGACCTGGGAGTGCTTGATGCCACGGCCACTCTTCAGAAAACAATGTCGACAGGTCCTGCCCTCACTCGTGGCCCAAGTTGCCTGAAGGGCCTCCCTTCCCTCGCTAGGAGGTGCTGTTGTAGTGCCTCTAAATGCTGTTCCTTCGGCAGCTACATGACAATTTTCCATGCTTGTTCCTTTTCTGTGTTCTCTCCTGACTTGCTGACCAAACTTGCCAAACCATTCTTCTTGAGCCACCCTAAACCATTTGGAGCAAAACAGTAAACTGCAGTTTTTTTGCCACCAGCAACACCCCACCAACCACTGATGTCTACCTATACACACTATCCAGCAGGGATCACTAACCAGCAGTCAGATTGCAGAAGCCCCAGGGTGATTTTTTAACCACCTCACCATGGATCACAGCCATACTGCAGCCCTGAAAGGTTGCATAACTTGGCACAGAATGAGGATCAAAGCACGCATCTTCTGGTTACTTATTAATAAACTGCTAAAGTTTTGCTCAACACTGAGTTGCATAAACGGAGCATTCCCATGTGGTATTTGTACAGGGCATAGACCAGATGGATAACCACTAGATGTCACTACCTATCGTAGTGGTCACTAGTATGAGTGTCCCTCTGTGGCACTCTATCTGGCATTACCTGTACAGCTAGGGTGCGCATTACATGATCAAAGGGGATGTATTTGAGCAACATGCTGAAAGTGTGGTATCGAAGAGTAGTACAAATCAACACAACAGTCTGTAGGAAATGTCTGCTAGCTCCTTGCTGACAAAGGATTAAATGAAGGGTTTCTAGCCCTGCATGAGTTGGGCATTTTAACCTTGAAGTTGTTTGGCATTCTCTTGGCTGCTGTGTTAGTGCCAGTATTAACCTGTCTTTTGGAACAGGTTTGTTAACTAGTGGTTCTAAGAGTGTAATCATAACTTTTTTTAAAAATAGAAATTCACCTCTAGTATTGTAGTGCTCCTGGTATAAAATTCTAGTCTTTAATCCTACAAAGACTGTCCATTATTATAATGTTTGAGTGGTGAGCGAATTAGATATTTCTTCATTATTTCCTTGAATATACATTATGCAGAGCTGCTGGTAGGTTGGTGCCTTTTGCCAAACTTCTTGCTCGTTGGGGGAAGGGGTTAGTGGTGCGACGAGAGTGATTGTTTTGCTGTGATTCATTGTGTGTTGCATTTCAGGGTAATAGAAGACAAAAGAAGCTCACAATTACACACTAACTTATCATGTCCGCCAGCCATCCCAAACACTTTACAACTGGTGAAGTAATTTGAACTCTATTGACTGTCGTTGTGTAGGTAAATGCAGCAGCGGTTGTGGGCACAGCAAGATCCCCCATGCAGCAAATGGGACAGAAGACTGTTTCTGCTGGTGTTGGCCGAGGGAGGAATGTTAACCAGGACAGCCAAGGTTTGAATAAAGCTTACCAATTTTGTAAATGAGTCATAGGGCTGGATTTGATGTCCCCCCCCCGCTCTTGTGTATTTGAAGGCGGGGGGCTTGCAAAATAAAGCAGGTGGCCTTCCCGCCCACCCTGGACCTGTCTTCCCTTATTACAGTGGGTGGGGAAGGTGTCGGACAGCTCACCCATACTGGGGCGGGGCGGGGGGAGGGGGGGGGGGGGTGCGCGTGCCCATTGAGGCCCTTAAGCAGCCATTTAAGGGCCTCATTCTGCCTCTACTGCTAATTTTATGTGCAGCAGTGAAAGGCGGGCAGCCCAGCAGCTTTCACTGCACAGACAGGAAGAGAGTACCTCCTTTGTGGAGAGAAGGGGCACCACCCCCTCCCCCCCCGCCCCCAAGATCATACCCTTCTCCCCCTAAGTCTTCCCCCACTCCATTCACTGGGGTCTTCCAGCCAGGCCCATCAAAAATACCAGACTGCCTGGGCTCCATGACTCTTCCTCCTCGGGGGCTGAGTGTAGTCACAGCAGTGGCTACTGCTCGATCCTGTTGCTGCTGGGACGCTGTAAGGCAGGATTTGCTCCCAGATGGGGGTGGAGGTTCCACTCTAAATTAGTTAAGGCTGTGGCAAATAGTCTCCATGTAAAATCCAGTCTATAGAGTAATTACAGCACAGAAGGCCATTTAGTCCATGCTGGCTTTCTGTACAGCAGCCCGGTCATTTTCATTGTCCCCGCTCTTCCTATAGCCCTGCAAGTTTATTTCCCTCCAGTGCCAATCCAATTTCCTTTTGAAATTATTGATGGTCTCTGCTTCCACCACCCTCCAGGTCATTACCACTCACTGTTCCTCACATTCCCCCTGCACCTTGTGCCCAAAGCTTTAAACCTGTGTCCCCTAGTTGTACCATCAGCTAATGGAAACAGCTTTAGTTTTGTAGCTAGGTTAAACACCCTCCCCTCTTATACTCCTAACTCTAAGGTTTGGCCTGAACCCATCCACGTAGAGAAAATGGTCAGGACTCACAACTGTTCTTTTTAATAGTTTATTCTAGTGCTGTTAAACTTACAAACTTCAGTACCCTGTTCCCCTTAAATTAAAGCAGTACCATACTCACAAACACCATTCCTCTGGTTTCTGAGCTGTACTCTCTCTCTCGAAGAAAATTGCTGCTTCTGTTACTGCTGTCCCTCTAGCCTAGTTGTCCTGTTTTAGTTCATCTGATTTCTTTATTAAAGTTATTACTTTGAGAAACTCCACACTGTGCAGTATTGCCACTGCTCTCTGCTGCTGCCTTTACTGCTGTCTCCTACTTACTGCTAAGCACACGTTTCTTAAAACTACCAAAAACTCTCACCCATGACAATGACTACCACCAAACCCCTCCCTAAATCTCTGCTTTCTTACATATTGTAACAATCTCATACCCTGGATGCCATGAATAGTCCGTTAACATATGAAGATGTTCCAATGGGGAAGATCCTGCATCAAGTTTTGCTCTAATCAAAATGTCCTCTGGGATTAGCATTTCCAAGGAATGTGGGGGCACATTCAGACACGATGGCTCCAACCTGTAGGTATTATTTACAGTTCTGTAGAGTGATGGGAGGCACAGTTTGGCCAATTTCTGAAAATTATCCATTACTAATGGCCTTTTTGCATTACCTTTTTTTTGTGCTTTCAAATGTTGGATTGTTTTTAAGTTGAATGCGATCTTGCTGAACAACCAGCTGCCGGAGTTGACCCCCAAGTGACTGATGTTTGACTCCTCGGAGTATCTGTTATTTTAAAACCGCTTCTCCTGTTTCTCTCTGAGCCAAGACCTCGTGCGTCAACTTTTGCTGTCAGCTTTTAAAGTTGAATGTATTCATGCTGAAGGATCAGCCACTGTTTAGGTAGACAATGAATGAGTGTTGGTGGTTCTTGCCCTGCTAGTTGTAAAGTTTCTCAGTGAAAGACGTTTGGGAATAGTCGTGACTTGTTTCTTGCTCACCAAAAAATTGACACCGTTAGCACAAGGATAGCTGGTTTGGAAAGCGGAACTTGAGAGATTTCTGTATGACGGTGCATTGTTTCGAGATTGGCACATTGGGGCAGTGTTTTATCATGGTTCTTGAGTGCTTAATCACTAATGCTGTGTCAATCTATGCCTTAATTTTACCCTATTTTAACTTTCCGATTCCTCTGATGCGGGCATGAGATCTCTTCAGCCTATGTGCGTGATTGGAAATCTGCACCAAGCACTGATTACATTGGAGATGGCAGATAGCTAGAGTAAACCGAAAGAATTGGAGTATTGTTGACTTATCAACTTGAAATTTGCCTTGTTATTTCTGAATGTTTATCTGGGGAATTTTGCCAGGTCTGTTGATATTAAAACCTGTTTCTGGGTCCGATTTCTAGTTTTGCATTTTGGTAATGGAGTTGCGATTTCCTTTCTGCATCTCAACAATATTTTCAATATGCACTTCCATGCTAAAAAGATTGATCAAAAGTAAAACTCAAGGCACTTAAAGGCAACCCTCTGGTGAGATGGTTCTTCCTCATCACCTCACTGTGTGGGGCAGGGCTTCCTTTACTGACGTGTAGGACGAGGCCATCTGATCAGGTTTCCTGGGATAAATGATGGAGGGTAAAGACAGCCACTCGGGTAGTTTAGTGTTGTTAGAAAAACCCCTTCTGAAAGCTGCTGTGATGCCAATGTGGGAAGCTGCAACTTGTGATGTGACACTGAGCCAAGCAGACCAGACTTCAATGCTCAATCTATCGATCTGATTAATCTCGGCTGGGGTAATGATTAGTTTATAACAGTTGGCTTTCAGACAGCTGAACTAGAGCAGAGGTTAAACATCAGTCAGGGCTCTTGATTGCCGTATGGCAAACTTGCTAGAAAATATGTTTGTGTGGACAGGTTGGTAGCTGTGCGTGATGAATTAACCAATTGGCCCCACTATCTGGATCCAAAAGATGTTGCCTATTTTCCCTCTGTCCCTTTATCTCCAGAAACTCCTCAACCTATGAAGTGTTTTATTGACTCTTCCCCAGTAGCTCATTCCTAATGTGTGTGACTCTAGGTGCAAAACACTCCTACCTGAATCCTCGATTTTACTCCTAACTTCTAAATATTGTTTTGTTTTCAATTTTAATTAGGACAAACAATTTGGATCACCTTTATCAAATCTCTTTTGTCATTTTCAGAGCTGCGAGGTTGCCTCGAGTGAACAGTGCTGGTAAGACTTGATTAAGCTACGCTAAACCTGTTAACTGTTCTAAATCAAAGTATTACAGAATAGAGGAACTTGCCTTCAATTTAAAAAAAATACATATCCTCAGCTGCTTACACATGGTACCCTCTTGAAGCAGCTGCAGGAAAGTACAAGGCGGCATTGTGGTGTCTGATTTGCCTGGTTCTCCGAGAGTGGAAGGTCAGTAAATTCCCCTGGTACTCTGGCCACTCTGCTAGCCAAAAGCACTTAATGCACGGGACCAGAGAGTGATTGTTGACAGGTCATTCAGTTGTGGAATGGAGGACAGCAACAGCTGATTGCGATCCTATCCGAAGTCAGTATCCGCAACCACTTCCCAACAGGAGTCACTAGATCAAGATAGAGGGCTCCTTGGTACCGAGGCTGATTTCTATATTTTTAAGGGTCCCCTGAGCACCGTTTCTAACTGAGATCAGGTATCTTAGCACAAACAAGAGATCAATTTCAGCAAACCTCTTAAGCAGCTGAGCCGATGGGGTAGGAGGGGCGAGGGAGTGTGTCGGCATTGCTACTTGAAAAGAGAACCTAATGTCTTAAAAATTCCTGCACCTATCTATGGTGAATACTGAGAGCTGTGTGATGCCTGATGCTGTGTAACTAACTTGGAATTCGCTTGCATTGTAAACCACCACAGTGAACTATACTCTCCCACCATCTGTGTGATGCACACAAGCTAAAAGGTCCTTGGATGAAGCTGTCTGATTTTGTGCCTTTTAGATCTGAGTTAATCACCCAAAGTTCCAACACCTGAAAACTATACATCTCTTGGAAGTGTGTGTGTGTGTGTGTGTGTCAGGGAGAGCAGGGTTAGACTCGACTTTTTAATGCCCCGTCACACTTGAGCAACCCACTGACGCTTGCCATCCAGGTTTTCACATGGAGAAAGCCGAGTTGGGCAAGGGCCAGGAGGCCCAGTAGAGCCTGTGGAGGTGGACCCAACGAGAGTTGGTGCCTCGGGAGTGAAGGGGTGGAAAACAAACCACTGAGCGCTTCGGTCTTATCCAGTCTGTAGGTGCACCGCACCAATCAGCAAGATCCCAGATTCGACGATCTCGCTGGGGTGGCTGTAGTGTGTGACTGCTGTTGGCTTTGGACCCCATGCTTCAGCGAAGAGCAGAAGCAGTGAAACTTGGCTGTGATGCCTCTCCGTGATTGAACAGTTGACCACCTATGCCTAGATTGCAAAAATTAAGCAATATAGGAGAGCTGTTGTTGCCTTTGAAAGATAAAGGAGGAAAGTTTGTGGGGTTGGGAAAGTGATAGTTGTGTGCGTGTCTAAACCCCTGCGGATGGGATTCTCAAGATGACCATCTTAATTGGACAAAGATTTAAAAAACCTTTTTCACATGGAACCTTCTGCTACCTTCTGGCTTTTAAATACAGCTGAAGTCAGTGTGTGGTGTTTGAGCAGTGTAGTGGGATTATTGCTGTGCATTTAACTCTGTGTGACTGGTGTAAGTAATATTGATCACCTGTGTCCCAAGTCAAAAATATTGCATTCCCAAGCCTTGCGGTCCCTCCCAAAAGGGATAAAGATATTTAGGATAATATACATCAGCCAAGGGTGTAAAGGATTACAGATTCTCAGTGGGCTGATAGAGTTAAGACACAGATCAGCCACAATCTAATTAAGTAGACATGATGCAGACATGACTGGCCTCTTTCTGCACCGTAACTTTCCTATGGCTCTAACAGGCTCAAGGAGCTGAATGGCTTCTTCCTGTTAGTGTGATCTATTGGCTTCTGAAAGGAAAGCTGGTTATTATTACAAATGAGACTAAAAACCAGGTTCCACCTGCTTGCCTGTTCAGCTGAGCAACTATTTAAAAGAGTACTGTGTTTTCCCATGGATCTGGCTGAGATTCCCTCTTCAACCAGTGATATCAAAAACAGAACAAATGGTTGTTTGTCTTATTCCTGCTGCAGAATTGCAGCCAAGTTTGCATCCAAGTAGTCAGCGTTATTCAAAAACACAAAATGCTCTTGCAGGTGCTTTGAGATATGAGAAGTCACATATATGCAGGTTTGTACGAAAATCAGAAACTGCTGGAAACTCTCAGCTGATAGAGGAGCATATTTTAGGAAAGGTGGAGGTAACTGAAGTTACATCTTTTTATTTCACTAAGTTTTTTTTATTCTTCCACGGGATTTGGGAGTCGTTGGCTAGGCCAGCATTTATTGCCCATCCCTAATTGCCCCTTGAGAAGGTGGCGGTGAGCCACTGCCTTGAACTGTTGCAGTCCGTGTGGTGTAGGTACACCCACAGTGCTGTTAGGGAGGGAGTTCCAGTATTTTGGCCCAGTGTCAGTGGAGGAACAGAGATATATTTCCAAGTCAGGATGGTGAGTGGCTTGGAGGGGAACTTCCAGGTGGTGGTGTTCCCATGTGTCTGCTGCCCTTGTCCTTTTAAATGGTAGAGGTTGTGGGGCTTGGAAGGTGCTGTCTAAGGGGCCTTGGCGATTTGCTGCAGTGCAGCTTGTAGATGGTACACACTGCTGCTACTGTGCGTTGGTGGCGGAGGGAGTGAATGTTGAAGGTGGTGGACGGGGTGCCAATCAAATGGGCTACTTGTCCTGGATGGTGTTGAGGGTCTTGAGTGTTGTTGGAGCTGCACTCATCCAGGCAAGTGGAGAATATCCCATCACACTCCTGACTCGTGCCTTGTAGATAGTGGACAGGCTTTGGAGAGTCAGGAGGTGAATTATGGGCCACAGAATTCCCAGCCTCTGACCTGCTGTTGTAACCACTGTATTTATATGGCTGGCCTATTTGAGTTTCTGGTCAATGGTAACCCCCCAGGATGTTGATGGTGGAGAATTTAGTAATGATAACGCCATTGCCTCCTTTTCTATCACCAGCATCACTTCTGTTACTTAATCATCTTTGATCCTCCTAATTGCAGACCTTTATTCATGTCTTCTCTTTTCCCTTTCTCTGGCTCCTTTATAAGCTATTGAACTGTAAAATCTCCCCACCTGAAATGTTAAACCTCCCTCCCTCTTCCCCACACCCAACCCGCTGACAGCATTTTCTGTTTTGATTGTAAATTTGCACTCTGGTTAAAACCACAAAAAGCAGCAATGTGGGAATTTCACTGCTTGTCGTTTTGTGCCTCTGCCACCAGGTGATGCTATGGCTCTGTGTAAACCGATACATGCAGTGGTTGTGTGTGGTCAGACTGTGTTGATCAATAGTCCAGGTAAGAGAGTGTGTTGTAGGCAGCCCTATAATTATCTTGTTAATTAGGATTCACTTGCACATGATAGCAATCTCTCAAACTAAGGCAGAGATAGCTGGCTCCAGAATGTAATGCTAAGTCTTGAGTGCAAATGGTGGAAGACCCCTTCCCCCTCACTTTCATGTTATTAGGGTGGAAGGTATGCTCACAGAGCAAAAGATTTCCATTTATACAACGCTTTTAACAATCACCCAGACCTCTCAAAACACTTTACAGCCGATTAAATACTTTTTGAAATGTAGCCACTGTTGTAGTGTGGGGTAGTGTTGTCTGTGCAGTGGATGTTGTGAACCCACAGGGGGATTTGCAGTATGGGATATTAACGAGAATGAATGTTAGCACCCTATTCAACTGTTGGAACCATCATGACTGGGCCTGATCCTATCGCAACATGCATCTTAAATGCACTTTCGAGCAGAACTCACTGTATGGTGGTCAGGTGTAGTTGCATCAGCTGGGTTTACTTTAGTCTTGTTTCCTTACTACCCTGGCTCAAGCCACGCTGTTATCCCAGCTGAGATCAGCTAGCTCCAATTTGTTTTTCTCTCTTGAAATGTGAGATCTGATGGTGCTACGCTATCCGATCAGGAAGGTTAGTTGTTGATGTGTGCTGAATTAGCTGAGCCCAACTAGGACTGCAGTATAGTGAAGATACTGTTTACCTCATTGCCCCGATCTGGAGAGCAGAGAAAGCACCAAAGTTCCAACTTCTCCTCATCTGCTCATCACTTGTGGCCCCCAACTGAAAATCTCCATGATTTGCACTGCTCCTGCCACACACACAGTCATGCAGCAGACTGTCTCTGAACTTGTGTGTGAGGAAAGCCCATATTGGATAAACATAAGAAATAGGAGCAGGAGTAGACCATATGGCCTTTCAAGCCTGCTCCGCCATTTATTACGATCACGGCTGACCTTGGGCTTGAACTTCACTTCCCTGCCCATTCGCCATAATCCCTTGATTCCCTGAGAGACCAAAAATCTGTCGATCCCAACCTTAAATGTATTCAATGATGGAGAATCCACAACCCTCTGGGGTAGAGAATTCCAAAGATTCACAGCCCTTTGAGTAGAGAAATTTCTCCTCATCTCAGTCCTAATGATTGGTCCCTGATCCTGAGACTGTACCCCCGTGTTTTAGATTCCCGACCAGCGGAATCGATCTCCCGGTGTCTACCCTATCAAGCCCCTTCAGAATCTTGTATGTTTCAATGAGATCGCCTTTCATTCTTCTAAACTCCAGACAATATAGACTCGGTTTGCTCAGCCTCTCATCCTGGGGCAACCCCCTCACCCCAGGGACCAATTTAGTGAACCTTCGCTGTGTCGCCTCCAGTGCAAGTATATATTTTCTTAAATGTGGAGACCAAAACTGCACACAGTATTCCAGATGTGGTCTCACCAAAATCCTGTACAACTGTAGCAAGACTTCTTTATTCCAATACTCCAATACCCTTGCAATAATGGCCAACATGCCATTTGCCTTTCTAACTGCTTGCTGTACCTGTATGTTAACTTTTTGCGTTCCTTGTTTGAGCACACCCAAGTTCTTAGGGACGGGCAATAAATTGCTGGCCTAGCCAGCGACGTCCACATCCCATGAATGAATATTTTTTAAAAATCAGCATTTACAAGTTTCTCACCTTGTAAAAAATATTCAGCTCTTATATTCTTTTGACCAAAGTGAATAACTTCACAAGATAACGGGGTTGGGGGTGGGAGGGTAGGACAGAAATATCTGGCGAAGCCTTTTGGAGGAAAATGGAATGATGAGAGAAGTGAAATGAGAAAACAATGATAGAAAAACACGGTGCGTTTTTAATGGTAGAAAAACACGGTGCGTTTTTAATGGTAGAAAAACACGGTGCGTTTTTAATGGTAGAAAAACACGGTGCGTTTTTAATGATAGAAAAACACGGTGCGTTTTTAATGGTAGAAAAACACGGTGCGTTTTTAATGGTAGAAAAACACGGTGCGTTTTTAATGGTAGAAAAACACGGTGCGTTTTTAATGGTAGAAAAACACGGTGCGTTTTTAATGGTAGAAAAACACGGTGCGTTTTTAATGGTAGAAAAACACGGTGCGTTTTTAATGGTAGAAAAACACGGTGCGTTTTTAATGGTAGAAAAACACGGTGCGTTTTTAATGGTAGAAAAACACGGTGCATTTTTAATGGTAGAAAAACGGTGCGTTTTTAATGGTAGAAAAACACGGTGCGTTTTTAATGGTAGAAAAACACGGTGCGTTTTTAATGATAGAAAAACACGGTGCGTTTTTAATGATAGAAAAACACGGTGCGTTTTTAATGATAGAAAAACACGGTGCGTTTTTAATGATAGAAAAACACGGTGCGTTTTTAATGATAGAAAAACACGGTGCGTTTTTAATGATAGAAAAACACGGTGCGTTTTTAATGATAGAAAAAGCACGGTTCGATTTTAATGGTAGAAAAACACGGTGCATTTTTAATGGTAGAAAAACACGGTGCATTTTTAATGATAGGAAAACACGGTTCGATTTAATGATAGAAAAACACGGTTCGATTTTAATGATAGAAAAACACGGTTCGATTTTAATGATAGAAAAACACGGTTCGATTTTAATGATAGAAAAACACGGTTCGATTTTAATGATAGAAAAACACGGTTCGATTTTAATGATAGAAAAACACGGTTCGATTTTGATCAGATTTGAAGTCCCAGTCCTGTGTATGTCAATCTAATTTGCTGATAGAATTTTTATTAGATTGCTGAGGCTTGTAGTGAGTCTGATCTTTAGCGAAAAGCTGATGATTTACTGCAGAAGCTTCTGTGTTTTGTGCCATAATGGCGTTTTTAGTCTATTAAATCACCATGATACATCTGACCCACGCCAGGTGCATCATTCACTGTGTGCAAAGTGTTGAGAGCCTGGCCCAGTTAGCATCCAAACCTGTGTAAACAAATAAAAGGCAGCTTCTGAGCTCTGACAGCTCAGGCAGTGAACAGCTGAATCAAACTAGATTGACCCTCAGTCTGGGTTGTGTCTGCTGCTGATCTGAGATGACGCTGCACTTCCTGGTTCCCACTTCTGACTTATTAAGTGTGGACCTGAGGCAAGGGCAAAATTGGGCTGGGCTGCAATCCACTCCACATTTGAATAGAGCGCTGGTGTTTGTTGTCCAGGATCGTGGGTGAGGAATGGTAAATGTCAGGAAGATCTTCATAAAACAACAGAATCCATTGGTGAACTTAGATTCGTACATAGAGTACAGAAGGAGACCATTTGGCCTGTTGTGCCTATGCCCGTTCTTAGAAAAAGCTATAAAATTAGTCCCATTTGTTTACCCTCGCTTCCCTGCTCTTCCCCCATAGTCCTGCAAATTTTTCCCCTTCAGATATTTGTCCAGTTCCCGTTGAAAGTTGCTATTGAATCATTTCAGCCATCATTGAGTCCTGTGACAAGGGAGACTTCAGGGCGTTTCTTGATGAATACAGGAGATGCGCAAATGCTCCTGTGATGCTACCTGTGGAATAAATTCAATTTGGAGAGCGGTAGAAGAAATTGGGTCGGTTAAATTTTGCCCAGAGGTTTCTTCGTTTTTCTCCACTGTGCGCAGGCCAGACTTCTCTCCTGAACCTTAAGAGCATTCAGCAAATGGCATAGTCTGGCTGTGCAGTTCCTGGCATGAACCTGAGCTGTCCAGACCACTGGGATCCTGTGAGGAGCTGATATCTGTATGGATGGTTGCTCTCGACCTCAGTGCCCGTTAACTTAACCGACAACCGTCCTTGGTTTTGAGTGAAATGGGGAGGAAATTGGGGAAGTGAAAGTGTTCCTTGTTCCCCTCCTAGTCTGCAGTCCCTCTCTGTGCGGAATCAGCTTCAATTTATATTGTAATTAAGGTATCATTTCATCTGTTATGCGGATGAAAGACTTGCTGCACTGTAAAATATTCCAGCTCTTCAGTTGCCATTATTCAGAGAACCTTCAGCTGCTTGAGAGTGTGCCAAAGTGGCTGTGTTTTTTCTCATTAAATTGGAAAAAATCTTTTGAGCAATCTGCTTTGATCCTTGAGATTGCCATTCAGTACATTACTGAGCAACATCAATTTGCTCAACTCGCTACCCCACCCCCCCAACTCAGCGCACTATTTCTCCCCTCCTGGTTCTCCGTGTGATTACCACTGCCTAAAACACTGAAAAAAAGCTGGTGTTTGAAACATCTGGTGATGTTGGAGTTCACCAGCAGCAATAATCACCCCCAAATCTTCTAGCAGCATTCACGTTCAGCCAATTAATTCAGGCTGATGGTTCATTATGCACATCCCAGGCAGTAAATTAAAAAAATGATGTGGTCAATTTCACTCTCCCCTTGGGTGTAGGTGATGGTAGGATGAGATGGTAGAAGAGAAAAAAAAAGACCTGTGAAATTCAACCTTCTAAAGAAAAAAAACCCAGGAACAACCTTTCTTTCCATTAATTTTATTCAACGCCATTGACACTGCAGGAACGAGAAACACTTACAGAGGGCAGCTACAATTGGATAAAGAACCATTGACATGATACACTATAACACTAAACAAGAATCAGCTCACTTTATGCACAACCAGAATCTAAGAGTCTCAGATGTTTCTCTTTTTGGACACAAGCTTTAGCAAGTGGATGTCATCCGAATTTGGATGACAACAGAAAACACCCGAAAAGGGAATGGTCTGTGATGCTGTTTCAAGCTATTTACAAAGTATTGCTCAACGCCAATAGTCAGTCTTATTTCATAATCGATACTTTCTGGTTTCTTCATTTCTCCCTCTCCTGTTGTAGCTCAAACTGAACTAAATATGCTTATTCAGGATGTTGCATAACGTCTTCAGCATGATAAGTTCTGGAGATGTTTCTGAGAGTCATGGAATGGTACTTGTATAAAAGTGAGCCTTCCCTTCACTGTAGGATCAGCAAATTGGCCAATCCCCCGATCCCTGCCTCAGAACGTGTACGTGAAGATTGTCTTAAGATGGGAGTGCAATTGGGCAAAACACACAAACATATAAATGTGTCTTGGAATTACATATAGCTGGTGGTGGTATGAGAATTGATGTGCCTTATCCATAAGATCAGTTTTGGATAAGGAGCTCTGAAGCAAAATGTCACTCGTGGAATACTACAGCCCGGTTTAGCAGGTTATTTAAGAAAATAACCATCTCTTGGCTCCTGGGCAGATTCTGAAGCCATTGAGACCAGCAAACCTGTTTAGGAAGGACTAATCCATGTCAGAGTCCCATTTTGGGGATGTGGTTAGGGAACTTGGCCCTGTATATGATCATAACTGGAGCAGCACCCCCAGAGTTGTGAGCACTGAAGTCTTCAATATTAGGCATCAATCCAGTGCCAGAAGGAGCACATCACATAGCCACCTCCCTGTCTATATGTAGAAGTTCAAATGCAAAAGTAACCTACTGTTATGACAGCAGTTGGTAAAGGCTGAGTTATTTAAAATCCCAAAGGGAAACTTTAAACAACTGTCATAACCTATATTTTCAATTGGTATGTTTGAGGTGCAACTCTGAATTCAGAAATGAAACCACCAAGCCTCCAGAGGTTTTTATATAAACTAAATTAAACATTTATTAATTTAACAACAAATTTAAACATTTACACATGTCTACAAATTACTGCCATAATAACTTTTAAACAAATCCTCAAATTAATCACTCACAGGTAAATCTTCACCAAGGCAACAACAACCCTTAGACTTTAAACAGACACCTGGCATAGCACATTTTATCTCTCTAATTCAAGGTGAGGTTCCTTTCAATTTGCTTCCTTCACAGACAGTTGTAGGGCTTACAGGCTGCTTAGATCTGAGGTTAGACCTCAGTTCTGCCGAAGGGTCATGAGGACTCGAAACATCAACTCTTTTCTTCTCCGCCGATGCTGCCAGACCTGCTGAGTTTTTCCAAGTAATTCTGTTTTTGTTTTAGATCTTACATGCCTCTGACCTGCACATGCAAACTCTTTTCTGTTTATACGTAGCTTTCCCTTTGAATGTAAATTTTCATTGTATCACTAGGTCTTTGAACTCCACTTCTTTTAACAAGAAAACCCCTTTCATAGCACCAATTTTATTAGTAATATATTGCTTGGTGTCTCCTAGCTAGGTGCAAGGTTTTACTCCCTTCTTTTGAATTGTTTATTCAAAAAATGCAAATGTACTCTTTACCTTACTGATCACCCAATTAACATCTCAAAACGACTATACATCAAAGCAGCCAGGCTATCTAGCTTTAATCCAATTAAGCCACACACACACACACACACCCCCTACAAGTCCAATTTAAAAGTAATTTCCAATAACATTATATACATTAATATCTTCATGCCACCGACTGAGCTAAGGTTATTAGAATAGACACTGGTTATTGAAACACTCAGACTTGCTCATTTACACACCAATGCCTTTCCCAAACCTCACCAGAATCAAATTCATGACTGATGCTTGCCTTTTGTATTATTGTTGCCCCAAACTGCACTCCCATCTTAAGACCATCCAATCTTCCCTTGAGGGCAAGAATGGTAACTAACACCTGGATGTTTGCAGTGCCAGCCCAGACATTGTGAGCACTGCCTGTTCCAATCACTCACTGAGGCTCAAGTCATCAACATCAGAGACCTTGCATCTTTCCTCTGCTCCCCTTTGCTGCGGAAGGCTGTGATTTTGAGATGTGGTTCCATAGCATTAGCTGACCTGTTATCTCACTCCATGTGATCCTAGACACAGTGAGGGCATGGTATACTACCAGATTCTGCATTACACCACACCCAAACCTAATCCTGCCCTAACTCTCACTTTCCAACATAGGTCACCAGATGGAAATCAAGGAGCTTTTGCTAATCATCTTTTCTCCTTCCCTTCTCTTGACCCAATAGCACCTGATTGAGATAAAATAACAGCACACTTCAGGCACTGAGTGACTCACTGAGTCATCCAGTGATTTGGGAGCTATTCTGATTGGCTGTCAGTGCAGCTAATCACAAGCCTCATATTTGATCTAAAATGGGCGAAGCATTGGTAGAGCTCAATGCGTCAATCAGTTCTGGGTTAGCAATGAGTTTGGCTCCATTGACATCAAAAGTTTGTGTTGTTATCGAGCAAACCCTGATGAAGCCCACGAACGATGTAGAGTTGTAAAGACTAAGGTTATATCAGGACATAGCAATGAGATATCTGCTGAGCATGAGTTTTAAAAGTCGATAGGATGGAGAACTGGGGAGCCTGAGGAAATTTTGCATTCTCAACATTTCCTTGGAATCAGGACCTGGGACTTTAGCACCAACCTGGCTCCTGGGGTGAGGCTTTGCTAATTTATGGCAAAACTGCTTGGGCACCTTAACTTGTCTTCTCCCCATCCCTCACATCCACCAAAGGCCTCTACAGTAGTTATGTCAGGAAACCAATGTTTTGCTTTGTTTCACTGCTGAGTTTACAGCCACCCACAACATAAATACTCGTAACCAGGGCTGGCTGTCCCATCAGTATATAAGTAAAATCACTGTTTAATGTTGCTGTGGCCGTAACAAGTGTTACCCTAATTCTCAACCCATGTTGGCTATTGCTGTCGAAGCAGCAACTCAGACACCGGCAGCACTGAGGTTCGGCACTCTTGCACAACGGTGCTTTTGTCCGGTGTGTAGGTAGCCCTCCAGTGCTGAAGGAGAATCCTCCTCACGTACTTGAAAGTGTTGTTCTTCACAGTGACGAAAAAGAGCGTATTTATCATGCTGTTGCTCACCGCTATGCATTCTACAATGTAGTACACTGTGATGGAGTGCCTTTCTCTCAAGAGCACATTTGGGAAGAAGTCTCGGACGATGGCGTATCCGTAATAGGGAGCCCAGCAAAGGATGTATGCGGTCAATATACCCATAAGGACCAGGACTGTCTTCCTCCGTGCTCGAAGCCGCTTCTTGATTTGGCTGGTTTGCACACCTGGCATGCTTTTGAACCACAGCTCCCTGCAGATCTGCACGTAGCACAGGGACATGGTCATTACAGGTGCCACAAACTCCAGGATGAAGAGGAACAAGAAATAGGATTTGTAGAGGAGTTCCTTGTCTGCTGGCCAGATCTGCCCACAGAATATTTTCCCATTGCTGCCTGGAAAAGCGTCGAAGGTTGTTTCTGTGGTAAAGTAGGCTGAGGGGATGGAGATGAGCAGGGAGACTAACCAGACAGCAGTCAGAACGCAGTACACTGTCTGAAATTTCATGCGAGGTTTCAATGGGTGCACGATGACCAAATACCTGCAATACGTATAGCAGAAAAACAAAGATAACAGGTAAAGTGGGAGAGTCTAGTAAGTGGAAGATTTGGGTTAGTCCAAAAGATGCAATGACTTGAGTGAACTTCTAACCCAGTTTGATCGTTACCAAAAAGAAAATTATGTCAAATCTTATAATAATTCTTTTAATGTTTTAATTACCCATCCTGTCTGATTTTGCTCTCTTGCTTTTCCTGACAGCGCTCATATTTACTGAGGTACAGAATTCAGGGGCACTTCAATTCACCGTGACCTCATCCAAATGACCTCTCTTCACGTATGAGCCTCAACTATTGACTAACATGCTAATTTACCATGGGCTGTCACAGCAGAGGTGATCCATTCCTCACCTGATGTTCACCTACACCTACTTTCAAAGCAAGTTAATTGAATAGTGATCAGCAGTAAGAATCCTAGTTAATGATCCCCCCCCGCCCGGCCTCCCCATCCCTAACCCAGGAGGTGCAGAAGTCTCCTAACATCATGGTCACTGCCCTGGCAGGACTCAGGTAACTCCATGCAGACTGAGGAAGGCAGGTGAGACAGCCTTTGGATTGAAACCAAGTCAATTGGTAGTTGTTCATAGTCAGCACTAGCTCACACATGAAGGAAGACAAAAAGGGCAGGAGTTGCAGGTGATGGCAAAAAATCACACTTCCCCAAAAAAAGTTATGACTTTATAAGTATTATTTAAACAATAATAAAAAACATTTATATAACGCCTTTAAAGTAGGTGTGCCTTTAAAGTTATTTCAAGGCACGTCATGGGAGCATAATCAGACAGAGATTCACACCGAGCCACCTCGGGAAATATTAGGACAGGTGACTAAACGATTGCTCAAATTGTTTTAAAGAAGCATCTTAAAAGGAGGAGAGAAAGGGGGCAAGCTGGTTTATGGAGGGAGCTTAGAGCCACCATTGGTGGAGTAAAGGGTATCAGGGATGTATAAGAGGCTGAATTTGGAGTAGAGATCTCTGAGGATTGTAGGGCTGAAGTAGATTACAGAGATAAGGAGCAACAAGACCATGGATTTGAACACAAGGATGAGAATTTAAAATTTGTGGCATTGCTGGTCTGGAAGCCAGTGTCATAGGTGGTGGGGATTTGGTGTGAGTTAGGACAAGGGACAACAGAGTTTTGGATGATGTCAGGTTTAAGGAGGGTAGAAGATGGGAGGCCAGCCAGGAGAGCTTTGGGATGGTCAAGGCTAGAGGTAACACTAGATAGTGGTTTCAGCAGCAGATGAGCTGAGGCAGGGGTGAGGACGGGTGATACTATAGGGGTGGAAGGAGGCGATGTTGGTGATGGAGAAGATTTGTGTTTGGAAACTCAGCTCCGGGTCAGATAAGACGCAAGGTTGCAAACAGTCTGGTTCAGCCTCATGCAGAGTAGTGGCCGGAGAGGAGATGGAATTGATGGCTGGGAAACAGAGTTCAGATTGTTGGCCAAAGATTAATTTTAACAGCGTGCAGAAGGGCCCAGAGCATAACAAATGAGAAGTTCTCACCTGTCAACAGCTATAGCTAACAATGCGTTGGTGGAGACGTAGAGGGACACGGTTCTGAGGTAGTTGACGGAGGAGCACAGAACATGTCCAAAGCTCCAGGACAGCTCTCTGACAACATAATAGTCCATCTCAAAGGGGCAGCACACAATGGCCACAATGAAATCTGAGATGGCCAGGTTGACTATGAGAAGATTGGTGATGTTCCTCAGGTTCTTGTATCTGGCCAGGGTCACAATGAAGAGGAAATTGCCGATACCGCAGACCAGCATGATGCAGACAAGGGCCACACCAATCACAACCCTGGCTTGGTAGAAGGTTTTGTCAGCAGTCTCCTGTCCTCTGATATCAGGAGATGTCATGTATTGTTCATACTCACAACTCTGGTTCCAAAAGGAGCCAACATCAATCAAACTCAAGTCACCGTATTGTGACAAGTTGGCACAGTGATCTGTCATGACTGAATCTTTACAATTTTCACCAAAATCCTGCAATCTTCCGGGTTTGGTGGAATTTTCTCTTCTGGCAAGAGCTTATCAATATTTCTGCAGGATGAAATTTTTGAATGGAAGAACTCTTGTGTAAATGTTCTGTCTGGATGAAGATAGGCTTTGTTTTAAAGTTTGCAAGGTACTTAACTTGTAGAAAATTGCAGTGTTTTCTGTGTTGTTGTGAAAGACTGCTAAAATATGATGCTGAAGCTTCCCGGTGCCTCTGGGCTTTGAGTCAGATCAAAGAACAGATTCAGTCCTGGTCTGCCATGAATTTACTGCCCTCTGTCCAGGGTGGTGTTGGCGAGATGTCATTTCCTCAGCCTTTGCTTGGCTAGAGAGGGGAAAAAAAGATATCTATCAGCTTATTATCTGAAAAGGAAGATTGTGGAGGGCTACAGGGAGAAGGCTGGGGAGTAGCACTGGGGTAAATTGCCTCTTCAGAGAGCCAGTGCAGACATGAAGGGCCGAATGGCTTCCTGTGCTGTAACCATTCTGAGATTCTACTTGTTGACTCAGTCCCTTCTGCCCTCAAAGTCTCTTTCCACACCTCCCCCACCTCAACTCCCACCCCCGCTTCTGACCAATATTCAGTGACCCATGCTAAAACTGGAATTGTTCTGATGGTTTCATTGAGCCACACAGACCAGAAATGTTCCCCAGGTTTGAACTGTGCCATGTGTTGAGTATGTGGATCGTGGCAAGGCCAGTGCTACAAGTGCTAACAGTTGTGCTTGTGAGGGAGAATTAGTCTTTGCGCCCACCTGGGAGCATGCAAGTATTGGCTTTTGTTGAGGAGTGTGAAGCTGCACACAGCTGAATAGCCACAGTTACTCATTACCTCGATCAGTGGGCATTTTGACACAGCCTGATGGCTTGTACCCCAGCTACGAGTAAATGAAAGCATAAACAGCACATCTGAGCTTGTATTGCCCAGCAGAGGATTCTATACTGAAAATGCTTTTGTGACCTCTGGGGAAGTACTTTCCTGGTGGGTTTTTTCTAACTAAGCTCCCCTTTTTGCTGTGTTCTCTTTTTATAATTTGCTGTCCATTTGACTCCCTCCTTCACTACCACCCCTCTCTCTCTCTCCCCCCCCACCCCCCAACCAAAGCACCTGTCAGCCCAGAAAGTGGGCCTCCCTGGATTTCTGGCAAATGCCCCCAGGTCGCGGAGTGGTATGGGACAGATGGGTATCTTGCCCTTCTAAAGTTTTTTGCCACCCTGTGGGAAAAAGGCACAGCCTGGTGCCTGCCCAAGTGGCATTAGTTAGCTGTGCAAAACTCGAATCTGCACTCACTCTGTCTCTGTCCCTGTTCCCCAATGGGGACATCTGCACTCACCCGCTCACTGTGGCACTGCTCCACCAGGTGATAACTATACCCATCCTCTCACTCTCACCACCACCACCCCACAAAAAAACTAGGATAATCTGGGACCTGTACATTAAGTGCCTTCTAAATTATTTCATTAAGTAACATTGACTAACAGAAATTGTTAATTTCTGTCAACACCACAAAACTCGGTTGAATAGAAATTTCTGCTATCAATTTCTGTTATCACTGAATAGACAGTGTTTGTACTAGAGCTTGAGAGGATTTTTACTGGATTAATTGCTGAACTTGTTATTACTCCCATTAGTGGCCCACAGGCTGCTCATCTCCACAGGTAAACCGGCAGACATGTCTTATCAGTCTCCTGGGAAAGCCTATTTACCCACACACTCCATCTTATACTTATTCTTTTAAAGTCCTGAAAAGTGCAGTCCTTGTGTGATATGGTTTTGAATTTATAGAATCATTGAACATTGAAGGAGATCATTCAGCCGTTCATGCCTGTGCTAACACTTTGAAACTGCTATCCAGTAGTCCCCATCCTCCCCTAACACTTTCCCCATGGCCCTGAGCATTTTTTCCTTTTTAACTGTGTGTCCAATTCCCTTTTAAAAGCTACTATTGAACCTGCTTCCACACCTTTTCAGGCAGCGCATTCCAGATCACTGCAAAACAACTCACTGCCTGATTTTTTTTTTTAATTCTCATCTCCTCCCCAGCATTTTGCCAATTATCTTACATCTGTGGTATCTGATTCTCTTGCCAGTGGAATGAGTTTCTCTCTATCCATACTATCGAAACCCTTTCTGATTTTTGAACAGTTAAAATTAATTTACTGCTAAGACTTTTGCTCCCCCTCTTCCTGAAGGCACTCACCCATGCTCAGGTAAAGTTCCACAGGTGCTGGTGCTGTTGGGACCTTTAAATAAGCAGTGGTTCTTTGGTGTGTAAATCCACCTGGTATGTCACTACATCACATGGAGGAAGAAGGTCCTGATTTGACCCCTGGTTAGAGATAGCTGTGCTACCAGAAATATCCTCCATTCCTTCACCTTGGGAAAGGATAGGTCAGACCAGCTCCCACCATAATTGCAAACTAGTTACTGGGGGCAGGAACTCATCCATTTTCCCCAAACCAAGTCCCTCCAACACCACCGAATCATATAAAGCTCTCCGAAACCTTCATGACTTGTATACTTTTGGTAGGTCATTTGTAATGAATCAAGTAAACGTGTTTTTTTTTTACAGCTCAGTTTAAAAAGTCTCTTGAAACAAGCAACTGAATTAGGAAATCTTTCTTACCTGGATGAAGTTGTAAGCTTAATATTTTCAGATGTTCGAAGTAACAAGAAAAAAATCTTTGTCCTAAATGTTAGAAAAGGCTAGACTCAGGTCAGTTGATTGGACACACCAAACACTAGGTAACAGAATTCAATTACTGGAAGGCAACTTGAATGGTTTTCTGTCTTTGATCACTTGATTGTTTTTATACTCACGCCAGTAGGCTAAAATTGACCGTATGTTAAGTCTCCATAAATCAGCAGCAGAGAATGGAGCAGGTTTATCTCTTCCTCCTACAATTTCTCTATAACGAGCAAGTTTAATGTCCCATTGCTTCTGATTAGCCCAGAAGCGTGCCTTGCAGTCTCGTTTCTCCTCCAAGGGCTGGATGCCGAGTTGATACACCGATGCTGTCCTTTGTTATAAAATTTCTCTGATGGTGGGAGGGTAAATGTCTGAAAAAATTCCCCACTACGTTGCTAATCCTTTCTTGTTCATTGGAATTTTAGATTTCTGAAATAAAATTATATGTTTCTCTGGAGCTATCCTGACGGAATGCTCTCCTCTCCCTGCCTCTTAAGATTTTGTTTGTGTGGCTGGTTTTGTAGCTCACTCACTCACTGATGCGCAGCTGGTCTGACTGCCTAGTTCTCTTCTTGAGGAGGAGCAGATTCACCAACCAGAATGTCATCTTAAAGGAGAAGTCCCATTTTTAATCAGACTGAATTAAAGATAACCCAGATAGCTATTGTCCCATGGTATCATCATGATCGTGAGGATTTTGAGACCAGTAAACTGAGGCAGTTCCCTAGGATGGGGGGAGGGAGGTGGTTTCCAAGGTTAAGATGCTTAGCAACTAAAAGGTTCTTTCTTTTCCCTGAGGAACTACACAAAGGTCTTCGTGTAATTTAACAGTATGTCAGAAATGTGCAACTCATCAATTATTCCTGATGGCTTCCTGCTGATACTCAACTTCTTAAAGGGCCCCTGCCTTCATGCAAAGGAATGAGAACCCTAAATGAAAGGTGCAGGACGTTAGCACAGCTGAAAATAGAAGAGAGAATGGAGTAAATGAAGGAGTGATGCCAAGCCTGGGTTTTAAAACCCTGCAAAATGTAGAAGGAAAGAATGATTGGGAGAGAAAAAGATTTCCACAGAATGAAAGCACAGATTTCAACAGAGGTTGGAGAATGGAAAGTGTGTGCGCAAGACAGGGGTATCTGGAACTTGAGAGGAACAAGAGCTGTTTAGAGAAACACTGACCATAGCAGTATCAAGAAAATAATAGGTAAGAAAGAGATCAGGGACAGAAGAATTGGCAGGGTGGTGTGACTGTGATTTGAGTATCCTGCCTTACTGATGGGACAGAACTGTCAATAGGGGCTGGGATCCTTTGCTCTTGGCTCCACGTGACTCCAACAAGCTGGTTCGCCATCCTGCGAGTCCTTGGCTTTGGTTTAGCTATGTTCAGGCTGTCTCTGGATTTGAGCGTAAGTGGTGTGTTTCCCAATGCAGCAAGATTGTGCACTCCATTATAGACTAACAGCAGCCTAAAGGTATAGATTCCTCAGTAGTTTTGGTTCAGAACCTCTTAAACATGGCGATGTCCTTTGTCTGTCAGATACCTGGCCGATCCTAAAGAGAATTCAGAGGCTCCAGAACTCATTGGTCACAGCTGAATTATTTGAGTTCTAACCTGGGACTCAATGGCTTGTTTATCTTCAAGAAAAGCAGGGATTTTCTAGCTTTCCCTTGTACTCGTTTGTGCCCTGCTCAGTATGCCTGATGCTTGGTTGCTGATTCGACTCTGAGCTAATTTTCTGACTGCCTATTGCCCCCTCTGCATGCTGCCATCCCTACCTCATCCCTCTTCTTGCTATTACCCATCAGGTTTAATTTTTCTTTCTAGTCACCCTCCTGAACTCCTCCATACATACAGGATCCACTCATTGACAACATTGTCACCTTATCCTATTAAAATCCCATTTGTCTATCACCCTTGTCTTCCTCTGGCTCCCCGTCCTCAGCCAAATGACTAAATTTGTCATTAACTTAAAAAATTTAGCCACAGGAAGTAGAGCAAGACCATGGTATGTCCTGCTTTCCACTGTCCACAACATCATCGGCCTCATTGCCTTAATTGATTAAGCGTGTGTATTTTGGTTGAAGTATGCCTTTGTGCAACTCTCAGTAACCCTCCTTGAAACATCAGAGGTTGGGAAGAGTTGATGTCCAAAGGGGCCTGGTTGTCCTTGTTCATGAGTCACTAAAAGCTAGCATTCAGATGCAGCAAGCAGTTAGGAAGGCAAATGGTACGTTGGCCTTCATCACAAGGGGATTTGAGTACAGAAATAAACATGTCTTGCTGCAATTGTGGATGATCCATCTCGGCCTCCTCTGGAGGCCCCAGCATCTCAGATGCCAGTCTTCAGCCAATTCGATTCACTCCACATGATATCAAGACATGGCTGAAGAATCTGGATACTGCAAAGGCTATGGGCCCTGACAATATTCTGGCAATTTGTGCACCCCTAGCCAAGCTGTTCCAGTACAGCTACAACACTAGCATCTACCCAGCAATGTAGAAAATTGCCCAGGCATGTCCTGTATGCAAAAAGCAGGACAAGTACAACCCGGCCAATTACTGCCCCATCGATCTCTTAATCACCAGTAAAGTGATGGAAGGGGTCACAACAGTGCTATTAAGCAGCACTTGTTTAGCAATAACCTGCTCACTGATGCCCAGTTTGTGTTCCGCCAGGGCCACTCAGCTCCTGACCTCATTACAGGCTTGGTTGAAACATGGACAAAAGAGCTGAACTCCAGAGATGAGGTCAGAGTGACTGCCCTTGACATCAAGGCAGCGTTTGACTGATTGTGGCATCTAGGAGCCCTAGCAAAACTGGAGTCAATGGGAATTGGGGAACACTCTCCACTGGTTGGAGTCATACCTAGCACAAAGAAGATGGTTGTGGTTGTTGGAGATCAATCATTTCTGTTCCAGGACATCACTACAGGAGTTTCTCAGGGTAGTGTCCTAGGTCCAGCCATTTTTAGCTGCTTCTTCAATGATTCTCCTTCCATCATTAGGTCAAAAGTGGGGATGTTTGATGATTGCACAATGTTCAGCACCATTTGTGACTTCTCAAACTGAAACAGTCCATGTCGAAGTGCAACAAGACTTGGATATTATCCAGGCTTGAGCTGGCAAGTGGCAAGTAACATTCGCATCACAAGTGCCAGGCGATGGCCATCTCCAACAAGAGAAAATCTAACCATCGCCCCTTGACAGTCAATGGCATTACCATCGCTGAATCCCCCACTATCAATATCCTGGAGGTTACCATTGTCCAGAAACTGAACTGGACTAGCCATATAAGTACTGTGGCTACAAGAGCAGGCCAGAGGCTAGGAATCCTGTAGTGAGTAACTCAGCTCCTGACTCCCCAAAGCCTGTCCACCATCTACAAGGCACAGGCCAGGAGTATGATGAAATACTCTCCGCTTGCCTGGATGAGTGCCACTTCAACAACACTCAAGAACCTGACACCATCCAGGACAAAGCAGCCTGCTGGATTGGCACCCCATCCACAAACATTCACTTCACCACTGATGCACAGTAGCAGCAGTGTGTACTATCTACAAAATGCAATACAAAAATTCACCAAGGTTCCTTAGGCAGCACCTTCCAAACCCACGACCACTCACATGGGAACATCAGCACCTGCAAGTTACATCCAAGCCACTCGCCAACCTGAGTTGGAAATGTATCACAGTTCCTTCACTGTTGTTGGGTCAAAATCCTGGAACTCCCTCCCTAACAGCGCTGTGGGTGTACCTACACCACATGGACTGCAGCGGTTCAAGAAGGCAGCTCACCACCACCTTCTCAAGGGCAATTAGGGATGGACAATAAATGCTGGCCCAGCCAGCAACGCTCACATCCTGTGAACGAATTAAAAAAGAAAATTGTATAGAGCCTTGGAGTATTGTGTACGGTCTTGGCCTCCTGTGTAAGGAAGGATATACTTAACATAGAGGGGATGTAACTGGGATGACGGGATTGCCTTATGAGGAGAGATTGAGGAAACTTGGCCTGTATTCTCTGGAGTTCCGAAAAAATGAGAGGTGATCTCATTGAAACTTACAAACTTCTTACAGGGTGTGACAGGG
The DNA here is from genome assembly GCF_964194155.1 of Cetorhinus maximus. NCBI lineage: Eukaryota > Metazoa > Chordata > Chondrichthyes > Lamniformes > Cetorhinidae > Cetorhinus > Cetorhinus maximus. Next base: position 1,149,354 of record NC_135909.1, read on the forward strand.
TAGATGTAGACAGGATGGTTCCCCCTGGCTGGTGAATCTAGAACCATGGGACACAGCCTCAGAATAAGGGGAGGGCCATTTAAGACTGAGTTGAGGAGGAATTTCTTCACCCAAAGGGTGGTGAATCTTTGGAATTCTCTACCCCAGAGGACTGTGGAAGCTGTCATGAAGAGATATTGTCTATAATGTTACTAGAAATTAGTTTTTAAAGTAGAATTGTAGTGGGGCGTGTGTCTTAATTGGATTAAAGCCAGCTAGTCTGGGTGCTTTGATATATAGTAGTTTTGAGATGTTAATTAGATAAATGTAAGGAAGTTAAAAGGTAAAGTGTAAATTTGCATTTGTTGAATAAAGCATTCAAGTGTGGGAGTAAAATCTTGCGCCTAGCGGGAGAAGTTATGATAGTAATTTACAGATGTATGTATGTGTTTAAATTTGTTAAATTAATAAATGTTTAATTTAGTTTTATATAAAAAAAACCTTTTGAGGCTCAGTGGTCTTATTCCTGAATTCAGAGCTGCATCTCAAACATACTAATTGAAAATATAGATTATGACAGTTGTTCAAGTTTCCCTCTGGGATTTAAACAACTCAGCCTTTACCAACTGCTGTGTCATAACAAAGCTCAATCATTGAGTACGTTCAAGATGGAAATTGATAGATTTCTGGATACTAATGGCATCAAGGGATATGGGGAAAAATGGCATCGAGGTAGATGATCAACCTAGATCTGTTTGAAAGGCGGAGCAGGCTTGACAGGCTGAATGGCCTACTGCTATGTTCCTGTGCTTTCTTGCACGTATTTTCTGTCACCTCTGTTCTCCTATTCCTGTTTGAGTTCTAATCCGTCCCTTTATGCCATGATGAAGGCACCACCAGGCAGATGGGACCACTGTTTTGTTGCAAACGTTGTTGGGCACTGTCGACAAAGGGTGACAAACAGTGAATTCTCAATGGTTAAGTCAGCACTTTCTATCAGTCGGAACCCAAGCTTTTTCTTTTGAAAGCTCTTCCAACCCTACAAACTAATTTGTGAGAAAAACAAACACTGTCTCATTCACAAAGCTAACGTACTTAAATAGTAAAGGAAAGTTTGGAGATGGGTGGGGGGGGTGGTCTCACTGTAAAACATTCTTCCGTCTGCATCATTTCAAAAGCTGAATCACTTTTCTTCTCCTCACAGGATATGTCATTCTTCTCTCTGTAGAGCTGTGCAACACTTTAGGTCTTCTTCGCCCACTGTGGAACTGACAGGTATGTCCTAGAGGGGCTATATGGACTAATTAAAAATATACACATATATCTAAGTGCTTCTTGGAGGACCAATATCATAGAGAATTTACATGAAAGGAGGTCATTCAGCCCATAATGATTGTGTGTCTGTGGTATCTTTTATTCTGGTAATCAATTTCCCTATATCCTTAAACCTTTTTTCTAAAAGTGCTTGTTAAATATTGCAACTGACATGATTTCAGTAAGCCCTTGTAGTAATGGATTGCATATGCCATTAACTCATTGTGTGGAAAATATTCCTTCTCTGCTGTCCTTTGAGCTTTGAGTACAAATTTCAGACTCCATTCTTACTATTATCCTCTTGCCCCTGATATTATTCCAATTAATCTAAGGTGTATTTTTTCCACAGCCCCAGTGGATACAGAGTGAAGCACATAGCATTACATTCAGAGTCTGTTGAGTAATGTACAACCTGAATAAAGTCTGTTATCATCTCTATCTTGATAAACTGCAGTCTTTACAATACTATCCATGTCTGACATATGGTGTTGGATTATGAAAGCCTTCATTAATGCTACATCACTAGGTTCAACTGTGAATTCATTCAGTCTCTGTCTGTCTCGTAAAGGCAAAAAAATGCTGAAAATACTTGGCAAGTCAGATTCTACAAGGAGAAGAGTCAAACTGATGGTTCAGGTGGATACCGTTGATCAGAGCTGAAAAGCAAAGGCTGATTCATTGTCCCTTCATTGGTCTTGCCCAAAGCAAAAGGAGATCTTTTGGATGAAATGTTAGATGGTAGAGCAATTAAAATTGGGGATGCACGAGAGGCCAGAATTGGAAGGCAGATTGTAGGCTATAGAGATAGGGAAGTGGGGGAAAGGCATGGGGCCACGGAGGGACGAGATAGAAGAAGCAGTAGGTGGCAGATTCCCACTGAAGGATGTACATTAAATTGTTGTCACAAAACTGGTGGTGGTAGATGGAGACAGATTGGAGTGCTGCCTGAGAAAGGGGTGGTGGCACTGGCCTTCATGGGGAAGAGATTTGGGGCCAGAGAAACTGAAACTGTTGAAGACGACAAGTGTCATAAATATGGGTTAGCACAGACTTTATCATAGGAAAGGGGATAAATTCAAAATGAAGCAGGTGAGCTGGATGGGCCAGGAATTTGAAACGTTCCCTGGGTGAGGCGAGAAGTGGCCAGGTTTGGGAATGTAACTGGTGATGTCTGGAAGTGAGATTGGTGAAGTTCTAAATAACTGATGGCTCTAGTCTGATCACTTGCCAAACCTGCAGTGCCTTTCTCCGCCTCCCCACCTCAGAGAGAGGACTATATCATCAGACTTGCTGTCCCTCCAAGGGATTTACTGAGTGGGGAAACCAGCTGTTATGGGAAAAGTCAAAATGTTTGGTGGCTAATTCAACTTCTGAGAGTTGTTGCTTAAATAGCTGTTTCAAAATCAGACTTTCAGGTCCAAAATTGTACTTGAACAACCGTTCTGCTTGGATCTGTGGTCACGTGTGTGTCATTAGTTTGGTGCTGAATATAATGGGCCACAGCTGTGACGGTTAAGTGTTTGACTGGGTGAGAAGCTGATGCTCAGTAATGGTGTCGTTTCTTTTAAGGTAACAGAATGAAAACAGACAAAACATTACCTTTTTTACTCAGACACCTTTACAGGGCAGTTGTCATCAACTTTTCTGGAAACTAATAATTAATTTAGTGATTGAATGAAGGCACTGCCAGATTACGGTGCCATCTCAGAGGTTTAATTTCCTCCGTGTTTTTGTTAGCACTCTGAATAAAGCATTTGCTTTAAGTTCCAGACTGAAAGGCGCGATATAAATACAAGTTCTTTCTGGTTTGCGGCCAGAATGAATTTTGTTTGATCCATTTATTAAAATGGACCAAATGCCATCTGTGGCACAGAAGTGATTGCATCATCATTGGTGCCTGAAATGTGCTCTTGCTGTTTGAACAGAATGCAAACGGGGAGAGAAATTATCGCTCCACATTTCCTTGGGTGCTTATTCCTCTTTAAAGGAATCAGTCCTCTTTGTCTCAGAAAGGCCACTTAATCAATGAGGGAGAACTCTGGGGTTTGAGATACGATAAAGCCAGTGTGTATGAGAAGATTAATCATCAGCAGGCCCCCGAACAAAGATGTGACTCAAAGCAGCATGCATAAATCAGTGTGAAACTCTCATCACCACACAAACTCTGCAATGTGATGTTAGAGAGAAAAAAAAAACATCTATACAGGTTGGTTTCCAAATCAGTAAAATATAATTAAACAAATACCAAGCACATCATTCAATAGTGTAAAAGGGGTGATAAAAGTTGGCGGTCCCTTTTATATATCGAATGATTTTCATTTCCATTGAAGTCAAAATCTCCCTGGTTGCTAAAGGTAGTCAAGCAAAACAATTCAACTCCTGAACACTGCCCTCCTTCTCGCCACAGCACTTCTGACAGCTCAGGCCAACAGACTCTCCAGTATTTGTCAGCAATTACCACAAAGAAAGGGAACAGGAATGGCACAATTAAAATATAAATGGATGTTTCTGGAAAATTGTCGTGTGGTGGCTTAGCTTGCTAGTCTGCCATCTGAGAGTTCAACTGAAAGGTCATCGACCTGAAATGTTTACCTCCCAGTCCCCAGTAACTCTTCCAAGTGGCTTTTCTTCGTGTGAGCTTAGACTACAAACAGAGTATCAATGGCACGGAGCCTTGGCACTGTTCTCAGCTGACATCCACAAAATGCATTTCCAGCAGAGGTCACTTGAAAAGCAAACAGGAGTTAGGAACTCTGGCTGATTTCACCCTTGCCAAAAAGGCAGCTCACCACCAATCTTCTCAAGGGCAACTAGGGATGGGCAATAAATGCTGGCCCAGCCAGGGAGGCCCACATCCCATGAATGAATAAAAAGAAAATGACTCAGGAGCATGTTAACAATATTGTGGCACCCTGTATCGCTAGCTCATGTGAGATCAATTAAGGACCCTTCTGAAATGTGTAGCTGAGCAGCACAGAAGGAGCTGCTTATTCCTTGGAAAACCAGATGGTTAGAGTTGACTGTGCCCCTTTAATATGTAATTGAGGCAGTCATTTTAATCTCCAGACTGAATCCACAGAACATTTCTCCTGACTGAACTTCAATCAGATACTGAACTAGTTTTGATAACTGGGTTCATATTACCGCTCCACACCAATCTCGTACATCAAACACCTGGAATTTAGGCGCAAGAATAATTGTACTGGGAAGTTTTGGAAATAATTCTTTTGACAATATGCAGAGGGATCTTTGATGTAATTAAGTGTATGGGAGAAATATCTGGCTAAACACATTTATCTGTCCATTACCATCACTGTGCAGACAGCACTTGTCCCATCAGATTCAGAGTTCTATTAAAAATTTGACATGCTGAATTTGTCTGTTAGCAATAATTCACTTTTAACAAGAAAATTCATAATCCCAAAACTACATGATCATTATTAATACAACAATACTAACAAAATTAATGAACTTGCTGTGTTCCAGGCTCCTGACTCAATCTGAAGCGTCTAGTCCTGCTCGTAGTTGAAATTGCACGTATTGAGATAATCCTTGGTAAGTGTACTGTGTCCGTGCTAACGGGCTGCTTTCTGTAATGCATGTTTAGTACACTCGTGGGCTCAAGCCCTACCCCAGAGACTCAGGCACTTAATTTAGGCTGACACTTTATGCGCTACTGTGGAAGTGTGTAATTGTTATAATTTAGTTCAGGCGTGGGAGGAAATTAGTCAAAGTTCCCACTTTAGATAACTATGCAGTGATCTAAAATAGTGGTGTACAAGTAGAGGAGTGCTATAATTTGGTTGCAAGCACTGTTCTGGTCACCACAGCAGAAAGGAGGAGGATGGAGTTGGGGGTGACATTGAAGACCCAAACACGGTGCAGGAAAAAACCCCCCAAGTTGGGAAATGCGGCAGCCAATTTGTGCACAGCAAGATCCCAAATGGAGCAATGGGAAACTGACCAGAGAATTTGTTCTAAGTGGTATTGATTTGAAGGATAAATGCTGGCTAGCACACTCCACTGCTTATTCTGAATAACGCCATGGGATCTATTTCCAACTGCCTGAGAGTGCAATGGTCTAATGTCTCATCCAAAATGCTGCATCTCCACAAGTGCAGCCCTTGTTCACCACTGCACTGGGAGTGTCAACCTAGATTTTGTGCTCAAGTCTCTGTAATGTAACATTCCAAAAGCAGCAGGTAACCTTTGGTATCTCACTCAACAATACAAGAGTGTAGGTAGGTTGTTCAACCATGAAGGGCATCACAGCCCAAACTTGCTCCTCACCCGCTATCCAGGCATATGGATCTTCTTGGCAGCAAATCAGAGAATGAAGTATGGAATTAGAGGGCAGCGAAATGGAATGCAGAATCAGAAGGGTTGGAGAGCTGGGGAAATAGGGGTTGTAGTAGTGTAACTGGGGATGTCTATGGATTGACATGTGGAATGGGGAGGAGGCTGGCAAAATAAAAAAGAGAGACTGGAATTAACAGAAGAACTGAATTATGCAGGGGCCTGAACATAGCAATGTGATATCAGATTCAGCACACTGCAGATCTAATAGAGTAGCAGTCAGTACAAGGTGCAGTGCGTCACTACAGGAAAATTGAAGCTTGGGGATGGATTGGAATTCTAATCAACAGGCTGTATGGTTTCACTGCACTGCATAGTCCAGAACAGGTGAAGAACAATACCTTAAGCAAGAGAGGAAGTGCCAGAAAGCTGATCTTTCTGATCAATGTGTTATGTCTCCTTTTACATCTTATCCTGTCTTGAAGGTGCTGGGCATCGCAGTTGATGCTCTCCTCACTTAATATCCATTGTGCTCTTTTCAGCAGAGATAGCAGTTGGGAATGGAATCATTTCTCACTTGGACACTCCTGAGCCCATTGGTTAGTGTCCCTTCCTGCCTCTGTGGCTCAGATAACTAACAGCACACAACAGGGACAAAACTTCAGTGGTCTGTATAGCTTTGAACTGCACCGGAACATGGCACTTACCCAGGGAACCTTGGTGCGATCCTTTTACCTGTTTAAAGTGAGTAGTGTTTGGGAAAAGGAGACAATTGTAGTCTGTAATTTACACCATTTAAACCTTCAGTCAGTGAATGGTATATTTTTATGGTGGATGAGATCAATGCAGACAATATTATTATGGCATGTGAATCATAAGCTGCTGAGTCTGGGCTGAGTTAGCATTTCAGGTAGGCCAGCAGCAAGGGGGTGGGGAGAGAGAGAGAATGGGGGGTGGGGGGGTGGGGAGTGCAGGTGCATGGGTGGAGGGGAGGAAATGAAGCAGAGAGAAGAAAGGGGGATAGAGGGAGAAATTTATCACCACTCCTTCCTTGTCACTGGGTCAGAATCTTGGAACTCCCTTCCTAACAACAGCGTGGATACACACCTTCAACGTATAGACTCCAGCACGAGGCAGCTAACCCAAGGGCAACTAGGATGGACAATAAATGTTGGTGGCCTTGCCTGCATCCTGATGATGAATAAATATTATTTAAAAAATCTGAGAGTGTATTTGTACTGGTCCTACAGCTGAACATCTGATGCGTGAATTGTTAAATTTAACTATTAGAAATATTCTCCCATCTTCCACCCTCAATCAGGACTTGAGTTTATCCAATAAAGTTCCTGCACTATCCTAATTTATACTTATGGCTGTTCAACATTTGATTATGTTGTAAGAACTATATATACACACATGTTCTATTAAAAACTGAGTTGACAGTTGAAGTGCTACACCTGACCTCAGTGCCTGATGTTCTCTTTACAAACCAAGTTACCACTATTGATCACAGAGTGTAAAAGAGCATTCTTGGAGCAGCACCAGGCATACCTAAAAATGAGCTCCAACGGTTATAGGCACGCTAAACAGCAGTTTATACTCGGGAGTTAAATCATAGGTGTGCAGCACTTTGGCCTGGTGTACTAACGATTCAGTAGCACTTCTCAAGTCCATTGCCTCCGAGTTCACATGCTACCCTGACTTGCACTGTATTGCTTTTCCTTCATTGGTAGGCCAAAATCTTGAACTCCCTACTTGACAGTAGGGGAGCACCTTCACCACATGGATAATAAGCAGTTCAAGAAGGTGGCCCACCACCTTTTCAAGGGCAATTAGAGCTGGGCAATAAATGCCAGCCTTACTTGTGATACCCACATCCCAAGAGTAAACAATTTTACTCACCATGAGTATTGAACTCAATTACAACCATTCCTTCCTGAGCTGAAGTCAGCTCTTTCTTGATTGATAAAAGGTTTAAAACACTTCCCTCCCTCCAAAACACATGCCTATGCGCAGTTGCCAAGGAGGTATTAATTTGCGGCTTGTCTCACCATTACCTGTTGACCTGACCTGCCTGGCTGAGGGATGCTGTATCTTCTTTCAACTTGTGCAACAAAGGAGGCAAGATTATCCCAGTCTAGCAAACGAAAGGGCTCCACTTAAAAACAAATGATTTTACCTCCACGTGAGCTGATTGGCCTTCACTTTGTAACATGATTGAAATCAGGACTCACCATGTGGGGATCCCAACCCCATCATTCTATGATTTAGCAGGCCTGCTTTTTATAAGGCTAATGGTTTATGGATGCTCTCTAGTTACATAACTTATCAAAGGACATTTGCAGTTGGGAATATCTCATGCCGGCGGCTGCCTAGTCTGAAAGCTAATGACCATGATTCATCACTGGGGAAAATTAATTGTACCCATTTTCAAAGCGATGTTGTTGTGAAAAGACTGGAACAAGATAGAGACTTGAATCATAACACCCCTTCATTTTCTGAACCTCTGTTACTTTGCTTTTGTACTGCAGTCAGAAATCAAATTTTTTTCAACTTAGCTTTCACTGTACAAGGACGGAGAATATTGACAAGAAAATTATAGTTGGAATCTCTATTATTCTACCCTCATCAATTAACACAATGTGAAGCACTTTTTCTTCAATAATTTGTGCCCTTCAAGGTGAAAAAAAAAATCAGAGGCTGGAAATAGAGTTTACCTTTTGGACATCTAAGGTCAACAGTTCAATACAAAGTAAAGTTCTCTCTCACTCTGTATCTAACCTATGCCAATCAGTATAAAGTTCCCTCTACACTGTCCCTAATCAAACACTCCCAGGGCAGGTGAAACACGGGATTAGAACGAGAGTTTACTGTATTCTGCACCACCTCTAATTCATCAGTGAAAAATTTTCCACAAGTGGCCTTGATCTGAATGTGGGTCAGGCATTAAATACAAAACCTGCCATATGACCTATAGAACTGGGAGATCTACACATAGAAAAGGCAGAAATACACTAACACGTACTAGAAAATGGTGGAATGCTGACTTCACCTCCAACCCATGTGCAAACCCAGCTCATACCGACAGGATGAAAACATCTCTTTCTTTGGAGGCTCTAAGATTCCTAATAACTGACAATGAACTTGGGGCATCATCCATTCAACAAACCGAGTTTTCATACACAACATAAAGCACATTAACCATGAATGAATATATGCTTCATGCAGTATAACACATCCCACTCTGCTAAACAAAGACAAAAACAAAGTATTTTTCTCTGTAGTTTGGTAGAATGAAGTTCAAAGAACATTTGTAGACACTATTCCAATATTTCTGCTTATTATTTTCCTACACCCAACTGATTTCAGTTTTACCAGAGTAATCTTTGACAAGGAGCTGGTCTAATAGAGTTGTTTCACTTTGTACTTAAATTCCTAATATTGTTTGCTAATCAGAGATTTACAGCGCATTAGGCAGCCATTTCAGCATAAACCTACATTCTAGCCATTTGTCCACAGTCTTGTAAATTACAGCACGTCCAGTCACTGCAGAGTCATTATTGTTACAGAAGGATACCATTGCACAACTTCCCCACACTATCCCCATAGCCCTGAAAGTTTAATTCCCTTAAGGGCCCTTCTGCACATCAAAAACCTTACATCTGTGCCCCAATTCCTTCTACCATCAGCTAACAATAGCTTTTCTTTGTCCACCTATCCAAAGCTATTATAATGTTGTACACCTCCATCCAATCTTTCCTCAATCTACATTTTTCCAAAGTTTTTTTTAAATAGGGCAAGTAAAAATGATTCCTTTCAGGCAATGAGTTCCAGGCCCCCACTGCTTTCTGGATGAAAAATCCTCAACTCCCTTCTGCCAATTACTTTAAATCTATACCGCCTGGTTATTGACCTCTGCAGTGTGGAACAGAGCCCTTGTAATTTTATACACCTCAGTTAAATCTCTTCACACAGTCTTTTTCAAAGAAAACAACCCCCAGCTCATCCAGTCTTTCGCCACAGCTGAAATTCTCCAGTCCTGGCAACATCCTTGTTCCACATTACTAAGATTGGATCTGGTAGCATCATCACTCTCCAAGGTTTTCTACTAGTACCCCCCAGGTCCTGTGTTAAAATGAAAATAAACCAATAGACACACTTCGTTGAAGAGGACCTTGTTTTTTTTAAAACAAAAAGTGGGAACAAAGAAATTATCTAAACTATTACTGAAATTCAGTATTTTGCTTGGAAACAGTGAAGATTGTAGCAAGCATTCTGGATTGGGAAAGACAAGAATTTGCATCAAACTTGGATTTTTGAGGGGCCTCACACAATATTGTGGAGAAAACAAGTCTTTCAAGTAAATAATATAAAATACAAACAGTTTAAATAATGCCCAGGATGGCTCAGTGGACACATAATAGGATAGATGTACAGAAGATGTTTCCACTTGTTTGGGGAGACGAGAACGAGGACTACAAATATAAGGTAGTCACCAGAAAATCCAATAGGAAATTCAGAGAAACGTTTTTATTCAGAGTGGTGAGAACTCACTACAAGGAGTGGTTGAGACACAGATGTATTGAATGGAATTCTAGATACACACGAGTGAGACAAGAATAAAAAATATGCTGATGGGATAATTGACAACATTCGGGCTTGGGCTAATAAGTAACATTCGTGCCAGACAATGACCATCTCAAAAAAGGGAGAATTTAACCATCTCTCCATGGCATTACCATCATTGAATCCCCCACTATCAATATCTTGGTTGGGGGGGGCGGTTACCATTAACCAGAAACTGAACTCGACCAGTCATATAAATATTGTGGCTGTGAGAGCAGGTCAGAGGCTGGGAATTCTGCAGAGTCATTTGCCACCTGACTCCCCAAAGCCTGTCCCCACCATCAAGGCATAAGTCAGGAATGTGATGGAATACTCTCCACTTGCCTGGATGAATGCAGCTCCAACAAAGCTGAAGGAGCTCAACACCATCCAGGACAAAGCATAACACTGGCATGGACTTGTTGGGTCAAATAGTCTGTTTCGGTGCTGGAAATACTGGGTAACTATATAATGCACAATCAAGTTTGGTATTGAGTTCCAGCTGGAATCAGGAGATTAATTGTTCAATCCCTGAAACTCAGTGGTACTGAAGTCAGCACAGGCTGGGGACTGAACTTGGGTCTGGTCTGTGTAAAACACACGGACGCCAGGTGAGCACAGAAGAGGGCATCACATGTCAACACGTAGATCCCCAACTTGGGTGAGGTAGTGGGTGGCTGATAGTGCACTTGGCACGTTTTGCCTTTACATGTCGGGCCGAGAAGTCCAGTCTCATACTTTTCATGAAGTATGTAACACTGGGCAGCATCAACAACAACAACAGCCAGTGGAGATACCCCCAGGGCTATAGTTGGCTCAGTGGGTCCAGTGACCATTGTGAATTGGGATATTTTAGAAGAGGCATTAGGTCCACTCACTCACACTGCCATTCAGACACTGTCAATTTAGCTTATTCATTTCCATGACCTTGCTAAAAAAAATGCACGTTTTAACACCGATATAATGCAGTTGTAATATTAAAGAGAGACATTAGTGTTTTATCAGCCCATTCTTATTAGTAAGGCATCGTTTGAAATGTAAGTATCAGAAACATGTTTGCCAGCACTGAGGAGGAAGGAGCACCACCGGCAAATTTATTTCACCTAGCAGAATACAGGCCAAAGTGGCTCAGTAGCTGGACATCCATCCACCCTTCACCAGGGGCAGAATTTTCCCCCCGTTGGGGGGGGATGTTGAAGAGCGGAAGCGCACCGCCAATTAATGTGGGCGGGCCAATTAAGGCCTGCCCAGTGTGACATCCGCACGGATGCACTATGCGCTCCCTGTGTGGGCGGGGGAATTCCCTGAGCCGAGAGTAAGCTCATTCACACGTGCACAAAAGAGCGCACTCATCTCCCTGAGGCTAAGTGCTGCCTCAGGGAGATTGGCTGTACATTAAAAAATAGAAAAAAAAGTTCCCTGACATGTCCCCTCATGTGACACTGTCATATGAGTTGGGACATGTGCATAACTTTTAAAAACACTTTAATTAAATTTTTAAAAACCTACATGAAACCTTATCCTGCCGGTGGATGAGGTTTCATGCTTTTTCTAATTTCCGCCAGGGCTCCCGGCCTTAAGGTTGGACGGGCATGTCCATTAATTAGTTTAATGACTCTGTCAGTGGTCTCAATTGGCCATTGACGGGTCGGCGGGCACACAGCTGATTTTACTGAGCCCCAGCCTACCTGAAAATTTAAATGGGGCACGGTGATGTCGGGAGTTCCGCCCAACGTCACCGCGCGTCATTTTATGCGTCAGCGAGCAGGCCCCACACCCCACTGGGAAAATCCTGGCCCAGAAGTCAATCACAAAGTGGCAACATAAAATACAGGACTGAAAACTACCAATGGTTATATCAGCTGAGGTCTCTTGCGTTGTTAGTTTTCCATTCTTCTGCCCCGTTTAATGCTAATCTTTACCACCATGAGCAGAATCCCGCTTCTTATATATTTACACCACCCAATTTTCTGCTCCCTCTTTGAAATATATGACCCTTACTGGGGGCCACAGTTCTAAGGAAGCTGGTTCTGCCTCTTCCCTTCTCCCCCACCAACCCCCATCCTTCATGCTCTTCATGTATGAACTTGGGATAGTGGATGTTACCAGGCGACACATCCAAGCCCAATCTGACCCTCACCTAATGTCTCCCTGGGGAGGTGGTGGTGTAATGGTAATGTCACTGGACTAGTAATCCAGAGGCCCAGGCTAATGTTCTGGGAACACAGTGTTCAAATCCCACCATGGCAGCTGGTAGAATTTAAGTTCAGTTAATAACTCTGGAATATAAAACTAATCTCAGTAATGGTGACCATGAAACTATCATCAATTGTTGTAAAAACCCATCTGGTTCACTTATGCCCTTCCTATAGGAAACCTGCCATTCTTACCCAGTCTGGCCTACTTGTGTCTCCAGACCTGCAGTAATGCGGTTGACTCTTAACCGCCCTCTGAAATAGCCTAGCAAGGCACTCAATTCAAGGGCAATTAGGGATGGGCAACAAATGCCAGCCTTTGACACCCACATCCCTTGAAAGAGTAAAGAAAAAAATAGTTCTAATGCATGCATTGTCCAGGATCAGTCACTGGGTGGTGAATGTTGGCTGATCCTTCTCTTCCCTAGCCTAGGGGTCCTGATCCCAACTCCTGGTCACTTCTGCTGTCCAGGATGAGGTGACTAACAGCGATGGGACCTGGGGCTGTTGCCCTTTAGCAAGAACAACTTCCAGATTTTAAAAAAACTGCCTGGCCCAATGAAGAAAATATAGAAAAAACTGCGACTGGTATAAAATGCCAAATCTCCCTAGGCTCTCTGAACAGATTATTTTATGGACAAAGATTTAACTAGCAGAAACATGCAGATGAAGTTTTACTGAACACACAAACAGGATTTTAAAAAAGACTTCAAAGGTGAGAGATCAAAGAAAGGCATCGTTTGAAGGGAGTACAGGTTTAGAGGTGCCCTCATTAGCATCTCTCTTTAATCTGAAGCCATTCAGACATCTCTCAGAATACAGGAGAGCTCTTAAAGACAGTAAGAGGTGATAGAAGCAAGAGGAGATGCAGCTGAATGAAGACACATTTTACCTGACCAATTAGCGATTAGAGATACTGCAAGCTTTAAATCAGCCTAATTTAATCAAAAATGGGACTTTGATCAAGAGTGTTGACTAACAAGTTGTGGCCCCTCACAGATTTTTCTAGATGATTAAGCTCCTATAAAGCTGCCCATTCTCGCAGTGGTTTAAGGGCTAAAAGAATTAACTCTTTCATATAGACCACCAAGGTCCCAGGTTTAATCACTTATCTGTGCTGACCCAGTAGCTCAGAAACCTCTCACTGACATTCCTAAGGATATGGATGGATTTCTGACCCCTTTGGACTGAAGAATGCTGATCCACGTGTGTGTGTGTGTGTGTGTGTGAGAGAGAGAGAGACAACCACTTTCTGACTCTACAGTTGAGTGTGAGAGACAAAACCTGGGGATGGCTTTGAAAGTGTATGTGTCCTAGATAAGCCCACTGAAGTCCCCTCTGGGTTAAGGTCTACATTACAGTGAAATACAGCCTCAGTGAGTAAGATCATAAGCAAAGTGCATGCATTTCACAAACATACACATACACACCTACCTGGAATCCTTAGGAGACAAACCACAAGAAGTTGGGGAGGCTGCTTTCCTTTGCTTTAGGAGTACCTGTATGCATGTGGGCTGCTACAATTGGCCTTGGGACTACAGAGTTGGGGAAAACTAGCCTATGACAGTAGAAGTCTGTGCCAGTGATCTTTTCAAAAAGGGACAAGGCTTCACAAAGTGGTCTGGCTCCAGTCAATTTCAGTCGGTTAACATATGCATGATGGCTAGGTTCAGGGGCTACTTCAGTGTCTAATTAAAACAGTACTGCACATGTTCTGTTCCCCATCTTATTTCAACCTCACATCGTTATTGGGCAGTTCAGAAACAATTAATTGGGTGCAACTACTCATATAGTGCGACTTCTCTGCAACTCAGTGTGACTACTCATCCATATTAAGCATCTTTTCAGAAGTCTCTCTGGTCCTTAACTTGCTGAAGTGATTACATCTCCACAAAGACTTGTCAGTAGCAGGAATTCTGGTCGATTTCTCTCTTTCCAATCTGAAGGGTGCTGAAGCCAATTGGAGTACTTCAAACACCTTCCATCGACTGTGACCAGAGTACAGAGTGAGAATCGGAATGAGAGTCTTCCTACTCAATGGATGAACTAACTTCCCAAAAACTGTTATCACCTTTACTGAGAGAACTCACAAATGGAATGGGAACAGATGAGCTACAGTTTTCAGTGAGCTGCTGTTTATGCACCTTTTGTACAGCTGGCCAAATGCAGCTTATACAAGACCAGAAACTGAACTGGACTATCCATATAAATACTGTGGCTACAAGAGCAAGTCAGAGGATAGGAATCCTGCGGCGAGTAACTCACCTCCTGACTCCCCAAAGCCTGTCCACCATCTACAAGGCACAAGTCTCCACTTGCCTGGATGAGTGCAGCTCCAACAACACTGAAGAAGCTTGACACCATCCAGGACAAAGCAGCCCACTTGATTGGCACCACATCCACATCCATTCCACCACCGGTGCACAGTGTGTACCATCTATAAGATGCACTGCAGGAACTCACCAAGGCTCCTTAGAGAGCACCTTCCAAACCCATGAACACTACCATTTAGAAGGACAAGGGCAGTAGATGCATGGGAACATTACCACCTGCAAGTTCCCCTCCAATCCACACACCATCCTGACTTAGAAATATATCACTGTTCCTTCACTGTCACAGGATCAAAATCCTGGAGCTCCCTTCCTAACAGCACTGTGGGTGTCCCTACACCACATGGACAGCAGCGATTCAAGAAGGCAGCTCACCATCACCTTCTCAAGGGCAATTAGGGATAGGCAATAAATGCTGGCGTAGTCAGCGATGCCCACATCCAGTGAATGAATAAAAAAAAATTGCACAACACTCCTGGGAACTTCCTGTACTTCATACTCTTGGGGACCCCTGAAATTACTGACACACTCCCAAGGGAACCAGGTTTCATCTTCCAAAACATGGTGTGCAAGCAGTCCGCAGGAAAAAAAAGTGATATTATTGCGGATTTAGTGTGCAGCAGTAGGAATAATGGCTACCGAGTCAGCAAATATAGAATCGGATAACCTCATGAGCCCTCCACGTCCACTGGATCTGGGATGGTGACCGAACATGGCACTGGTCAGTCTGGCTCTAGTTTGGAGGTAACTTCCATACAGCAAGTGACCAGACTCTGTAAACCAGAATTGACAGAATTGTAGCAGTAGCCTCTTCCTGTGGGGAACTGCCCACAGCAACATGAGGTGGGAAGCTCAGCATGTGGGGAAACCACTGGCCTATTATCCACATTCTATTGCTGTTCCAGCATTGCAGAGAGGTTCTCAAGCAAGACACTGCTTGCTAAAGCAGTGCTTTTGGCCACCATCTCCTCATTTAATGCAGCCAAGGAATTGGAAGGAACGTTACTTTCAACAAATCTTCTTCAGCATTAGCTTTTATCAATCCCTTCCTCATAAAGGTTCATTTTGAGGGTCTGCTGATGGAATGCTCCTTTGAGAACGAGGCTCCTTAAAACTAATACAGATAAATTGTGAGAGAACAGTGACACAAAAAAGCACAAATCATGATAACACTCAGACCCAAACCTCTCTAAATCGTGAAACAGTCAATTGGTAAATCTTTTCCCTTAAATCCATTTACCCATTCCTTCAATAATTGAATTTCAACAAACGCGAAAACAACACTTAAGTGTGTCCAACAAAAATAATTTGATTCCTGAAATGTCGCTGCTGTCTCAATGAACAGATTGGACAGTATTGTCTACTGCTGTACGTTAAATACAGAACAGCTGGGCAGTGTTCATTATTTGGCTTGGGAATTGCAACAAACATTGCGTTGGAGTCGGGATTTTTGAGTCAGTGAGTCTCTGGCAGGAATCCGCTCTGTGAAAAATTCCCTAATGTGATAGGGAACTTCCATAATTAGGCTAAAGTGAGCCAAATGGATACCAGCACTGCTGGTCAGTCAAGGGGGAACTGGTTTAGGGTGGCCACTGTTTGCCATGTCTAAAATTGAAAGTAGCTGGAACTTTTGACAGGGATATAATATAGCACAAGCTTTTAAGAAATAATACATGGTTGCCCCCTAACCCTCTCATAATCATAAAGGGAATATGTTACCCTGCAAACAAAATACCAGAAGGATGCACTGAGTTAAAAACCAAGCTTTCTCGATGAAGGAAAGAAAAACCAGGTTTTATAAAGTCCCAACAACGCAGAGAAATGTGAGGTGATCCATTTTGGCAGGAAGAATATGGTGAGACAGCATAACATTAAGTCAGAGACTCTAAAGGGGGTGCAGGGACAGAAAGACTTCGGTGTATATGTACATAGGTCATTGAAGACGGCAGGGCATGCTGAGAGAGCAGTTAATAAAGCATATAGTATCGTAGGCTTTATTAATAGGGGCATTGAGTACAAGAATAAGGAGGTCATGTTGAACTTGTATAAGACACTAGTTAGGCCTCATCTGGAGTACTGCACCCTGTTCTGGGCACCTTGCTTGAGGAAGGATGTGAAGGCATTGGAGAAAGTACAAAGGAGTACATTCACAAGAATTCATTCACAAGAATGAATCCAGGGATAAAGAACTGTAGCTATGAGGATAGATTGGAGAGGTTGGGACTGTTTTCCTTGGAGAAAAGAAGGCTGAGAGGAGACTTGGCAGAGGTATTCAAGATCTTGAAGGGTATGGACCAGGGTAAATAGTGAGAAACAGTTCCCACTCAAGAGAGCGTCAAGAACTAGAGGGCAAAGATTCAAAATAATTGGCAAGAGGAGTAAATGTGATGTGAGGAAAAAAAATTTCACCCACAGGGTGGTTGGAGTCTGGAATGAACTTTCTGAAAGGGTGGTGGAGGCAGGTTTGATCAAGGTATTCAGAAGGGAATTGGATTGCTACCTGAAAAGAAATAATGTGCAAGGTTACGGAGATAAGGCAAGGGAGTAAGACTAGGTGGAATGCTCTTTCAGACAGCCAGTGCAGACTCGATGGGCCGAATGGCCTCCTTCTGCACTGTAAATATTCTGTGATCCTGTGAACTTCTCTCAACATAATACAGAAGAGGAAGACAATTCAGTATATCCTAGCTCACATATGTAAAAAAAAACTCTAACTGCCTTCCAAAACTCTCTACAACTGCTGTAAAATTGCTTATGAGTTTATAGCTCTGTGAAGGAGGATACCTTCAAATCAATCTTAAATTTGTATTTCACTTGTACACGTTTTACCTTGAAGTAATGCGTAGGTGTCTCTCTGACAGTGACAAAGAGTTGAAGGGGATAAATTGTAAAGGAAATTACTTGTATTTATGAGCACCCCTCATTATCTCAAGGCTTTACAGCCACTGAAATATTTCTTGAAGTGGATTCACTGTTGTCATTGTGTAAGTAGAAAGCAAAGAGATATGGAAAATTGAGAAGGTAAATGGCAAAGAAAAGGGCTTGCCATCAAAATAGGACAAGATCAGGCTCGACTGCGATACCCCCCCAAAGTCTTATACTGATGCAGCCATCTTACAATTTTGGTCTAAGGTCTTACAAAATAAAAGGTGCTGGGAATTTCTTCTGGGGTTTTTTCAGTTGGCAAATGGAAGATTGGCAAATGACATTTATATCGAGAGCAGTCCTGTGAGGAGCTCCAGCAAAATTGGAGTCAATGGGAATCAGGGGGAAAACTCTCCGCTGGTTGGAATCATATTTAGCACAAACGAAGGTGGCTGTGGTTGTTGGAGGTCAGTCATCTCAGCTCCAGGACATCACTGCAGGAGTTCCTCAGGGTAGTGTCTTCAGCCCAACCATCTTCAGCTGCTTCATCAATAACCTTCCCCCCAGCATAAGGTCAGAAGTGGGGATGTTCGCTGATGATTGCACAATGTTCAGCACCATCCGTAACTCCTCAGATACTGAAGCAGTCCATGTCCAAATGCAGCAAGGCTTGGGCTGACAAGTGGCAGGTAACATTCGGGCCACACAAGTGCTAGGCAATGACCATCTCCAACAAGAGAGAATCCAACTATTGCCCCTTGATGTTCAATAGCATTACCATCACTGAATCCCCCACTATCAACATCCTAGGGGTTACCATTGACCAGAAACTGAACTGTACTATCCATATAAATATTGTGGCTACAAGAGCAGGTCAGACGCTAGGAACTGTGCGACGAGTAACTCACCTCCTGACTCCCCAAAGCCTGTCCACCATCTACAAGGCACAAGTCAGGAGTGTGATGGAATACTCCCCACATGCCTGGATGAGTGCAGCTCCCACAATACTGAAGAAGCTTGACACCGTCCAGGACAAAACAGCCTGCTTGATTAACACCCCATCCACAAACATTCACTCCCTCCACCACCGACGCACAGTAGCAGCAGTGTGTGTACCATCTACAAGATGCACTGCAGGAATTCACCAAGGCTCCTTCGACAGCACCTTCCAAACCCACGAATACTACCATCTAGAAAGGCAAGGGCAGCAGATAGGTGGGAACACCACCACCTGGAAGTTCCCCTCCAAGTCACTCACCATCCTGATTTGAAAATATATCGGCCGTTCCTCCTCTATCGGTGGGTCAAAATCCTGGAACTTCCTTCCTAACAGCACTGTGGGTATACCTACACCACATGGACTGCAGCGGTTCAAGAAGGCAGCTCACCACCACCTTCTCAAAGGCAACTAGGGATGGGCAATAAATGCTGGCAAAGCCCACATCCCATGGATGAATAGAAAAAATGTTCAAGAGTGATCAATTCAATAAACAATGATAAACAATTCCTTGAGTGAGTTAAATGTAGAAGGTTTCAGGTTCAACTCCCAATTTGGGCTGAGTCAACTCATTTCAGTTGAACATCTTTTGAGGTAAAGAGGGAATGGGGAAAGGGGTGGGGGGGGGGGGCGGTTGGGAGTGGGGAGTGAGAGCACAGTTAGGCACGCTTACACTTGCTAGAAGCTACTTGTATTCATACATAGGGACCTGCGCTCTGCAGGCAAAAGGAATATGCCTCGGTGTTGCACCTTTTTTGAATGAATCAAAAGGGTGGGGAGGAGGTGCAATCTCTATGGCAATGCCTCAACCAATCACGAGCCAACTTTCCAACCAATCAGCACCTTTTTCTTCTGCAGTAAATTATTGCTCTCTTTGAAATTTGGCATTCTTGTGCCTGTCCTGATGAGTACAAGGCGAAACGCTTTGACAGAATGTCTCTTTTCTTCAGCAATACTCAAGTGAAGTTTCCTTTTCTACATAAAGTGACTCTTGCCAGAAGGTGAGCAGGCGTGGACCATGAGTGAGAGCAAGATCAGACCCAGCTTTGATGGTCAAGCAGCAGCAACCATTTACATAGCATCTTTCATGTTGTGGAACAGCAAAATGGTTCAAAGGGCATAATGAGACAAGATTTGGCATGAGCCACACAAGCTGTTAGGGTATGTGACCATAAGCTTGCTCAAAAAGGTAGGTTTTAAGGAGTGCCTTAAAGGGGGAAGAGAGAGGTGAAGAGAATGAGAGAATTCCAAAGCTTAAGAATGAGACTGCTCAAGGCATGGCCGCTAATGGTGGGTGAATTAAATCGAGGATGCACAAGAGGAGAGTTTTAAAGGAATGCAGAGTTCTCACGGGGTTGTCAGGCTGGAGGAGGTTACAGAGGTTGGGAGGAGCAAGTCCATGGAGTGATTTCAACACAAAGACGAGAACTTTAAACTCCAGGTGCTTCCAGACTGGGTGCCAGTCAATGTAGGTCAGTGAATACAGGGAGCAACATGCTAACAGAAAACTGCCCAGTTAATCAAGTTGGGGTTTTGGGTGGGGTGGGGGCGAAGCTAGAAAACGCACCCACAGACATAATCATATGATGCAGGTAATGAAAGTCAGGCTTTATCATCAAAGATAATCATTTGGAGAGGGGGTTGGAACAACCTGTCTCACTCAGACATGCAAATGAATGTAAAAAATGCAGAGATAACTGCATTAAACGTATTTACAATGAATGCTCATTTGATGGTTATTAAGGGTACAGAATCTCCATTCCTTCTGAATCATTTTAGCCATCGCAGACACGACTTTGAGTGGTTGAGTTTAATCAGAACATTCAGGGAGACATCAGCAGGTAAATTCAACAGCTTCAGCCTGCAGAGGCTCACTGAGAATTACTCTAAAAATATAAAAATATTACCACCCACCAGCCACATTAAAGCACTTTGCAGTCTTCTTGCTATTGAGCTACCAGCCCTCCCCTTTACCCTGAGATTTAACTATGCATCTCATGCTTTCAAATGCCTTCGGAATTCTTTCTGCTTTTTAAAAAAAAAATGCAATAATATTCTACTGATTCTAATAAATACTGTATTTGTTAACGGGGTTTAATTCTGTCACACTTGTGTCACTGGTTGTTTTAAAAAAGCTCCATAAAAAGGATCAGATGGTGCAGTGAGTTGGATATTGGCCACTCATCGCCTGGATTGACATTTCAATCGTGCTCAGAATGATGGGATGAACAATTTCTCTCTCTCTCTGTTGGTTGGAAGAAGCCTGCAGCAATGAGGCAAATCGACAGCTGTAAGGCGGGTAATGAAAACAGAAATATTGTTTAGCGACGAAAAGTTAAAAAAAAAGGGCATGTTGATGACTCAGGTAAACACCCTTCATCAGAACGCAAATGAAATGAAGTTGACGAAGTGTCAACTCAAAGTTGACCATAATTGGGCACAAAGTTGCAATCTCATTGGCAAGACAGATGTGGAGGTGCAAAGCCTTCCTGTTTTATTTTCAACCAGAAAAGCCTCAGAATCACCCCTTACTATCATTAACCTTACAACTTACAATGTCACCTTACAACTCTCCTCCCCATCAATACATTCCCGCCCCCATTCCTCCTACTCTGATCTCTTGTGCATCTCCAATCCCTTTGCCCCACCATTTGTGGTTGAATCTTTGGCTATTGCTGTATCACGGTCTAGAGTTCCCATCCTGAATTCCTACCTCCTTAAAACTCACCCCTGGCCAAGTTTTTGGTCATCCCTTTAATGTCTCCCATTGGAAGCACTTGTTTATTTTATATTAATTTCTTGAAGGCAGCAAATGTCAGTCTGGTTTCACTGGAAGCTAACAATATTTCAGCCCAATGCTCCCCAAACTTTTTCCTGGTGTGGCCCCATTTTAATAATGCCTCAGGCTTGGTATGATCCAGAGTGAAAGGTAGGTGGAGGTACAAGAGTTGTTGAGCAGGGGGATGGTGCCAAGATCAAACAAAACTAATTAATTATTAAAGTGCACACTCACTTTTAACATACAAAAAACGTGTTTCTAAATTTAAACTATTTTGTGTGAAAGTTATCTTATTCACTGGGCCTAATGAGACACGTGGGCATGCACGTTGTGACACAGTATCTTGAAGTCTGGCAGTGTGGTTGATCTCCGATGTGACACCCAGGCTTGATCAGTATTGAGGTTTGATGCAGACCAATGTGCTAAAAATATAAATCGAATGTACTCAAGGCAGATACTGAGGCTGCCTGTGAGAAGCTTGCTCACTCCCCTCCCCTCTGAGTGAACTGCGAGGAGGGGAAAAAAAAATTGGGTATCATTGGAGCTGGTCCAGGACTATCACGATGGAGTAACCTCTCCACGGCTGCCATTATGACCTTGGAACTCATGACCCCAAAATCTCGTTCTGCGACCCCAATGTTTGGGAGCCCTTGGTTTAAGCTAAAGGCAAAAGCAGACTTTGTTCG
Organism: Cetorhinus maximus; assembly: GCF_964194155.1. Classification (NCBI taxonomy): domain Eukaryota; kingdom Metazoa; phylum Chordata; class Chondrichthyes; order Lamniformes; family Cetorhinidae; genus Cetorhinus; species Cetorhinus maximus. The sequence goes on from NC_135909.1 coordinate 1,171,400, forward strand.
TTAAATAAGGCCTTGGCAGAGGGACAAGTTAATGCTGCAATCCTTTACCAGAGATGGTCAACTGCTCTGAGAACATTGCAGAGCAGCCTGACCGAGGTAAAACCTTGTTAAGGTGTATGGGAGGCTCTTGGTCAGAGCTGTCCCTAAGGAACAGCAAATCGGGGCAACAGCCCCAGGTTCCGTGGTTTGGTGGGGGGCTTGCATTTCGGGGGAGCCTGCGCTTCGACATCACCGTGTCGGATGTAACACTTCCCACGCACTCATCAGGGTGAGAGTGTGCATTGCGAATGAGTACTTACATTAAAAAAAAACTCCACTGAGGGCAGTGAGACCATAGGTACCTGGGAAGTGAAGTCTTTAGCTTTTCACAGAATTGCACTCAACGTGGGGACGGAACCAGAAGCCACCATGGGGGTGACTTTTGAAAGGGCGCAACCTTTGGTGTGAGGTTTAGTTTGAAAGCGTCAGTTTAATTAACGCAAAAGGTGCGGCCCTATTGTTATTTAGAATACAATGGCTAGGATTAGCAGAGACAGAGACAAATGGAGAAAATATAGCTGTTCTGTTGAAGGGTCACGTGGACTCGAAACGTCGACTCTTTTCTTCTCCACCGATGCTGCCAGACCTGCTGAGTTTTTCCAGGTAATTCTGTTTTTGTTTTGGAGAAAATATAGCTTGGATGAGGAGAAAAGGCAGGAAAAAACAAATAAATACATTTAATTTACAGGATGTGGCCATCGCTGGCTGGACTGGCATTTATTGCCCATCCCTAATTACCCTTGAGAAGGTGGTGGTGAGCTGCCTTCTTGAACCATTGCAGTACATGTGGTGCAGGTACACCCACAGTGCTGTTAGGGAGTTCCACGATTTTGACCCAGTGACAGTGAAGGAACGGCCAATATATTTCCAAGTTAGGATGGTGAGTGGCTTGGAGGGGAACTTGCAGGTGGTGGTGTTCCCATGTGTCTAATGCCCTTGTCCTTCTAGATGGTAGCGGTCATGGGTTTGGAAGATGCAGGCTAAGCAGCCTTGGTGAGGTTCTGCAATGCATCTTGTAGATGGTACACACTTCTGCCACTGTGCGTCAGTGGTGGAAGGAGTGAATGTTTGTGGATGGGGTGCCAATCAAGCGGGCTGCTTTGTCCTGGATAGTGTCGAGCATCTTGAGTGTTGGAGCAGCACCGATCCAAGCAAGTGGGGAGTATTCCATCACACTCCTGACTTGTGCCTTGTAGTTGGTGGGCAGGGTTTGGAGGGGCCAGGAGGTGAGTCACTTGTCGTGGGATTCCTATCCTCTGACTTGCTCTTGGAGCTACAGTATTTATATGGCCAGTCCAGTTCAGGTTCTGGTCAATGGTAACCCCCAGGATGTTGATAGTGGGGGATTCAGCGATGGTAATGCCATTGAACATCAAGGGCCAATGGTTAGATTCCCTCTTGTTGGAGATGGTCATTGCCTTGCACTTGTGTGGTGCAAATGTTACTTGCCATTTGTCAGCCCAAGCCGGGATATTGTCCAGGTCTTACCGCATTGAGACATGGACTGCTTGGGCTCTGAAAAGTTCGCTGGAAAAGTTCATGGTAAGTGTTTTGGCTAGTGAGGAAAACGCTGAATTAATGGACTCCAGTGAATGTACCAGGGCTGAGGAAGAGGACATTAGTGCAAAATGTACACGTGTTGATGAAATAGCCGATGCTTCCGACGCTATTTCCACTGAAGCAGAAACGTATGATCCAGCAAATTGGCCAGATTTATTCGTCAACAAGACGATAGACATTTTAGTGTCTCAAGGTCGGCTGGGTGGACTGGCAATTCCGTCTAACCTGGATTACCACCATTTGATAGCAAGAGTTTGCTGCAAGGAAGTCTAGGAAGGTAGATTTCAGAATGTATGCAGCATGACACTGATCGTGACGTGATTTTTAAAAAAATTATATGAACTTTGTTATAATTATACACAAGTAGTACAAGATAATACAACTACTTTGTAATTATACAGCTGGGCGCCATCAACCTGCATGTTGCAGCTGCCTTTGACGCTCAATTGTAACCAGATTTTACCTTTATAAAAATGTTACCGGGGGCCCCACACAGTGTGATTTGCCCTGGGCCCCGCACCCCACTGGGGACAGCCCTGCTCTTAGTGAGACTGATTTTCATTAAGTGAATAGCAGGAAAAGGTAATCACAGAATGGGTACAGCACAGGCGGCCAGTCGTGTCTGCACTGGCTCTCCGAAGGGGCGATTTACCTAGTGCCACTCCCTGGCCTCCTTCCTTTTCAGGTTATAAGTCCTTTGACAAATATATAAAGGAAAGGCAGTGGAAGGGATTTGACAAGACATAGTGGCCATTAAACCTTCGCGTTCCAAACTTGTGAATTACCAAACTACCTTGATTGCAAGTGTGAGCCTGAGTATCTGTATAATTGTTATTACTATTGGTTATCTCTGTATGCTTAAGTCCTATGAAAGTCAATAAATATTCTTGAACCCAATTATCTTGGGATCATAAAATGGTTGCAGCACAGAAATTGGCCCTTCGGCCCATTGAGCCCATACCCTTTTCCTAAAGCCCTGCAAATTCTTTTCCTTTGGGTCCTGATCCAACTCTTTTCTTTAAAAGGCACAATTAAATTTGCCTCCGCCACACTCTCCAACAGAGTATTACAGATCCGAACCACTTGCATCAACAAAAAAAAGCTTTCCTCATGTCATCTTTGCCTCTTTTACCATTCATCTTAAACCGGTATCCTCTGGCCCCCTGACCCTTTTGCCAATGGGAACAGCTCCTCCTTATCGATTCTGTCCAGATCTTGAACACCGCTATTAAATCTCCTCTCAACCTTTTCTCTTCTCTCTCAACCTCTTCTCCAAGGAAAGCAACCCCAGCTTCTCCAATCTGTGCGTGTAACTGAACTCACTCATACCTGGAATAAAAACAGAGGGCAGAATCTTGCCCTCGGATGGCGTGCGGGCCCCACCAGCTCGGCGGTGGACGGACAGCTGACTCCCTGCCACCGAAACAGGGCCTGCTGCCATTTTGAGTGGGCCGGCCAATTAAGGCCCACCCAGCGGCCTTCCCGACAGGAAGCACTATGGATCCCCATCTGTCAAAGTTCGCACTGCTCCCTGAGACAAAGTGCTGGCTCAGGGAGATTCGTGAAAGGTAAGTCAAGTCTAAAAATAGATAAATATTAAAATTATTAACATGTCCCCCTCATGTGACAATGTCACACGAGATGGGACACGTTAATAATAAACACATAAAATTTATTACATTTTTATAAAACAGACATGAAACTTCATCCCGCCAGTGGATGAAGTTTCATGAATAATCTGGAGCCCGTTGGAGCTCCTGGCCTGCCCGCCAGCCTTAAGCTTGGACGGGCAGGGTCTTTAATTATTTTAATTAGCCTGTCAATGGCCTCAATTGGCCATTGACAGGTCGGCGGGCGGACAGCTGATTTCGCTGTCCGCCCGCCTTCCTAAAAATTTAAAGGGACTGCGATGAGGTCGGGAGGAATTTTCCCCTCGGCAAGCGGACCCCACCCCTAAATCGCCGGGTGGAAAATCCTGGCCGTAGTGTGCTGCAAGTCTGGCAGCATCTGTGGAGAGAGAAACAGAGTTAACGTTGAGTCCAATATCACCCTTTTTCCGAATGTTTCTTCAGCTCCAAAGAAGAGTCATATTGGACCCGAAGCTTTAACTCCATTTCTCTCTCCACAGATGCTGCCAGACCTGCTGAGTTTTTCCAGCACATTGTTTTTATTTCAGATCTCCAGCATCCGCAGTATTTTGCTCGTACCCCTCATTCCTGGAACTGTTTTCTTGGATCTTTTCTCCACCCTCTGTGAAGCAGTTTTTTGCTGTTATTGCCCAAGAAGTTCAGTACAGGTTAATTGCCTTTCTTAAAATTATTCTTTCACGGGATGTAGGCATCACTGGCAAGGCCAGCATTTATTGCCTATCCATAATTGCCCATGAAAAAGTGGTGGTGAGCCATCTTCTTGAGCCACTGCAGTCCATGTGGTGTAGGTACACCCACAGTGCTGTTAGAGAGGGAATTACAGGATTCTGACCCAGTGACAGTGAAGGAACGGCCAATATAATTCCCAGTCAGGATGGTATGTGGCTTGGAGGGGAGCTTGCAGGTGGTGTTATTCCCATGTGTCATCTGTCCTAATCACTCTAGTTGGTATAGGTCGTGGGTTTCGAAGGTGCTGTCGAAGGAGAATTGCTGCAGTGCATCTTGTTGATGGTACACACTGCTGCTACTGTGCGTCGGTAGTGAAGGGAGTGAATGTTTAAGGTGGTGGATGGGTTAACCAATCAAATGGGCTGCTTTCCTCTGGATGGTGTCAAGCTTCTTGAGTGTTGTTGGAGCTGCACTCAGCCAGGCAAGTGGAGAGTATTCCATCACACTCCTGACGTGTGTCTTGTAGATGGTGGACAGTCTTTGGGGAATCATGTATTGCAGAATTCCCAGCCTCTGACCTGCTCTTGTAGCCACATACCATGAAGCAGTTTATAAAATGTACTCATAACACCAAGGGCAGCTATAAAGTTGTAATACATGAGAGATGGTTTAATTGATGTGACTGAGGGTTTTAGTCTACTTGTCTGCTTTCAGTTACAAATTATGCTGTAACTACCATTTTATCATTGCTTTCCATTTCACCCAGTTGTTCTGCAACATGTTTAAAATAATATTTTTTTTCCATGCTCCCTTTTTTATTTTCAGCTTTCCCCCCCCCATCTCTTCTGAATCTTGCTGGGGTATACGGTGCCTTGTCCAAGTGGCTGTTCATTCCTCGAAAGTCTGCCGGATTATGAGGCCGAGATTGACCCTGACCCTGCCAGTCTTACAGGCCACTCTCCACCAGGGATCACTTTTCTTGTCAGCGGAATCCATCATCATGCCCCCAGCTAATGGTAAGTCCAGATGGGTAAATTTCTGTTCGTACAATCTATGAACTCTGTCCCTGGAGAGACTCATTCACTTACTCAAGTCCAGAGAGGTTAGATATAATTGACTAGCACCAAGGCTTAGTGTTACAGGGATACTTCTAGAGTTTAACCTGAGAAAGCTGGCTTCCAGTTTACCATTCCAGGCATTCTTAAGGCTCTTCTGGCTTGGAAATTGGCATTCCTTGTGTTCCTGTGCAGAGCAGGAAGAATTCCAGTGGAAAGTGCATCCCATGAATGAGCTGGCTGGCAGTACTTTGGATTTACTTAGTTCAGGCATTGGATATCCAGTCTGCTACAGAGGACTGACTTGGCTAAAATCTTCCACCACAAGATTGTCACCCTGAAGCCAATTCCTGTTCCTCTCCTCCATGCTGCCACACCCAAGTGAGAACAGGGATGTTAAAATGTACAAGTCACCAGCAATTGTCAGCAGCATCCTATCTGGTTCACTTAAATCCTTTAGGGAAGGAAATCTGCCATCCTTACCTGGTCTGACCTACATGCAACCCCTTGACCCACAACAATGTGGCTGACTCTTAACTGCCCTCAAAGGGCAATTAGGGATGGGCAACAAATGCTGGCACTGCTAGCGATGTCAACATCCGTGAAATAATTGATTTTTTAAAAAGCCCTTTAGCAGGTGCTACTTCATTAGACACCCCATCCTATAATCCAGTGCACATCTGCATAGGGAGTATATAGAACTGAACTATTGAGGTGACACCTAGCACACAATGTTGCTGACTGTACAATCAGCCTCTTAGAGCTGGTTTTGTGTTAAGGGTCAATGGCCAGCAGGAATTAGGTTGACAATGCTCCAACTTCATTTCATTTGAATCCTTACTTTGAAAGAAAGGGGACCCAATCCCAGAAGACTGTGTCTTAAAACCATAGAAAAGTTATGGGAAAAGTAAAAAAAAACTAGCTGCCCATTCCAGTCCCAAATTCCAGCACCTGGTTCGTATCCTTGTAGGTTACAGCATTTCATCTGCAGGTCCAGGTGCCTTTTAAATGAGGTGAGGGTTTCTGCCTCCACCACCAGACCAGGCAGCGAGTTCCAGACACCCACCACCCTCTGGGTGAAGAATTTTTTCCTCATGTCCCCTCTGATCCCTTTGCCAATCACCTTAAATCTGTGCTCCCTGGTAACTGACCTCTCCACTAAGGGAAACAGGGCATCCCTGTCTATTCTATCTAGGCCCCTCATAAACTTGTACATCTCAATCAAGTCATCCCTCAGCCTCCTCTGTTCTAAGGAAAACAATCCTAGCCTATCCAATCTTTCCTCATAGTTGCAATTTTAAGCCCTGGCAATATTCTTGTAAATCTCCTCTTTACTCTCTCCAGAGTATTTTGTCCTTCCTGTAATGTGGCGACCAGAACTGTACACAAAATTCCAGCTGTGGCCTAATCAGCGTTTTATACAGTTCCAGCATTACACCCCCACTTTTGTATTCTATGCCTTGCCCAATAAAGGAAAGCATTCCATGTGCTTTCTTCACCATCATATCCACCTGTCTTGCTACTTTCAGGGACCTGTGGACATCACTTCTTCTACCCCTCACAATGTCCTCCCAGTTATTGTGCATTCCACAGCTTTGTTTGCCCTCTGCAAATGCATAAACCTCACACTTCTCTGGGTTGAATTCCATTTGCCACTTTTCCTCCCACTCAACCAAACCACTGATATCATTCTGGAGTCAACAGCTATCTTCTTCATGATCAACTACACGGCCAATTTTTGTGACATCTGCAAATTTTCCAATCATGCCTCTCACATTAAAGTCCAAACCATTAATGCATAAAACAAACAGTAAGGGCCCCACCACTGAGTGGGACACCAGTGGAAACCCATTTCTATTCGCAAAAATATCCAACGAACATTATCCTTTGTTTCCTGTCGCAGAGCCAATTTTGGATCCAACTCACCACATTTCCTTGTATTCCATGGGCTTTTACTTCTCTGGCCAGTCTGCCCAGTGGGACTTGTCAAATGCCTTATTAAAATTCATGTACTAAAATTAATGTAGTACAGACCCTTCTGGAGTCCCACAGGGGTCTGTACTGGGGCCTCAACTTTTTACGATTTACATCAATACTTAGATGAAGGAAGTGAAGACATGACAGCTAAATTTACAGATGACACAAACATAGGTAGGAAAGTATGTTGTGAAGAGGACATGAGGAGGCGGCAGATGGATATAGATAGGTTAAGTGAGTAGGCAAAGATCTGGCAAATGGATTTTAATGTGGGGAAAATGTGAAGTTGTTCACTTTGGCAGGAAGAACAAAAAAAGCAGAGTATTACTTAAATGGAGAATGGCTGCATAATCCTGAGGTGCAGAGGAAACTAAGTTTTCTAGTACGAGTCACAAAAATTTAGTATGCAGGTACAGTAAGTAATTAAGAAGGCTAATGGAATGCTATCCTTTATTACTAAAGGGATTGAATATAAAAGTAAGGATGTTTTGCTTCAGTTATACAGGAGGTATATAGGTGAGGCTGCACCTCGAATACTGTGTGCAATTTTGGTCTCCTTATTTAAGGATGTAAATGCATTGGAGGGGGTTCAAAGGAGGTTTACTAGATTGATACCTAGAACGAGTGAGTTGTCTTATAAGGAAAGGCTGGACAGACGGGGCTTGTTTCCACTGGAGTTTAGAAGAGTGAGAGGTGATTTGATTGAAGTGTACAAGATCTTGAACGGCCTTAACAAGGTGGATATTGAAAGGATGTTTCCTCTTGTGGGTGAACTAGGGAGCACTGTTTTAAAATTAGGGGTCACCCTTTTAGGACAGAGATGAGAAGAAATTTTTTCTTGTAGAGGGTTGTGTGGCTTTGGAACACATTGCCTTAGAAGGTGGTGAGGTGGGGTCATTGAATATTTTTAAGGCACAGGTAGATAGATTCTTGTTAGGCAGGGGAATCAAAAGTTATCGGGGTTAGATGGAAATCGAAACACAAGATGATCAGCTGTGGCCTTATTGAATGGCGGAGCAGACTCGAGGGGCTGAATGGTCTACTCTTGTTCCTATTTCTTAGGTTCTTATCCACTGCACTACCCTCATCAATTCTCCTTGTTACTTCCTCAAAAAATTTGATTAAATTAGTAAGGCACGGCCTCCCCCTAACAAAACCATGCTGACTATCCCTGGTTAATTCATTCCTTTCCAAGTGAGAGTTTATCCTATCTCTCAGAATTGATTCTAATAATTTTCCCATCACCGAAGTCAGACTGACTGGTCTACAATTACTCGGCCTATCCCTCGCACCCTTTTAAAATAATGGTACAACGTTCGCAGGCTTCCAATCCTCTGGTACCTCTCCTGTATCTAGTGAGAATTGAAAAATGATCCTCAGGTCATTCAATACTTCCTGGCTTCCTTTAACAGTGTGGGATACAATCCATCTGGCCCTGGTCATTTAACCACCTTCAAGGATGACAGTCCCTCAGTACTTCCTCTCTCATTATGCTTATTGTATCTAATATTTCACAATCCTCCTCTTCAGCTAGAATGTCTGCATCATCCCTCTCCTTTGAAGACAGGGACCAAGTACTCATTAAGAGCCCTTCACCTGCATCCATGTGTAAGTTACCTTGTACATCTCTGATAGGCCCTACCCTTTCCCTTCGTTATCCTCTTGCACTTATTGTACTGGTAAAACATCTTCGGATTTTCCTTTATTTTTAACTGCCAATATTTTTTCGTATCCTCTCTTTGCTTTGCCAAGTTCCTTTTTTACTTCACCCCTGTATTTTCTATACTCCTCTAGGCTTTCTACAGTATTAAGTTTCTTGTGACTGTCATAAGCTTTCTTTTTCTACTTTATTTTACCCTGTACGCTTCTGGATTTGGCAGTACCGTCCTTTTTCTTTGTGGGGACATGTCTACGCTGAGCCCGTAGAATCCCGCTTTTGAATGCCTCCTGCTGATTCATCACTGATTTTCCTTCAAGCGGTTGTATTCAGTCCACTTTCGCCAGATCACTTCTCAGCTTCATAAAATTAGTCTTCCCCAATTTAGAACTTTTGCTCCTGTTCTATATTTGTCCTTTTCCGTAATGATGCTAAATCTAACTGTATTATGGTCATTATTTCTAAAATGGTCATCTGCTGCTATTTCATGCGCTTGCCCTACTTCATTTCCTGAGACTAAATCCAGAAGTGTGCCCCCTCTCATTGGGCTTGTTACGTGCTGGCTAAAAAAGGTTCTCGAATGCAGTGCAAGAATTTTGTGCCCCGTGTGCCTTTCACACTGTTTGTATCACCGTTGATATTAGGGTAGTCGAAGTCCCCAACAATATTACCCTATTGTTTTTGCACACAGAAATTTGCCTACATATTTGCTCTTCTTTCTCCCTCTCACTATCTGGGTGTCTACAGTACGCTCCTAGCAGTGTGGCTGCCCCTTGTATTTATTTCAAGGAGGTGGCGGCATAGTGGTATTTTCACTGGACTAGTATTCCAGGGACCAGGGTAATGCTCTGGGGACCTGGATTCAAATCCCAGATGGTGAAATTTGAACCCAATAAAAAAATCTGGAATTAAAAGTCTGATGATGACCATGAAACCGTTGCCGATTGTCGTAAGAACCCATCTGGTTCACTAACGCCCCTTAGGGAAGGAAATCTGCCATCCTTACCTGGTCTGGCCTACATGTGACTCCAGGCCAGGTTGACTCTTTAAAAAAATGCCCTCTGAGCAAGGGCCATTGGAGATGGGCCTGGCCAGCGACGCCCACATAAATGAATAAAAAGAAAAAAACCCATATGGCCTCTTTTGATGATTCATTTAGCATATCATTCCTCCTCACAGCTGTAATTGATTCCTTAAATAATACTACACTGCTCCCCCCCACCCCTTTTCACCCCTCTCTATCCTGCCTGAAAACTCTTATATCCAGGGATGTTGAGCTGCCATTTTTGCTCCTCTTTAAGTCAAGCTTCCATGATAGTGACGATATCATGCTGCCATGTGTCTACCTGTGCTAAACTCCTCATGCCTTTTATACTCCTATATACACCTTCTAACACTGCTAAATTCCTGTGCTGTACACTTTTTAACCTGCGCTGCTTCTGTCTTTCAGAGTCACTCGCTAATTTTCTACTGTTCCCTGCTCCAAGTTTGTCCTATCTGAATCTGCCCTCAGTTCCCATCCCCCTGCCAATCTATTAAACTTTCCCCAACAGCACTAGCAAACCTCCCCGCAAGGATGTTCTGTTCAGGTGTAGACCATCTGGGTTGTACAGATCCTACCTTCCCCAGGACAGGTCCCAAAGCCTCAGAAATCCAATGTCCTCCCTCCTACACCAGGTTTCTAGCCACGTGTTCAATCGCTCAATTCCTCTATTTCTATGCTCGCTAGCACATGGGACTTGGAGTAATCCTGAGATTACTGCTTTAGAGGTCCTGCTTTTTAATCTCCTTCCTACCTCCCTAAAATCTGCTTTCAGGGCCTCATCTAAGTCATTGGTACAAATGTGGACCATGGCCTCTAGCTGTTCACCCTCCCCCAGAAGAATGTCCTGCAGCCACTCCTTGATTTCCTTGACCCTGGCACCAGAAGGCAACATACCATCATGGAATCACAGAAACATCTGTCTGTTCCCCTAACTTAAGAAGCCCCCAACACTACTGCTCTTCCCTTCTTCTTCCTCCCCTCCTGTACAGTGGAGCTGCCTGCGATGCCACGAACTTGGATCTAACTGCACTCCTCCGAGGAACCAACGCCCTCCCCGTATCCAACATGGAAAACCAATTAGCGAGCAGCACCACAGGGGGCTCCTGCACTACCTGACTGCTTCTTTTGGACTGCCTGGTGGTCACCCACTCCCTTTCTGCCTCCATGCTCCTAAGCTGCAGTGTGATCACCTCTCTGAATGTGCTATCCAAGTAGCTCTCAGCCTCGCGGAGATGCGCCATTATAGCAATGATATCATGTTGCCGTCTTCTCTCCAACTATTTTCAACCTTTGAACTTGATCTTCCTTGTGAACCTCACAACACCACTTATACTTTGCAATATATTAAAAAAATGCATTCCTTACTTTGATTAGCAAAAAAAAAAAATTGCAGTAAATATATACTTGAGGGATAAAACAGAGATTCATAGAATAATGATTAGAGCCGGAGATTGGGAAACACAAGGAGAGTCAGCCCTTGTGAGCTACGTCATGTATAACTGGGACTAGTGTTAATCACATAATTCACACAAACAACAGAAGCAATATCTGAATGATAAATTGCAGGCACCCAGCATGAGACTATGGGGTTTAAGTAATCAGCATCAGTACCAGGCAGCCAGAGCTGAAATATATTTATTCACTGTATGAGGGCCATGCAAATTATTTGCCAATTGCTTTGCAGTATTTTAGGAAGACCAAACATTGGTGTTTTATCTCCGAGGCCAGAGCCAGCTAGCAGGATGTGAGGTCCCCTTTCTGTTGACAGTAAGGATTCGAACGAAATGAAGGTGGAGCATTGTCAATCCAAATCCTGCTGGCCATTAACCCTTAACACAAAACCAGCTCCAAGGGGCTGATTGTACAGTCAGCAACGTTGTGTGCTAGATGCAAACTCAGTAGTTCAGTTCTATATACTCCCTGTGTGCACTGGATTATAGGATGGGGTGTCTAATGAAGTAGCGCCTGCTAAAGAGCTTTTTTTAAAAAAAAGATCTATTCTTTCACAGATGTCAGCATCGCCAGCAATGCCAGCATTTGCTGCCCATCCCTAATTGCCCTTCGAGGGCAGTTAAGAGTCAACCACATTGCTGTGGGTCTGGAGTTGCAAGTAGGCCAGACCAGGTAAGGGTGGCAGATTTCCTTCCCTAAAGGGTTTTAGTGAACCAGATGCTGCTGACTATTACTGGTGGCCTGTACATTTTAACATCTCTGTTCTCACTTGGTTGTGACAGCATGGAGAGGAACTGGAATTGGCTTCAGGGTGACAATCTTGTGAAGGAAGATTGTAGCCAAGTCAGTCCTCTATAGAAGACCTATAACCTAGGTAAACCCAAAGTACTGCCAGCCAGCTCATTCATGGGACCTTAAGGGCTACACTTGCCACTGGAATTCTTCCTGCTCGGGATAAATCAGGAAGTAGTGTTTGGGTGATGCCAATCTCGGGTTTTGAATGCTGGTGGCTTGTAAATAAATTTAACGAGGAGATAGACAGGCTTTTACTTAGCAACGGGTTAAAAGGTTATGGGGGAAGAGGGCGGGAAATTGGAGTTGAGGCTGAAATGAGATCAGCCATGATCGTATTGAATGGCGGGGCAGGCTCGAGGGGCTGAGTTGCCAACTCCTGCTCCTAGTTCTTATGTAAAGGGACAGAAAGACTGAAGGAGGCAAAAAGTTCCACAATTTTAAGAGGAGAGGAACTATTAATACATTTGATAGCTCTTTTTGTATGATGGAAACTAACCACGAGTTAGTCTGTTTCATGCATGGAGGAAAAACTGGCTATCTTCTTAATTTATGAGGTGACTGACTGACTTTTTGACACAAGAAATAAAACGTATTTAAAACACTGAAAAAATAAATCAAGCACGAACCAATCTAACTTTCCATCCTACATTAAATCAACTCTAACGTGTTGTTATCCTTGACCTGCCATTTCCAAGGTCCCACAACTCATCATTATTAATACCACGAGATTTCCCTGGACTTAAAAAATTCAACTGCACACGCAATTGGTTTGACTGCAAAGCTGTGCCTCGGGAAAAGGTTGGAGTTAAATTGGTGAAAATTTGCCCCACAGGGAGAAGGAAAAAGAGAAAGAGATGGGGAAATAAAAAAGATAATAAGACTTGCACTTTAACTGCGTCCTCCAAAAGCTCAGGACGTCTCTTGAGTGCTTAACAGCCACTTTGAAGTGTGGTCACTGCCGTAATGAATCAAGCAAATAGATGACGTTAATGCACAAAATTCCTCGTCTCGAAGTTTATCTCTGAGACCTGTGTTCAAACCAGTGCCAGCTGGCAGGATGTGAGGTCCCCTTTCTTTCTTTTGACAGTAAGGATTCAAGTGAAGGTGGAGCATTGTCAATCCAAATCCTCCCTGGTCATTGATCCTTAACACAAAACTAGCTCTAAGCAGTCAGCAATATCCAAAGTAATCCCCAGACAACAATAGCACTGACCTTGAGTATCCTGTCTTCCATTCTTAATTAGCACTTTTCTTAGACAATATCACCACCTTCAACACCTCTTTGATCCTTTTGTCTGTGACATCTTTTGATTATCTGCTCCTATCACTGCTTGCTTATCTCCACAATCACCACACCCTCAACTTCTCTCTCTCCCCCACCCCCCCCACCTTAGACCAGCTTATATTTCACCTTTCTCCTAACTATACTCAGTTCTGCCGAAGGGTCATGAAGACTCGAAACGTTGACTGATTTCTTCTCCACCGATGCTGCCAGACCTGCTGAGTTTTTCCAGGTAATTCTGTTTTTGTTTTGGATTTCCAGCATCCGCAGTAGCTTTTAGCTTTTTGTCTTTATCTCTGATCTTGCAGGCTGCTTCCATCACATTTGAAGTGATTTTATCAATTTGCAGCAAGGTCTCTTGTAGTCAGCAATATCGTATTTTGACATGGACAGAGGTACACACACACAGGGAGGTAGGGGCAGCTTGGCAGGAAAACTGTCAAGTTGGCTTTGAACTTATTTAGCATCCTGAGCAGAGTTAAATATCCCAGGCACTTCGTATGAATGGGTGGAGGGGGAAGAGAGTCAGCGTTAGGAGTAGAGCTAAGGAAGGTGGCTGGAGATGTTGTTCACTCTCGCATCCGACAGGAATTTTAAAGAGGAATTTAAGCTGTTCCGAAAATTACAGAAAAGTGAAAACCACAAATTTGAATTTCAAATTAAAGGGTGACTCATTGCAGTTACCACTGATCAGATTCTATTCCAATCAGTGATTGTCGTTTGAGAAGGTAATGAATCCTTTCAAATCTCAGCTGAAAATAAATTAAGAAATGATAAGGATAAAGAGTCAGGCCCAGAGAAAGAGGGAACTGGGGACTGGTCTTGATTATTCTCAACCCATAATCAAGAGTCTTTTCGCCGTCTCCTACTCTCAACTCAGAATATCAAAATGGAAGACTGAAGCCAGTGGCCCCAGGTTTCTCTTTGTATTTATGCCTGTAGATGTGCAGGTGGTTGTGAAAGTTGTGGTGGGGACTAACTTCTACTAACTAGTCACCTGTTGTTGGGCACTGCCTCAGGGATTTTATGGTAAAAGGGATGGTGAACATTAAGTATATAACTCCCCATCTTTGAAGTGGGCACATACAGATTAAGTGCTCAGAAAAACTAATCCCCAGACAACAATAGCACTGATCTTGCAGGCTGCTTCCATCACATTTAAAGTGATTTTTATCAATTTGCAGTAAGGACTCTTGTGGTTGAATGAATATGCAAGCTGTCGGTTACATCACTGATGTATCATATTGTTTCTTAAATGGCTTTGAATCCCCACAGGACATCATTAATACGTCTCCGGTGCTCTACCAGTTACGTGACACCCGAGACAGAGCAAAACAGTCCTATTCCCAAGGATAAATTTCAGTCTTGGGACTGGGAGAGCTCAAGGAATAAGGTAATAAAATCTCAGGTTTGATCCCTGCCGTTTGCCACTTCAGGTGATCTCAAGTATCGTGGTTCAACCTGGTTCCATCCTCACCCACCCACACACACACACACACCCCCACACGTGAATGCACCTTGTTATTTGAAGGCAACAGCTGGATTTTCCAGCTACATGTTCTGGCTGGGTGCTATGCTCACGAAATACTGTCCCTCTTGACCTGGCAAACTCTAGCGGGGACCAATTTTCCAAAAACAGGTGTATATTTAGCGATTTAAGATGCTAGTGAAAAACTTGTGATATGACTATACATCACAATCACAGCAACTACTCCAATAGTGTTCCTTTACTCATAACAAACCTCAAAAAATAATTACAGCCACAAGTGTGGAGATCAGGTATTAGGGTCATGACCCGCACTATGGGGACTCCTCTATAAATTCAAGCCTTCCTAGTTATTACACAGCATTACATAGAATTTACAGAATAGAAGCAGGCCATTCAGTCCCAAAGTTCAGGCCAGTATTTATGCTCCACACAAGCCTCCTCCCACCCTTCTTCATTTAATCTTCTCAATATATTACTCTATTCAGGTATGCTCTATGCAGGCACAGCAAGTAATTCAGCAGTATTCAAGATGTGGCCTCACCAGTGCCCTGTATAACATCCTTATTTTTATGTTCAATTCCTCTCATAATAAAGAATAGCAGGCTCGAGGGGTCCTGCCCTTATTTCCCATGTTACGTTCTGCAATCTTTCCAAAAAACTGAATTTCCTCATCCTTGGTACCGGTCTGGTAAATCTCTTCTGGATCCTCTTTAACATGTGGTGGCCAGGATTAGACCCAATACTCCAGCTGGGGCCTAACCAGCGATTTGAAAAGGTTCAGCATAAATCCCTTGCTTTTGTATTCTATGCCTCTATTCATATAATCAACGGTTAGCACGATATTGTAGGTAACAGTCTAAAATAAATCTATTTTCCTTACCGGTAGTTTCACTGTTGTAATCCACTGTTCCTGGCTGAAGTCTGCTTCCCTCTAGCGGACATTCTTCAGGTGGGAAGTCCTACAGAGAATGAGTACCAGCAAGCTATTCAGTCATGGGGGTATCATGGCTGAGCCTGACTGCAAACATGGACTTTTTGCTTGAAGACACAAACTTTCAGGAGGGAGTTACTGGGGAGCAGCAGCAGCAGGAATTGGAACTAGGGGTACCGAGGCGAATTGTACCGCACCAAGGTCCATGCTGCCTGAGATCAGAAATCAAACCTCCATATAGTTTGGTTACAGGCCTCCTTTACTCATCGAGTCAACGGGGGAATCTTACTTTCTTCTTTCAACACAGTATAAGAGCATTAATATTTGTTAGAGCCCACTGACACTCCCAACAACGAGTAACAAGGCACCGGGAGAACAGTTTTAAATGCACTCTTTATTTTCAGTACAATAAGAAGCCAGTAAATAGAGAGATTATAATATTCCAAACGAGAACTTCAAATGGGAACACCAAGGCCACTCCATTCATTAGTAAGCCTTTAAGGGAACATTTTGAACACCCCAGTGGAGCCAAGTTATTAACCAAGCCTGTGCTGTGGTCTGTTGGGTCAGTCCTTCCCTCCCATATGCAACTGTATGTTCGATAGCTTTCACTTCTGTTAGTATCACTCTTTAGCTGGGATGGATCAGTGGCTGATGATATATGAGCACCTGAGAGACAGCCAACAAAAAAAGCTGACTCCCATTTACTGCTACCCATTTCAGTTTGATGCAGCCACTGACAATTAATCAAATGAGTTGGTGTCTGAGCAAACATTTCCACCAAGCTACAAGTTTTTTCACTTTCAATTTTGTGCTCATTAACCTGGGTGATGTGAATACTAGCATCAAGCATTACCATGTTTTGGATAGAATGGATTGGATGACGCATAATTTCATCCTACACTGTCCCCGCTAAACACTCCCAGGACAAGTACAGCATGGGTTAGATACAGGATAAAGCTCCCTCTACACTGTCCCCATCAAACACTCCCAGGACAGGAACAGCACGGAGTAAGATACAGTGTAAAGCTCCCTCTACACTGTCCCCATGAAACATTCCCAGGGCAGATACAGCACGGGGTAAGAGTAAAGCTCCCTCTATTCTGTCCCATCAAACACTCCCAGGGCAGGTACAGCACAGGTTAGATACATAGTCAATACACCAACCTCAAAAGAATAGTCTCTGCACCAAAGCAACATTTGCACTTCCACTACCAGCTGATCTTGCCTCTCAACCTCCCAATGGACAGAAGATGACGTCACAAGAAAGCTCCAATTCTTAACCAAAAATGCCAAAGATAGCAAACATAAATAACTGGGACATGTTTTGATTTAGTTTTGGGGGTTTGGTGGTGAGGGGTGGTAACCTTCCTGCTAGCATCTAAATGGGTAAAATTTGATTAACGTATTTCTGGAATAGGGTGAAGCTTTGATCTAAAGCCACAACTCAGCACAGCAACCTCACCACAATGAAAAAAAAATGCACAGCAGGTCAGTTAGCTTCTGAAGGAAAAATCAACAAATTAACTCAACCAGTCTTTTTAATGATTCCATCAGATCTGCTGTGCATTTTCTGTTTTTATTTCAGTTTTCCAGCAAATGCAGCTCGTCACCATTACCCATTTTTATTTTACTCAATACCCACCTTATTATCCTGTGCTTATATCCTGTGCTAGAAAAATCAAAATCAGTCTATAAACCATTCCCCAACTTACATAACCTCCTTATTAAGCATTATAAAACCATTTTAAAGCACACAATATCCTTATAATTGTGACATACATATTGGATATTATAAAAAGGCTCTGGCTGCTGACAGCTATCCAATGCTACATTTTCTCCGGAGCGGTTCTTATCTCCTTTCTCCTCTCACCTCGCTTTGTGGAGATTTCGATTCCTCACCAGGGTTTGGTTTCACAGGCACTGGCTGCTGCTCTCCAGCAACCTCTGCAAGTGGCAATTTGGCATGCATTGGAAAACAGCTGGCTACTTAACAGACCCTGCCCCCTGCCAACACCCACAAATACACATTGCCCAGCAGGAGTCAGTGGATGGCGAGCCCCGGCTGATCTTCCCCTCCCTGGCCCCGTTCAAAAATCTTAGCAAGATTTGCGGGACTCTTGTGTGGTGCTGGCAGAACCAATGGATGTGATCTTTGCTCTAGGGTGTTAATTTGCAAGAAATAGTGTTGAGCTTCAGGTTCCTCACTTGCAAGGGACATGCTGAATTTCGATTAGTCAATGCTTGGCAAAGTTGCTCAACCCATATGGAGATCTTGGCCCTTTTGTTACACAAATCACGCTGAATGCTCTATGTGTTTCCACATTGCTTCCCCATTTTCCATGCAGAAAATACAGTTCTATTTAAATGCAGTGCCGAGGCAGTAAAACATTTTTCAACTTTATTTTCTAAAGCAAAAATGATTTAAACAAGAGGAGTCTCCTCTTGTAAAAGCAATTTCAAGTGCTAACTACTCAGGCAGGCTGGGCAATGCAACCTATATGTTAATTTACATCGCTAGTGCAATTGGCTGTGCCACGGTGTTGGCAGAGTGGTGCAAAGGGGCAGTCTGATCAGCACGATCATTAGTAAAGCCGGTTTGGCTAGCCCAATAGGACAATGGCACTGGGTGCACCAAGTCTGGGTACTCTTGGCACCACAATGGCACTGGGTGTACCAAGTCTGGGTACTCTTGGCACCACAATGGCACTGGGTTTTCCAAGTCTGGGTACTCTTGGCACCACAATGGCACTGGGTTTTCCCAAGTCTGGGTACTCTTGGCACCACAATGGCACTGGGTTTTCCCAAGTCTGGGTACTCTTGGCACCACAATGGCACTGGGTGTACCAAATTTGGGTACTCTTGGCACCATAATGTCACTAAGTTAACCATTTTTGAGTTGGCTCCTTTTGGAAAGTAATGGGTGAACAATTGGGACTGAGGAACAGTACCTTAAAATCATTAGTTACAAGGTTTGAAACTGATGTGCTTTTCTCTTGTATCCTTCATGGATATGAAAACTACTCATTACCCCATTCCCCACAAAGGATTTCCTGCTTTCTCCTCTGAATTCCCTATTTCATGAGACCAGCGAAATGTTGTCATCAAGGAATTCATTACAGCTGAATGGCAAGAGCGTGCAAGTTGCAGTGCTGACCTGAACTGTGTAAAACACCTGTCCTTAAAATTCAAACTTGCATTATGGGCTGCTTAGCACTAGGAAGAGGTACTAGTTGTCTCACTGGTGAGTGAGAACAATTTGAGGGGGTGCATTAAGAGTATTGCACACGCAGCATATCAAGTATTAGACTTGGTGTAAGTTACCACACACTGCATGTGTCCCCCAATACATTGTAAAATGCCAGTGACTGCGGGCAATTACATGCTGTTTCTTTGCTCTAAAACAAGAGTCAGAATTCAGCCACCTCTTGCCTAAACTGGGAGGTTTGCATTACACAATAAAGTGTGTTACCTCTGTAGCAAAATGTCCTTCGAAAGAGCGATCAGGGAACAGTAGGAAACACAAGAGAACATCTGCGAGTAGCCCTGCTGCAGCTCCAGAGCCCAAGGCTGCAGTTGCCTCACCTCGAGCACCAGGTCTGGTTTCTGACACTTCTGCCCCCGGGTTTGTGTGCTGCAGGTTTCTCAGTAAGACTGGACAGCCCGGAATCTGCTAACAAACTTTAGATGTAAAAATATTTCAAATGGAATTTTTGAGTGAAAGAACTCTAGAAAAATTTCAGCGATCTGTTATTTGTCTAACATATGTTCAAAATCTAACGCCTGCTGCCGTTTCCTGTTCAAAAGATTTAGCTTCTTGTTACAATTTTTGGGTAACATCTTGTGTCAACACTGGGCTGTCACAATTGAGGTCTCCAATGAGTAGGAGCTCCTGTCAGATTCCTAGCAGTAGCTTTTAGTATTCAAATCTAAAAATCCCCTCCTTGCTGCTGTAGCCTTGCTCTTTGACGTTCCAGTAAATTCTCAACTTTTGAAACTTTTTTCTTTTTAAAAAGTTCCCAAGACTGATTTTTAATATCGGATCGACTTTTGTATCTTTCAACTTCATGCCTTTCAGGTTCTATCTTCACCTGGGTTCTGTTTGTCAAGTC
This sequence comes from Cetorhinus maximus, assembly GCF_964194155.1. Classification (NCBI taxonomy): domain Eukaryota; kingdom Metazoa; phylum Chordata; class Chondrichthyes; order Lamniformes; family Cetorhinidae; genus Cetorhinus; species Cetorhinus maximus. The sequence goes on from NC_135909.1 coordinate 1,191,112, forward strand.
ACACCACGGGGGGGGATTTAAATAAAGTCCCAGCACCTATTTAAAAACATTTTAGTAGCTCAACTCAACAGTAAGTTACACCTGTTTCTGTAGCATACCATCCAAAAGTGGCAATAGCTCACCATAAAGCCATCCTCCTACCTTCCTCCTCCTTCAAACGCCTTCTCATCAAGTACCTGTTCGACCATTCGCTCACCTGTCCTAACGTCTCTACTACCTCCTGCTGCTGCCTACTCTTCCTCCAGTCAAGCTCAGTGGGATGTTTCTTAAGTGTGAGAGGCACTAGTTAATTCGTAGCTTGGTGCAGCCAGCACTGGGCCGATGCAAAGAGGCAGCACTGGAGGCATCGCAGCACAAGAAAGAAACACGAGTTAGCTGGACCAAAGGTGAATTTAAAACTTCTCTTTCAAATGGAAGATAACGCAAGGTTTCAACCTAATGTTAAACTGTTCATAACTGAGTCAGAGTGAACAGAAATCCTCTGGGGCAGAGAGGCCGGTCCATCTCCTAACAAACAGGAATACAAGAGCAACCATTAGTGTACAGGAACGCTCCAACACCTCCAGCAGCGCATTCTGCAATGTGGTCTACACCGAGCTACGGAGATTTCATCCGGTTTTTGTCAACGCTCAGTGGGAGCTGCATTTTGCCAACGGCTATAAAGGGTGAAGGGGAGGCGCTCATATTGGAAATAAAACTTAAAAGAAAAAAAAAACCCACATTGAATTAATCTACAATTTTCACTACAACCACTTAATAGATGTTTTGACAAGTTCTATAATCTGTGTGTGTTTTTTCCTTTAAAACTCATTAAATTCATTTCAACACCTGATACAGCACAGGCCTGCGAGAGAGAAAGTAAGTTTGGCAAGTTGGGAGTCCTATTCACATCACATCACATAAACACAGGTTTGTGTTTAAAAATGGTTCAACATGTTAACTTAGCAGGATGACTATGAGGGAGGAGTGGCTGATACACGCCGTCTAACCGTTTAGCATGGATCAATAAAAGCATTGAAAATCAGGTCTGATGTCCTCTCCTGTTCCTCCCCCTGCATTTCTGAAGTACCTTCAGTTATCAATAAATACACAAATATTTTAATGTTGTATTTACCCCCTTTAGACGTTATTCGACCGTTTGTGTCCCCACTCCGTACTCCCTACATTCTGGCTTAAGTTGGAGGGGAGTGGGGCAGGAGAGGTGGGGGCATAAGTTTGGTGGGGGGTGGGGAGAGAGAGAAGATGTGAAGGAAAAAAAAACGAAATGGCACCAAGTGGGATAGGCGATGACTGTTTGCTGGTTGCTCGTGACATACATATTTCCAACTTTGTCTCGTTTTGCAGCCGTTCAGATACTCTACCTGGCCGAGCTGGGAAAAGAGACAAGTTAACAGCAAGCTTCTGCTTGGGGGCCCATTAGTCTTTCAACAGTGTAAAAAAAAAAGTCCACAGAGCCAACTTAACACATTTCAAACCATCAGAAAAGCCAACCAGGCACCCAACATTCTCAGCCCAGCCAACAGAATTTACACTTCGGTGCTGGTAAAAGCACGGCTATTTTATGGCTGTAGCGTTTTCTTTCTCTCCCGACAACCTAAAAATAATCGAGACCAATCTCTCGTGATTCTTGAATCGGTTCTTTAGAAATGTCCCACTAACCATTCCTGAAGTGTTGGTATTTTGTTTTCCCCATCGAGTTTGTTTTTTTTTTTAAATTTCCCCCTCCCATGCCCCGGGAATGTCAGGCACAGAGTCATTCGGAAAAACAAGCTGGAATCGACTGGAATGACGTGCGAAGTGTGGAACGTGTAGTGACTTTAGACTTGTTTTTTTTTAAAAAAAACTCTGCAGCTTTTGAATCATTTCCTATTTTTTCTTGAAGAAGCTGAACCTCTTCTCTCGGTCTTTCTCCTTTCCATCCTTGTCCCGCCGCAGGGTGACAGTCTCACCGCTGTTGGGAGATATAGGGGGCATCGTCATGGCACGTGTGAGGCCCTGGGGAGTGGCAGGATAGCGGTCGTCTTGACTGGTGGAGATGGACGTGGAAATCCCATCGATCCAGCTATTCATTTCAGCCTGCAAAACACATCCAGGTAAATATAAACAATCCATTTCTGTGCGCTCTAATCCAGGTGCCGTTCCAACCTCTTGCCACACTACAATTACACGATTGTTTGTCACCCACTGGTGATTTAACCAAGCATTTGCCTTGTGTGTGAGATTTAGGCAGTCATTGGCAGGTTATTTAACCACGAGGCTCACCACTGTGTGGGGAGACAGTGGTGTAGTGGTAATGTCACTGGACTATTAATCCAGATTATTAATGCTTAATCCAGACTATTAATGCTCTGGGGACATGGGTTCAAATCCCACCATAGCAGCTGTTGCAATTTAAATTCAATTGCTAATCTAGAATGTAAAGCTAATCTTAGTAAGGGCGACTATGACAACTATCATTGAATGTTGGAAAAACTCACCTGGTAGGAAATCTGCCATCCTTACCCGGTCTGGCCTATATGTGACCCCAGACCCATAGCAACGTGGTCGACTCTTAACTGCTCTCTGCAATGGCCGAGCAAACCACTCAGGCAATTAGGGATGGGCAACAACCACTGGCCTTGTCAGTGATGTCCATATCCCAAAAGGGAATAAAGAAAAAAAAAAAACACTCTCTATTTCTACATCCATTCACTTGCACTTTGCGGCAGGAATCGCTGGATAGTGATGAGGAGCTAAAACCGTAACTGATTTATTCCCTTCCCAGCTCAAGGGCAACAAGTATGATTGTTGGTCTTCAATATTCTGCTGTGGTTGAGATCAGCTAGCTCAACATGAATTGGGAATTCACCGCTGAACATCCTTGTCTGTGTGTCTTAGTGCAAGGACCGGGAGGTGCAGTTACCCAACTGAGCTATTGGAAACAGGCTGGATGACCAGGAATGGGAACCCACTGCCCACCGCCTCTACACAGCAGGACAAAAAGGAGAACAGGTTCATACTAAACGTGAATCAAAGAACTAACGAATGCTGAGGGGTGGCACACGTGCAGTTACAAGCACCCATAACATTTAGAACAATTCGGCAATTTCATAGGATCCTCTTAAAAGGTACAACAGCCTCACAGTCACTTTTCGTCACATCAGACACCCAATGTAAAGATTAGGCATTCCTAAGGTCAGGTACATCATAGGGTTAAATGCAGAATAAAGATATTGTTGCTCTGCCCCAACAACAGGTCTCAACCTGAACCAGTTACCTCCTCCTGTGTCCACCCAGCCCGAAGTCAAATAATACTGGGTATAATCAGCTTTGTCTGTACTCCCAAGGAACTTGACATCAAAACTGATTCCATATAGAATCCCTCCCCACAAGTCCTCAGCAGCCAGAAGAATCTTCCTTCCTTCAATTTGGACTAGATTTGAACCCAGGATCCAGAGATAAAATGTTAGTGTCTGATCTACTGCACCCCCCACCTAAGGGAGAGGGTTAACAAATTTTTATCTTTTATGTAACTGTATGGTACTTGAATGTATTCAGTAGGAAAAGGTTAAGTGTTCGGTATGGCTAGGGTTAAGTCATTGCCAACGTTTTCATCAAATCACAAATGGCTGGCACTTACGTCGTCCTTGGCCTGGAATAGGAACTCCTTCCCTTCGCTGAGTCTGTGATCAAAAATAAATTTAGTGAGCGATCACTGCAGCATGAACAGCGACAATATCATGATCCTGTACAATTCAATCAAAGCTTTCACCCCTTGAACAGCTTTGTCAGATTACGGCTGACACACTGACACCTAGTAATTTCAGTACGTTTGGAGTTTAACGTTGAGGGTAGTCCAGGGAGTGTAGGAGATTTTTCTCATTTCTAATTTGGCGATTTTCTTTTCTCTCTCCGATAACATCTTCCCATTTCACAACTTAATACAATCTTTATAAATCACTGGTTCAGCCTCAGTTGAAGTACTGCGTCCAATTCTGGGCACCGGACGTTGGAAAGAATCTCAAGGTCTTAAAGAGGAGACTCAGCCGAATGTACCAGGGCTGCAGTATTTCATTTAAATGGAGAGACCAGAGTAGTCATTTTCTCCTTAAAGCTGAAAGTTATGGAGTGATTTAATTGAGATGTTTAAAATTATGAAAGGTTAATAAGAAAAAAATATTCTCAGTGACTGAAGAATCAGCAACCAGAGGACATGGATTTAAGGTAGCTGGTTAAAGAATCAGAGGCAATATGAGGATTTTCTTTTTTTTACGTAGCACATTATGATGATCTGGAACACACTGTCCTAAAGAGCAGTAGAAGCAGATTCAATAATAGCTTTGAGAAGGAAATTGGAGAAGTATTTGACAAGGAAAAATTTGCTGATCTTTAAGGAAAGAGTGGGATTCACGGGACTGTTCTTACAAAGAGCCAACAAAGGCACAATGGGTTCCAAATGGCTTCCTTAAGCTGTTAACAATCTATTCTACAACTGAGGAAAGCCAATCAGCTCCTCCTCCATCACAAATGAAGATGACATATGGCTGAACATCAGTCCTCTTCTACTTTCATATATGCGGTATGATTTTTACCTGAGTTTGAAGACGTATTTTCTCTTCTTATAATCATGTGCCACCTCACACTTGGCGTCTGTCAGGCTGACCGGAACCTCTCCATGGTAAGGGATGCCACTGCTGGCACTCTTGGAGTCTTTGTAGAAACCAAGGCTCCTGTTCCTCAGTACACAGTACACGTTCTGCCATGACCTGCATGTGGAGAACACAGCAGTTAGGACAACTGATCCGTATCGGAAATCAGATCAGAGTTAGTACTTGCCTGCGCTACCTAACAGGGTAATGATTCGAATATGCCTAGTGGGTATCTCAACATCAACTACATACTGTGTGCTGCAAAGGGAGGGAGAGTCCATGTGGGTACCTGATAATCAAGCAACTATGTGTGAGATAAGAGGAGAATGGGGGTGGGTGGGGAAGGGTCTGTGCAGATGTCTGAGAGGTTACTGTGCATGTGCAAGCGTTAGGTGTTTGAGAGAATCCACGAAGGTAATCACACATATAGACATATACAAAAGTGTGTTTCTTTTGAGAAAGTTACTACAGTAGAGGTTGTGGGGCACTAATTCATTTGAGAGGCTATCAGAATGGTTACTGTACAGAAGGAGGCCATTCGGCCTTGTCATGTCTGCGCCAGCTTTCCAAATGAGCAACTCCCCTCGTGCCATTCCCCCGCCTTCTCCCCATAACCCTGCACATTCTTCCTTTTCAGATAATAATCCCATTCCCTCTTGAACGCCTCAACTGAACCTACCTCCAACACAATCTCCAGCAGCGCGTTCCAGATCCTAACCACTCGCTGCGTGAAAACGTTTCTCCTTATGTCTCCATTGCTCCTTTTGCCAATTACCTTAAATCTGTGCCCTCTCATTCTTGATCTTTCCCACCAGTGGGAACAGTTTCTCGCTATCTGCTCTGTCCAGACCCCTCACGGTTTTGAACACCTCTACCAAATCTCCTCTCAACCTTCTCTTCTCCAAGGAAAACAGTCCCAACTTCTCCATTCTATCTATGAGTAACTGAAATTACTCATCCCTGGAACTGTTCTCATGAATCTTTCTCCACTCTCTCTAATGCCCTCAAATTCTTCCTAAAGTTTATTTTTATTCATTTATGGGATGTGGGCATCGCTGACAAGGCCAGCATTTTACTGCCTATTCCTAATTGCCCTTGAGTGTCCGCAAACATTCCAGTATGGAAAGACTGCATTTACACAGCATCTCATCAAGTGAATTACTTTGATGTGACTGTTATTATTTGTCAATTATTTAGCTGACCTCCCCGCGGTGGTGTTCCTGGGTAAAACACTTGGGTCCACAATTGTTCAACATTACCGATGTCTGATTCTGCTGCATGCACTACTAGTGGTTATTTAGCTGACCTCCTGGTGGTGGCGCTCCGGGGGAGCACTGTATAATTCTGCTGCGATAACGTCATAAGGGGTGAAAGGTTGTGGTGTTATCAGAATATCTACAAATGAGAGGACGTGTTTCAGTGTGTTACAGCCTCTGTGATGTATCAGAGTGTGGTACGGAGTGACAAGCTGCAGTATATCAGTGTCGTGATAAGCTGTAAGTATGCAAGGCATGAATATTTTCTCGTTGCCACTGGGTGGAGAATGAGGGCAAAGGGAATATGCTGCTCACTGCTTTGATTTTGCTCCCTGATCAATCCTGCTGAGTCTGTTGCACACTTTTGCTAGTTTGATAGACAACTGTTTGTACACGCCTGTTGATTTTGCCGTCGCTGGCTTCTTACCTGCTAGAGGCTTTCTTGTTGTGTGACTCCCATTCGTGTTTACGACACAAAATACCTTCCAACTGTACCGTGGCAGCGTCTTGTGACTTGCTGAGCATGGTGCTGACGGATCCCGGGCGTGGAGATGACTGCGGTGTCTTCTTCACAGGACTGCGGTCCCTTTTTGATTCTGTTGCTGCACTCGTCCCATTAACGGGTTCTGATGCTTCACTGACCTGGGGAAAATGGTTAAAAACATCACACCTGGAATTAGGAGCACTTCGGTCATCAAAATACCAATTAAAATTCCCAGTTACAGGTCTAACTCTGAAGGGTAACACAACGTTCTCATTCTTCAGTGAAAAAAATGTTTACCTCATGTCCATCAGTGATCCACCATTAAATACACAAAGAAACAGTAATGACGGCATCAGGTCAGCCAGGCTCAGCCAATCGTTTGATAGGATGCCTTACATTCCAAATTATTTATTTCACTTAATTTTTTTGGGAGAATTTTGTGCTCAACAGGACTTTTAATGCTAATGCTATGGAATGAAGCAACCAATTTCAAACACTCCCAGGCCAGGTACAGCACACTAGTCTTTTTCTAGTTCCCACATTATCTGTGGCCTCTATGTGAAATTATCAATTAATACCAAATTAAATACAGAAAAAAGCTCCCTCTATACTGTCTCCATCAAACACTCCCAGGGCAGGTACAGCACGGGGTTAGATACAGAGTAAAGCTCCCTCTACACTGTCCCCATCAAACACTCCCAGGGCAGGTACAACACAGGGTTAGATACAGAGTAAAGCTCCCTCTACACTGTCCCCATCAAACTCTCCCAGGACAGGTACAGCACGGGGTTAGATACAGAGTAAAGCTCCCTCTACACTGTCCCCATCAAACACTCCCAGGACAGGTACAACACAGGGTTAGATACAGAGTAAAGCTCCCTCTACACTGTCCCCATCAAACACTCCCAGGGCAGGTACAACACAGGGTTAGATACAGAGTAAAGCTCCCTCTACACCGTCCCCATCAAACACTCCCAGGACAGGTACAGCACTGGGTTAGATACAGAGTAAAGCTCCCTCTACACTGTCCCCATCAAACACTCCCAGGACAGGTACAGCATGGGGTTAGATACAGAGTAATTCTCCCTCTACACTGTCCCCATCAAACACTCCCAGGACAGGTACAGCACGGGGTTAGATACAGAGTAAAGCTCCCTCTACACTGTCCCCATCAAACACTCCCAGGACAGGTACAGCATGGGGTTAGATACAGAGTAAATCTCCCTCTACACTGTCCCCATCAAACACTCCCAGGACAGGTACAGCATGGGGTTAGATACAGAGTAAAGCTCCCTCTACACTGTCCCCATCAAACACTCCCAGGACAGGTACAACACAGGGTTAGATACAGAGTACAGCTCCCTCTACACTGTCCCCATCAAACAATCCCAGGGCAGGTACAGCACACTAGCCTTATTCCAGATTTTAATTTCTGTGGTCTCTGCGTGAAATGATCAATTAGTACCATACAAGGCCTGTGTCCGCTAGGAACTGAGCTCAGGCCAATTGAGGACTGTGATGATTTCTGCCATCAAATACTATTTGTTGTCTAGGCTCAAAAGGGACTAATGACAAGGTACTGGAGGCCTGCCACTGCCTGTGGAACTCACCCAAGCAAGAATCAGCAGCTTCGGAAGAGGAGGGCGATAAACTAATAGCTGTAGAATCTGTGGGGATTCAATTGCTGCTGGTGAAGCACTTCACTGTATTACAATTAACTCTTCTGGAGAAATATGTGCTTCAGAAAGAGACAAAGCTACACCCTCGTTGCTGATTTTGCCAGAGAGGAAAATTCAACATTGAGCTGGTCCAAGATGTGGTGCACTGACTTTTCCTGGACAAGCCAAAGTTCGCAACGCTAACTGAAGCTTTAAGCGTATTAAGCGATAACTGCAGATTGGGTGTGGCCCCCAAACCCTCTGAGAATGGCTTGGAAGGATCTGGTAGCAAGAAAGCTTCATGGCTGTCTCTGCTGTGGACATTGAACACTCACAGCAGATAGACTGCAGCGGCCCAAGAAAGCGACTCAACATCACCTTCTCAAGGGCGATTACGGATGGGCAATAAAGACTGGCCTTGCCAGCAACGCCCACGTCCCATGAACAAACTTTTTACAACAATTTAAAATGACCTCTCTTTTGAAGGATGTTGGCGAAAACAGATCTCCTCTGACATCTGTACTGTGTTTGGACTCATTATGTCAGTGCTGCGCTACTTATGAGTGGGATCAGAATCAGAATCAGAATCAATCAGGTGGCCATCGCACTTGCATTGTTCAGCCTCTCATGAGAGGACTAGGCCAGAAACCCCCATAGAAAGGCCTGTGTACAGCAAGGTGCCTTTTAAATGCCAGCAGCAAGAAAGAAAGGAGGAAAATACTGACCAGAAATAAGCACAGAAATGCAAAGGTTGAGAGAAACAGAGGAAAAAAAAAACACTATCTCATGCAGAAAAGTCTAAACTTGGCAACAATCTTTCTTCTGGAAACCTGCTTCAGCAGGCCAGGCTCTTGGGTTACCTAAATACCCACTTTATACATAGCTAGGTGCATATCGGGTCATAATGGTCTGCAAGGTGCCCGATTGCATTGAACAATCCATTTAAAATAAATAAGGCTCGTGCAGGCTCAACCGTGCCAGCACCTTTGAGCAATATTGTGCAACGCGTTTCCGGCAGAAACGACGTCACAATCGGTGTCCACTGCCAGTGAGGCCCTGCGCTGTGGGTGGAAAGTTATTCAGCCAACCCTAAAAGCCTGCATTGGTTTGATACAGTGACTTGAGGGGGCTGATGATTTCATCAGCTGAGATCACCATCTGGTGGGCAAGAAGGGAAACCGCACAAGAATATCCGAGGCTGATGAAAAGGGACAAGTGCCTATGAGTCACAGCAACTCCACTGGTTTCTGAATAAATATATTTTTAAAAAAAAAAGAGGCTCACAGATTTTCCACGGTGTTTTTTAAAAATGTATTTACGGGATGTGGGCTTCGCTGGCTAGTCCCAGCATTTATTGCCCATCCCTAATTGCCTCTTGAGAAGGTAGGGGGGGTTGAGCCGTCTTCTTGAACCGCTGCAGTCCGTGTGGTGTAGGTACAGCCACAGCGCTGTTAGGGAGGGAGTTCCAGGATTTTGACCCAGTGACTGTGAAGGAACGGCCGATATATTTCCAAGTCAGGGTGTTGAGTTGCTTTTCATTTTTAAGATGAGTGTGTTACACTTTGTGAAACAAAATGCTTGATTCCGCAGCTAAGGTGCAGCGACGTGCCTTCAGATCGCAAGATCTACCTGCTCGGAACAGATACATCCTGAGGTCACTCGGAGAACAATTTTCTTTTAGGTTCGTCTTGAATTCAAGTAATTTGTGGATGGATTCAGTTCAGATTGTTAAAAAAAAAGGGTGGCATAACCTTAAAATTTGTTCTAGGCCTTTCAGGGTTGATGTTAGGAAGCATCTCTTGACACTATGGGTGCTGGCAATCAGGAACATTCCCTCCCAAAAAACTGTTGTGGCTAGGGGGTATAGTGGAGAGGTGGGGGGGGTCAATTGAAAATGTCAAAACTGATCGATTTTTGTGGCGAAAGGTTATTAAGGGTCATGGAACCAAGTTGGGTGGATAAAAGTTAAGGTACAGTTCAGCCATGATCTAACTCGAATGGTGGAACAGGCTCCAGGCGCTGAATGGTCTCCTCCCGTTCCTAAGGATTGATTGGCTTTATTAAGATTGCTTTACATCTCAGAAAGCGCACAGTGACTCAACACTTACGTACGTGTAGACTAGTGGATGCTTTCTGGTTTTGCTCAAGGGGTATGGGGAGAGAACGGGAGTATGGCGCTGAGATAGAGGATCAGCCATGATCATACTAAATGGTGCAGCAGGCTCGAAGGGCCGAATGATTTACTCCTGCTCCTATTTTCTATGAGTTAGAAGATATGCGGTTTTATGGCAATGTAGGTGTTATGTTATGTAAGGTACATTGGGGCCGTTAATTTTTCCAGGAACTTTATTTGCCTTTGGTTCATTATTTTCTTTCTCTTCAATTCTGATTAGCTCCTCCTTTATAATGAGCCACTCAACAAAGTGAGATAGCAAGCACGGCATGTTTACATGGAGACCGGATCTTAAGCATGACTTCTGATAAAAGTGAACCTCCACGCGGGGAGTCAAGTGCGTATTAAACGTAGTCTTCGGGGTGTTAATTCTAATAGTTGTTTGTTGAGGAAGAATGAGTCTGAAGCTAGCCTGTACCTTAAAACAGGTTTATTTCCAACACAGCAAAGTAGTCATAGTCCCTCCCAGACATTCAGACTGAACTGGTTTATATACTCGTACAATGATTCTCTAATCTTTTCCCAATTGGGGACAGTTGTGCTTAATTACCAACTTAAAAGCAAGTATTCTATTGCCGCACAATTTCAACATTAACACGGGGGAACTGGGGGTTGGAGGGTACGGCATATGTAGACCAAGATTTGGAGACATTATTCGGCCCTCATTTTAAAATCATCCATTCAGTCTTTAAGTTTGCATTTCAAACTTCAATCCCGATGTCCACGTTTATAATGGAAACAGCACCTTTAATAATATCTTTATTGGGGGAAGAATGCGATTACAGCCCGAGAAGTGCACCTGCCCAAAAGCTCCCCTCCCTAATTCATCTCTCCTTGCCTACATATCCTTCTATTCCTTTGTTCCTCATGTATTTATTCAGCTTCCCCTTAAATGCATCTATGCTATTCGCCTCAACCACTCCTTGTGGTAGTGAGCTCCACAATCTTGCCAACAACATTCCCTCTAATTTTTTTTTTTGGAGTGTGTGGGTGATTTATTTAAATGTGTGGTCACGCACATGGAGGAACTCATGTGTGACCCGCGTGGGACTTTTGAGTTGCTGCGCAGCCGTGAAACTTATTGGGAACATTGCTCACCTCTCCCTGGGTAAAGAAGATTCTCCTGAATTCCTTATTGGATTCATTAGTGACGACCTTGTAATTGTAGCCCCATAGTTTTGAATGCCCCCACAATGGATACATCAAATCTAAGTCTACCTTATCACAATGTTAAAGATCTCTAGGGTCACCACCCCCCACTCAGCCTTCTCTTTCTTAGAGGAAAGAGCTCCAGCCTGTTCAGTCTTTCATATAAGCAACATATATGGCAGAGATGAAAGTGAAAGAGCACCAGGAAGAAAAGTGGCAAGGAAGCAGAAAGCACTTACAGTCACAGTCACAGATGACGATACACCATCTCTCAATTGTCTGAAATCTTCCAACGGCTGAAAGAATGGAGTAACACCCATTATAACCAAGGAAAGGTAAGGTATGAAATTAGCGAAGTCCTTCCCAAAGCTTGACAGATGAAGGTTGTGGTTACATTTGCAGAACAACGAAAACAGTCCCACCAGACTTTCGCCTAATCCTAACACAACTAGCATCAACCACAAGGTTTAACTCTGCATCTCGGTGTTTTAATACTGGATACACACGTACTAAAATAGGCCATGGCTCCACAGGAGGGTTAGCAGGCAGAATTGGATACAGAGCCACATAGAGGCATATTCGGAGTGTGTAGGTGATTTATTTAAATGTGTGGTCACGCACATGGAGTAACTCATGTGTGGCCCGCGTGGGACTTCTGAGTTGCTGCGCAGCCATGAAACTTATTGGGAACATTGCTCACCTCTCCCTGGGTAAGGAAGATTCTCCTGAATTCCTTATTGGATTAATTGGTGAATACTTTTTAACTGTAGCCCCTTCGTTTTGAATGCCCCCGCAATGGATACATCAACTCTAAGTCCACCTTATCACAATTTTAAAGATCTCTATGGTCACCATAGACCAAAAGCTTGGTAAGGTAGCTGCAGCTTGAAAGAGGAAAGAGAGGGAAAAAGGTGGAGAGATTAAGGGAGGGAATTCCAGAGCTTAGGGCCCAGGCAGCTGAAGATATGGCCGTCAATGGTGGAGGGATCAAGGTTGGGGATGTGCAAGACACCAGAATTGGAGGAGCACGGAGGTCTCTGAGGATTGTAGGCTGGAGGAGGTTACAAAGATAGAGGGGGGAAAAGTCATGGAGGGATCTGAACATGATGCCTCCATGTGGTCACTGTTGGGTGCCGCTGAGCACATGGGTCCTAATTATACAAATCGTACACTCACGTGGCTACACTGCTGCCTTTCTTGGACAGCAGGTCCCAATCAGTGGCTAACAGAGGAGGGCCTAGTGACTTACCTGTGGTGACTCCATGTCCGAGTGCACTCCATTCTGAGCGATGGGTTCCAAGTGATTCACCATCTCACCATCCCTGAAAAATAACAAAACCCCAAAATTGATGTTAGTAAACCTTTAGACAGGTTGCTGGTAGCACAACCATTCTACATGGCTTTTAGCTGATGCTATATAAAATTCTCCCAGAGTCTGGCATCTTAACGGAAAGAATAGCTGTTGGGATGCTGTGCGGACTGACAGCTTGCCCTTATGCTTTAAGGAGGGTATGTGATCCATCCGCTAGGTTGAAGCACCTACCCAGGTAATTTTGTGTGGAAGCATCTCAGCTGAAGAGATATCTTTCCCGTTGGTCTGGATTCAAACCCAAGTCTCATGGACTGAAAGGACAGCAGAAACATTGAGAAACTACCAACAGGTTATATTAAGGGGGAGATCATTGTAGGCAATGCTCATGAACCCTGCTAATACACTGCAAATAGCACAGGCCTGTGATCAAACTGACTGTGCCTTCTAGACAAGCTGATGCATTGTGTAGGGAGAACATCGTTGGGACGTGAGATGGTGCACCAATAACCCAGGGATGCTTGCTACAACAATCCTTCACGGCTTCCAAGTAAAATACTGTATTTCAGTAATAGTTTAGATCATTTCCTTGTCTTGTTCCCTCTTTCTGTAAAAAGAAATGCGCTTCTCATCATTGAAGTGTGTATATATCAGATTAATGGGGGAGGAGTAGTAGAAAACTTTGGAGAGTGATGATGCTATCAGATCCAATCTCAGTGAGCAGGAAAAGCTCAGCGCTGGAGAATTTCAGCTATGGAGAAAGATTGAATAAGCTGGGGCTGTTTTCTTTGAAAAGAGAACGAGAAGATATTTAGTTGAGCTGTATAAAATTACAAGGGGTCTTTTTCACGCTAACAGAGAAGTCAATAATCAGGGGGTATAGATCTAAAGTAATTGGTAGGAGAGAGTTGAGAATTTTTTTATCCAGAGAGTGGTGGGGATTTGTAACTCATTGCCTGAAAAGAGTAATTTTTACTCACCCTATTTAAAAAAAAACTTTGGAAAAATGGAGATTGAGGAGAGATTAGATTGAGATGTACACATTATTACAGCCTTGGATAAGTGGACAAAGGAAAGCTATTTCTGTTAGCTGATGGTGCAAGGTTTGGGGACACAGATTTAAGGTTTTAGGCAAGAGATGCACGAATGGGCACTGGGGCACTGTGCATGGCACATGAACCCGTCTGCAGGTTCCCTTGTCACCAAACTCTGGTGGGCACTTACAGCAGGAGAACCTTGATCTTGGTTACGGGTGGCTTAGCTTATAGTCTACCAGCATTGGGCATTAATGGACTTTCACCACTGCAGCCTTTACAGACTCTCCCCCCGCGACATCGTAAACAGTCCAGACATGAACGACAAAGTCACAAATGCTTTCTAACTAATTGCACATATATGCGGATCATTTATAAGCTTCCTCTTACTTTAAAATCACATTCAAACTTCTAAGCAACCATGCAGGAGCAAATTTTTAGTGTCTATAATTCTGTTGCTAAAATTTCCCTATAGTACAGTAAGCAATTTGGGAGCTATGGCATATAAAAGGAACATTTGCTTGGTCCACATATGATGGGAACTTATCCCTGGAGCTAAAGGCCTGACTGGTGAGTGCTATTACCGTGCCAATTCATTCTGCTGTGCCCGACTCCTGGACTCCATACTGTCTTCTGTCACGGAGACGTGCGGTGTAGGGGGCGAAGGTGGTGGAGGTGGCTTTCTCTTCCTCTCCTCCTCCTCCTGTTTGAGGCGAATCTCTTGTTGCTCCAGCTGCAACACAGGATGGGATGCTAAGGCATCGTTCTCACCAAAAACAAAGATGGTACTTGGAATGCATACGGACTTGACAGCTCAGAAAACTTGCCAGCAAACGGGAATACTACTCAAGGAAGGACAACTGACTGTGTTATGAATTTCTATGCCTGCTTTGATGGCCAGGTTCCAGGCCTGCCCTGGTTTCAGCGTGTAATTTTGAACCGTGTTTGCACAGCAGGTGCAGTTAAGGTGCAAAACTCTAAGATCCTGGGAAGAACAGATGAAAAAAGGAGCAGGAGTAGGTCATACGCTCCCACCAGCCTGCTCCACCATTCAATAAGATCATGGCTGATCTTCTGCCTAATTTTACTGCAGTTTTATTTCTCCAGATTTGAACCAAAGACTGGTGTTGCTGTTGAAAATAAAGCTAAAAGCGTTTGCATCAGCGGAGATGGGTTTTCTTTCTTAACATTTCGGTGCTCATAATAGAATTGTGTACATAGGTAATAAACAGCAGCTCAGAATCAGTAAACTACAGTATGAGTTAACTTCAGAGAACTGTTAAAAGTTGGAACGTTGTAAGGCAGCTCCGTGTTGAAAAGCAGATGTGCTGAGGTGTTAAGTTTTGCAATTGTGTAGGTGACTGATTGGCTCTCTGCAAGGTGTTGCCATCTTATTTATATCACAGTCATGACATTGCTGACGGCACTTTGATATAAATGTAGATATACTTGCCTCCAGAGCCAAAGAGCACCACTTACTGAGATGAGATTGTTTCTCGGCCTGCAGGAGCGAGCCACAGTGACGAGAGGATGCAAAGTTAAGTGTGTAGAATCTCAATGATTCAGCCACTTCCAAATTCACCCTCAATAGACCAAATCTCTTTCCATTCATTCCAATTGTGCAGAATCTCTATAGAGCAACAATCTTTTCTCTGAGTGTAAAGACTCTGGTGCCAGCATAATTATTCACTTTGTAATGCATGCCAAGGAAGTTATGATGAAACTTTACAAAACCCTATTTCAGCCTCAACCATACTATTGTGTCCAATCCTGGACATCACACTTTAAGAAGGATGTGAAGGCTTTAGAGAAGGTGCAGAAAAGAGTTTTAAGAATGGTGCCTGTGTTGAGGGTTGAGAATAGTTTGGAGAAGCTGGGGTTGCTTTCTTTAGAGACGAGAAGGTTGAGATAGAGGAGTCTGGGCAGAGTAGATAGAGAGGAGCTGTTTCCATTGGCAGGAAGGTCGAGAACCAGAGCACACCAATTTAGGGTGACTGGCAAACAAACCAACAGCAAATTGAAGAAAATCTTTTTTATGCAGTGGGTGGTTAGGATCTGGAATGTATTACTTGAGAGCTTGGTGGAGGCAGGTTCAATTGTAACTTTCCAAAGGGGATTGGATAAAGAAAGATTTGCAGGGCTACAGGGAAAGTGTGGTGAAGTGGGACTCGCTGAGTTGCTCTTGCAGAGAGTTAGCATGGACACGATGGGCCGAATGGCCTCCTCCTGTGCTGTAACCATTCTGAGATTCTCAACTCCACTTCCCCATCCTATCCCGAAGATTCACTTTAGCAGACCCAATGTGCCGATTCTGAGATTGTCGGTATCGCTTTTTGTTTACACACTAGCTTCTGTACTGCAGGAGAGTGCAAAATCACTTGACTGCGGCATGAAATCTGGCGTGTAAATGCATTTTTAATCCTATCCCATTGACTCGTTATAAAATCAAGATGTTGTAGGTTTTACAGAACTTTTTTGGCAAATGCAAACTTAAAATTTGCCAAAGAAATCTGAGCTACAATATTTCGATGGATAGAAAATAAACTGATGTTAAAAGGGTGTCATTTTTCTTGAAAATGTGCTCAGCTAACTATTTTCCATTGATTAACAAACATAAAATAATAAAAGAAACCACTACCATTTATATTCGTTGAAATGGTGGCAGAAACACAGACAGCAAATCACAATTTTCTTCATGGTTACTGAGTAGCATGGAGCCTTAAGGGTCCCAGATTTGATCCCTTGTGCCAAGTTAGCTGACCTCTGCCATGGCAGCAAGTGTACATAAACGGCCAAAAACCTCTGGTCTAAAATGGGGAGAAAATCAGCCAAGGCTCCAAATTCTGACCAACACTCATAATAACCACCCGCTTTGAAATGTGCGTTTTAGGCGTAGATAGGATAATGCGTGTCTGTGATGCCGTCCACGATTAAACAGTCCACTGATGCTCACTCACGAAGGGGTTCGATAGGGTAGGCGTACATTTCTGCTTCTGGGGTGGGGTGATGATAAATATAAGATATAAGATAGTCACTAACAAATCCAATAAAGAATTCGGGAGAAAATTCTTTGCCCAAGGGGTGGTGAGAATGTGAAACTCGCTACCACAAGTGGTTGAGACAAATGGTGTAGATGCATTTAGGTAAATGCTCAGGAGAAAGGAACAGAAGGATATGCTGATAGGTTGAGATGAAGTAGGATGGGAAGAGGTTCAATGGGAATTGGATAAACGCATTAGGGGCATAAACTTACAAGGCTGCACGGAAAGAGCATGGGAACGAAAGCTCTATCCTGGAGCCATACAGGTGTATTGGGCCAAATGACCTCCTTCTGCATTGTATTGTATGATTTTAAAACTGAAAACACAAGCGAGCTTCTATGTCAAAGCCACCATATAGTGTCCCTGGATCAAAGGGTTAGATGAAGTAAGAAACCAGTTGGGACAAATGGCCTGTTTCTGTGTTATAAATTTCTATGCAATGGCCATTTAGGTGAGATTCTAAAGGGCAGTCTGCACTTTTTGGGGAGTAGGGGAGAAAACTGGAAGGCAAATAGCAGAATATTACAGCACTCAACTGTTGTTAGCTTCTCCAGGGCCAGGAAACGCTCTTCCCATGCAGCAGCCGACTTCTCAAACTCCTCATGACGCTTGATCAGGTTCTCGGCATCATCTACGTTACTTCCTATGTCGGCTGTTCTTACATACGGCTCCTGAGTCACCAGCCAGGACTCTGCCACTGTTGCATCCCTACCAAACTGGAGAACCTCCATTACTGGGGGCGGGTAAAAAAGAGAGAGAACACAGTATTATCAGTTCCAACACATTTGACAATATCTTCAACATACTGAAAAAATTTCATAAAACCTGCTTCAACTGGCCGTCGACTAATTGTTTAATTCACTGTACATTCGGAGATATTCTTGGCACAGGTTTCTGAAGTGTCCCTTACGGTACTGCGTCTACCCCAAATGAAAACTGACATCACCTTTTGAAAGCGATTGGCAAAAGAACCAGAGGCGACACGAGGAAACCTTTTTCTTAAAAAACACAGCGACTTGTTATGATCTGGAATGCTCGGGAAAGGGTGGTGGAAGCGGATTCAATAGCTATTTTCAAACGGGAACTGGATAAATGAAATTAGGGGAATAAATTTACGGGGCTTTGCGGAAAGAGCAAGGAAACCCGACCAATGGGACAGCTCTATCTTGGAGCCGCACAGGTCTATTGGGCCGAATGACCTCCTTCTGCATCGTATCGTATGATTTTAACACTGAAAACACAAGCCAGCTTCCACTTCAAAGCCACCATATGGCGTCCCTGGGTCAAAGGGTTAGGTGAAAGTAAGATGGGAGAATGCTGTACGTTCTATGGAAATCTATGAAACTGATGAATTAGAAATGGTTTTATTTCCTCAAGTGAAACTAGGTTCAGGCTGCCTCAACTCATTTCTCTTAGGACCCTTACAGCCAATAAACAGGGAGGACCTTCACCCATCATTCTGGATTAGTCACGTCCCCAGAGGTGACAAGCCTCTAATTTCATACACTGCTTCTGGATTTAATGCCAGTTTTATTGACCGTTTGGTACTGTATAATTATTGTTCTTCAATAATACTGAAGAACAATGTACAGAATACAGGATAAGATATGTGAGTTTGTCAATCCCTGGCAGAGGCTTCCTTCAAAAACATGGTTCAGTATTCTCACCCAGTTGCAACCAGTCTTCCTTTTCCTTCCATTTATCATTGATTTCTCTCCTCCTTTCCTGGAGCTGGGCCAACTTCTCTGCAATCTAATACAACAGGGAAAAAAAAACTCTGAACAATAGTCTTAAATATATATATATTGGCCATTTGCAATGTCAATTTGAGAGTTCTGGCATTTTGACCTTTTCTCTCATGCAGTAATAGAAAACAGGTTATTTTTTGCCGCAGGGAATAAAAAGGGGCTATTTTAATATTTGTGCCCATAATGTGTGCATTAATTAGGGCGTTATTAAAGGCAGGTGATTTATTAGCACTCAAATATCAGTGCGGCCTCTAGGATTTGAGTAATGCTGATATATTGTCGAAGCTTTTTGTCCTGCCTCATCAGGTCAGACTCAAGAATACCAAATTTCCAAGGGAACCACAATTTATGCTGCAAGAGAAAAGGATGCTGATTGGTTGGCATTTGGACTTTGATTGGTCGAGGTGTTGCCATGGTGAATGAACCAGAGAACAGTCCCCCATGCTTTTGTTTAATTGGAAAAAGGCACAATACCTGGACATATTCTTTCTGTTAGCAGAGGACAGGGCCCTGTGTATGAATACATGTAGCTCCTAGCAAGCATAGGTGAGCCACATTGCGAACTCGACTGATAATGTTAAATTGGTTGTTAGCCCTGATATGAGTGCAAGATGGAAAACTTCAACAGCATGTCTCCTTTTTTTCAGCAATACTCAGATTATGTGCTACCAAGTGGCTAAATATGAATATACTGTATAACTGTCACTTGTCACCATCCTAACTGTTACAAGCAGAATAATGATGAAAATGAAATTCACAGAAATAACCACCCGAACAGAGTTCAGAACCTTCAGAAATTTCCTCTTGTACAAAGGATTACAGTACCTCATCTGAAGCGTAGTGGTTTTTGGCCAGGAGGGCATTTCCCATCTCAATGCTTGCAGTAAAGCTGCCATCCCTGGCATCGATTTCAGACTTGATCCCTTGATGGTTCTTGATGGTCAGATCCGCTGAAGATACATCCCTATGAGGTGAGGGTGCAAAGATTCAGTTGGGTAGAAAGCACAAAGAGCCACTGTTTTCACCTCTGCAGTGCTCTCTGTAAACCAGGGGTGGAGATTCCCACTGGCGTGCCAGCAGGTTTGGGGGTGTGGGGGTGCGGGGGGGTGCAGGGATGGCAAGGTACTTTCTGGCTTTAGTCCATCTGTAAACCATGGCGGCTTGCATCAACATCACCATGTATATCCCATCTCAAATCCTCAGCTGTAACTTTCTTGCTGCACTTTGCCCACTGTGGCCCGTAATAACATTTCCTCCTCTCCATACAAGCCCTACAACTGCGCCAAAAGGGAGTATTCTTCCTTTTTAGTAATTGATTTCCTCACAGAATGGCAAATGGGAATGCTGGCTGACTCTATCCCTTTCCAGCCCCACGAGGCAAGACCAATTGCAGCACCACCTTGGCTCATATCATGTAATGCAACACACTACTCTTTGTGTGAAAAAATCATGTTCTGATATCACTCCCTGCTTTTTTTTAAACCCCAAATACTGCACGGGATCTTTAACTTCCACCTAAACAGCAGGGCAGGGCTTCAATTTAAGGATCATTGAAGAGAGGTAGCGCTTTCTTAATAGTGTGCGGAGTGTCTGCTGATACTGTGAGCTCTAGTTCTGGTCTGGGGCTCAAAGTCACAACCTTCTTACCAGAGACCACAATGCAACCAACTGAGTTAAGCCAAGCTGTCCAAATTTAAGTGCAGAATTAAACAGGTATAGATGCTTTTAAGGGGAGGCTGCACAAATACATGAGGAAGAAAGGAATAAAAGGATAAACTGGTAGGGAGGTAGGAGGCTCGTGTGACACAGACCCGATGGACCGAATGGCCTGTTTCTATACAATTCCACAAAATGAATGGAAATGTATCACCGTTCCTTCACTGTCACTGGGTCAAAATCCTGGAATTCCCTCCCTAACAGCACTGTGGGTGTACCTACACCACGTGGACTGCAGCAGGTCTAGAAGGCAGCTCACCACCACCTTCTCAAGGGCAACTAGGGACGGGCAATAAATGCTGGGCCTAGCCAGCGACGCCCACATCCAGTGAATTAATGAAATAAATGAACCAAATATTGACAGAAAAAATAAATAAATAAACAAACCCCCTTCTCTCATCCTCCTCAAGAATTCACATTTACTAGCTGCTAGTAAAACTACCTCGGCTTCTCCTGGGTATCCATTTGTCTGTTGACGTCATCCATCCACAGCATGAGGGCCCGTACGAGGTTGAAGAAGCGAAACTTTTCGACGGTGTCGGACAGGAGTTGCTTGCGTCCTTTGCTGGAATTGAGGAGGGCATTCCAGGCCTCCACGACAGTTTCCTCGTGACGCTGGATGTCCTCGGCCTTCTCACCGGCATAGGCTGACCGCAGCCGGGAAGCATCATCCTGAACCTGCTTCACCTGTATTACATTAAGGAAACAAAACCAAAGGGAAAAATAGAGCGACAACATGGTCAACAGGAACAACAATGAAGGAGTGCAGATAATTGAAATAAAAATTGTTTAAAATGGCAATATCCTTCAAGACATCTTTTAAGTAGGGCATCTCACCCATGGTAATTATAATTACAGAGTTTTTTTTTTCTTTCTTCTGCATCCTTTTAAAATCTGGAGAAATAAAATGTTAAAAGCTTGAAACTGACAGGCAGAAAGATGGCATGCACCAGAAATGAAAGAAGGTTCTTATACTGAGCGAGGTGGAGAAAGAGGAAAGCATAAAGAGGAGGAAGAGAGAGAACAAAGCAGGGAAAACGGGCAGAAGAGGAGGGAGAAAGATGAAGATGACAACAGAGAAAGGAAGAGAGCTTTTTCTGCACTTACCTGCGTACTCAGTGCCTGTATGTCATGTTCATATGTAGTGTGCATCCGATGCATTCTCTCCACCGTCTTTAGGTCGCGACCCACTTCCTCTGGTAGTTGTTTTTCCTTCTCCCGAATGCGGTCGAGTGTCTCCCTGGCATCGTGGTAGAAGCTGTGCAGCTCATACGAAGCGGCCAGCATCTGCGTCCGGGTGTCGATGAGCTCCAGCAGGTCAGCCCAGGCCTCGTTGAGCCCATCCTTCCACTCAGCAATGGTGGCATTCTCCGAGTGACCCAGGTCAATCTGCTCGTCGGCCATGCGGTTCACAGAGTCCACACGCTCCTGCCCAATGTTACTGGTGTCCCGAGCAAACTCACGGAATTTATCCCGCAACATCTGTACAAAGAATGGCAGGGTTCACTCTCAAGTCAACATGCTAGCAGCTGGACGCATTTGAAAAATCCTAAATCTGACAATACCAGCTGGCAATATCAGCAGAGAAACAGTTCAACATGTTTGAACAAGATTCCTTTGCTATTTTAGCTGAGGCATTCACCTATTTATGTATTGAGCTGTATGCCGCACAGGAACTCAAAAGTATTTTTAGCATGCTGGCTAAGTAACTGTAAGAGGAGGGAACACAGGAAACAGTTCTTTCAAGGAGAATTAGCAAGAGGGGAAAATAAAGGTACCCTTTTACTCACAGTTACATGCTCATAATCCTGACCCAGCTCGTGGGAGCCCGCCACAATCTCCCGCTCTGCGATCCACTGCTCTAGGTCATCCACCTCCCGTTTGAGCTGGCATAGCCGTAGCCGTTCCTGGAGTTTTTCCCGTCTCTCCTCCGCCAGGTCCTTCAGTCCAGCGTACAACTTATCCACCTGTGACTGCCTTAGAGTAATCCGGTCACTGCACGATCCCAAAAAAAAAAATAATTTTAGGCGTTGCACCTCAGGAATTCCAAGGCAGAGGAGGAAGAAAAGGGGCTTAGTCCCAATTTATCATAAGTCTAGTTATTCCCAGGGGATTCACCAGGACTATGCCTGGATTATACAAAGGCCCAGCATTAACAGTCGAATGAGGCAGGTGAGGGGGCACTTTGGGCCTCCCGCCTCATTTGTTTTCTTTTTGAGAGGGCGTTAGGTGTCCCAGCACAGCAGCAATTAGGAAGCATGATGAAGAGCCTTCTCTGAGCCCTGAAGGTTGTTAATAGAATCCAAGCCGGCTAGTGAAGTCAAAACCAAGACGCAGAGCTTTTCTTTACTGAGAGAATTTATTGACTTTGTTCAGTCACGTAGTTCTCCTCTCACACACCCAGTGTCCCAGCTTTCCCCTGTTTATATGTGCTCAAAGTACGTAATTAAACAAAGCCCTTCACCAGTGTATCTTAACAATATAACTAACATACCATTAACACAGGTCAGAGGGTATGTGAGCATCCCAGGCCCCATCTTGAAGGTAGCCACTAGAGACAGGCAAGTGCAACACTGCTGTTCTACCCCTCCCTCCGTCCCAGAGAGGGAAATAGATCCAGGGTAATATTCCACAAAATGGCGCAAACTATTGGCAGATTCACGCCTGATAGACAGCGCACCGATAAACGGAAACAGCTACAAAGTGCTACTGCTTAGTGTTGACACTGACCTCTCAGGATGGTCGCTTGTTACTAGATTCCTGCTCAAGTTGGAGAGTTGGTGGATGGTCTGCGCATAATCCTCCAGTGACTGCTCCACCACCTGGTGTTTCTTTACCATCGCCATTGCACTCTGTTCATCCTTTTCATACATAACAAGACAGTGAAACAGAGCCTAATAGTTCACAAATGTAACACCACAATAAAGCAGAAAAATGCATGCACCTGATGTCCTATATATCAGTTGAAATGGGGGGTGGGGAAGGCGTGGAAGTGTAAGATAACTGTATAACTAAATAGATTTCTGTATATTTATTTCTCTTGAGGTATTGTAAGGCGATATGTTTCTCTGCAGCAACAGCATTGTTTTCTTTTGAGAGGCTGACAGTTACTTTCAAAACTTAGGACAGAGATTTCCCAACCAGGGCTATGTCTGCACTTGCAGGGCAATCCCAAGAATGTTGCAGGAGTATGTCAATATTTTCGGGGTGATGCTTGGTAATATGTCAATATTTTCAGAGGGTCTCCCACACATTACCCCCGACCTCCCCACAGTGACAAAGAAAATTTAGGTGCAAGGTGAGGTGATTTTCAATTCAGTTCTTAAAGGGAAAGGCTAGTAACAGTACTTTCTGCACTCCAACTTCACTATCAGTGGTGTAATTTTCAGGCTGGTCCAAAGTTAAGCTCTCAGTCACTTTAAACAGGCCTGTTCCAGGATGCTATCTGGTGGTAACGTTATGGAGGAGCAGAGAAGGGAACCTGACCTGGCTGGTTTCCACGACGGTCAGAAAATTTACTTTGTATTTTAAATAGAAAACTCAAACGTGATTTTTTTTTTTTAAAAACGCATCTTTCCTGGCTACAAAATATTGCAAATTTCTCTCTGTAAATTTTCCTTCATCTTTGACTAATATGATAATTATTCAGTACCTTAGCCCTCTCTTCTGACATCATGTGAAGTTCCTGTTCCCCCATCCAGGCCTCGGCTTCAGCAGCGTCAAAGTAAAATTGCTGTGCCTTGTGAGACTCCTGCAGGCGGCCATTGCGTTTGTCTGTCTCCTTAATTAGCTCCTTCCACATGTCCTGCAGGTCTCCCAGGCGAGCTCGCAGCACCTCAGAATCTATGCGCCCCACTTTGGACATGGTCTCCCCACGGTCCGCAATATCATCAATCCGAGGCTGGTGACCCTGGATCTCCTTCTGCAGGGTCTGAACAACAAAAGTTAATCATTTTTAAAAAAAAATGTTAATTGCTTCCTCATTTCATAATTATCTTCCACCTACACAGATATACACCGCACCATGTTAAATGAGTGCTCCAATCCAGTAACCCCGTTCTTTCTAATTTAGTGGTGGCAACAGACAGTGTACTGAAAAATCCCCCAGTTGGCCCAGTTTTCTACCCTGAAGCTGTTGACTTTTGCTAGGCTACAGTTCTAATGCAACACTCACCCACTTCGTAGTTCACGAGAGCTTAGACAAGAGCCAGATTTTTCTCCCCCTTACTACCTGGGGAGAGGGTAGGTCAGATACATTCATGCTGTGATCCTTTCACATTTCACCATCACAACTAACCAGTGGGAGGACCAAATCTGACAATACGCAACAAGGCACATTTTATTTTCTTTTGCATTCATTCTCAGGGTGTGAGAATCACTGGCAAAGTGGCATTCATCGCTCATCTCATTCGTTCATAGTTACCCTCTGGATTGACTGTTGTGGACCGCTTTTTTTGATGAACTGGTGCCGTTCATCTGGTGAAAGTATAACACAGCAGGGTAGAGAGTTCCAGGATTATGACCCAGAAACGATGAAGAGAGATCTATGTCCCATGTTGGGATGTGACTTAGAGGGGAAGTTGGATCTGACATATATACCTACTGCCCTTGATCGTCAAAGTATTAGAGGTCTCAAGTTTGGGAGGTGCTGTCAAAGAAATCATGGTGACCTGTTGCAGTGCATCCTGTAAACAGTACACACTGCAGCCACTGTACGCCTATGGTGGAGAGAATGGGTGATTTAGGTGGACAACAGGAGAATACCAGAGCAGGGATATGAGCCAGGGAGTTGTTCAGCCCCTTTTCACCTGTCTTCAGCCCTCACATTTACCCATGCACCTGCTGTAGTCAATAGAGAAGGTAGATGCTTTAGCTCCTAGACTGTGGGGAGACACAGTGAATGATTAAATCTACACCTTGCCATACTCTGACACCAGTCTCACATTATTACTCAATGAAATCACATTCACTCTGTCCTTGTGAACAATGTCCTAACAGCCCTGACTTTGACCGATTGATATAAGAGAAGAGCAGAACAATTTTGACATTTAATTCTGCCTGTTGGTGAGATGGGAATAATCTGTAATCTAATGCTTCACAGAGCAAAGGTTGTACAGTGGGATTCGTATCTGTCACGGTTGGGAGAAACTGTCCGAATACAAGATACGTGACAGCTATTATTCAATACTGTTATTAGTCTGAAACACATGGATTGGAGCAGTTGTTTAGCGAGTCCTTTATTAGCCAGTTACAAGCGGAGTGTGCGGACAAGTACATGGCCCATGTCTAATTCTTGTCTCACCTGGTTCTTCTTAATGAGCAGCTGCACAGTCGGCAGATTGTTGCCGTGGTCAGTTGAGGTTGCCAGTGGCATCCGTTCATTTACCCACAGCTAGAGAGAGAGAGAAAGAAACAAGATCAGAATAATGAACACAGTGTTAACTATTCACCGAGTTTACAAGAATCTAAATACTTATTATTAAATTAATAACTGGTCCAATTTTCCATTTTTTGCCCCCAAATGCTGTAACAGTGAAGTTAATAGTGAAACAAAAAATATTCTCCCCCGTGGTGTCAACAGGTAAATGCTTCACTAGTAATCAAAAAGGTCATAGGTTCAATCCTCTGGTTGGCTGATCTCACTATCAGTTTCTCTCAGGCCTCTGGGTCAGAACATTAGGGCTCAAGCCCTCACTCTGGCACTTGAGTAACTAATCTAAGAAAACACTGCTATACTGAAGCAGTGCTACACTGTCAGGGGTGCTGTCCTCCAAATGAAATATCTGCCATTCCTTGTGCAAAAAAAAAAATTCTCTTCAAAGAAGTTCTTCTGCTTTCCTTCCCAATGTTTTACATTCAACCAATATGAAGAAAAAAGTCTTCAACTGGTCATTCGTCTCATTTACTGTGTTTTTTTAAATAAAAGGACCTTACACTGCAAACTCGCTGCCATGTTTACCTATGTAACAATAGTGACAATTTCAAAAGCAATTCAATGGGACATCCTGGGGTGCTACACAAATGCAAGACTTTTTCTGTTAATTGTTCTTGGCTTGTTTGGTAGTAACAGGTCTTGGTAACCCTGAGCTAGGAAGAGGAAATAAATTATCTGCAAGTCTCTCCTGGTTAAATATCCAGTGACTCCTGCTGGTGTGTTGGAGGGCACGTGTGCATGGCTCTTGGCTGACAACAGTGATGCCCTACAGGGCCGAACAGTTATTTGCACTCGGATGAAGAACAGCCAGCTGGATGAGGGCAGTTGCTTCAGGGGAGACTGCAGCCCAGCAAGTCACCAGATGCAGTGCAGAGAGAAAATACTGGGCAGGGAGAAGCGAATGTCCATCAGAGACCCATTCATCGTAAATTAATGATGGAAAATCCGATAGGATTATGTCTCTGTGCACCACTGGAAGCATGTGCACCACTGGAAGCACAGGAACACTAAAATCTGCCTCAATTCTTTCAGAATAGTGGTGAGAAGGGAGTACAATTCGAAATGAGTAGGTTTGCCTGCTAAAGATAAAGACTTACAATTTCATCCTCCAAATCCCTGTTGAATTGATGTCCCTCTTTGGATGCCATGAGATTCCTGCGTCTCTCTTCGATAGGTTTTAGCATCTCCTGGAATCGTTCCTCCACCCTCTTCTGTTTGGAATCCACCTCTATGATGTTGGTATCCTCCTGCCCTAGTGCCTGTGCTTGAAACTTCAACTCCTCCACCTCCTTCTGACGGACTTTCATCTGATTTTCCAGCATCTTCAAGAGACAAGGGAAGTAGCGGGGGGGGAAGCCCAGTTAACAATTCATGATCAAGAAGGGAAGCAGGGGCAAAACTTTTCACCCTGCCTGCAGAATAAGTTAATGGGAATAATTTTGATGCTGTACAGATAATTCAAAGGGACAATGGGATATATTTCCAGAGAGTTGGGTTTAAAGGTCATGGTAAACAGGGTAAACATGGTGGGGTTAAGTTCAGCAAAAAGGATATGATTATTTGCGGCTAATGCTCTTAGAACAAGCACATTGCAGCTTATAGACAGAATTGATTTTCATGGAAGTGACTACATCTCTGAGCTGAGTGCTAACAAGTTGCGAAACCTTCAAAGGGCTATTTTTAAGCCTGCACTTTCAAAATATAACCTGACTCAGGACATGACGTTATATTTTCATGATTGAATTATTTGGATTCTCTTATCATTAAGAAACATCTCACAATTTTTAACGTTTTTTGATCCAGCTCAACAGAGTGGTCAGATTCAACTCCCTCAAATTCCTTCCCCGCCTGACAGATACAAGTTTAAGCACGAGAGATTTATAACCGAGAGCAGGAGAAACATTACACAGAGAGGTGTGTGGCTATGTAAGTTTCGATGCTCAGAGAGTCTTGGGTGTGCTCATACAAGGAAAGTTAGCATGCAGGTACAGCAAGCAATTGGAAAAGCCTTTTGGCTGGTTGCAGGGATGTTGGAGTAGAGAAATCAAGTCGTCTTGCTACAATTGAACAGGGTTTTGGTCAGACCACATCTGGAGTAGTGTGTGCAGTTTTGGTCTCCACGCTTAAGAAAGGATATACTTGCATTGGAGGTGGTACAGCAAGGTTCACTAGATTAGTCCCTGGGATAAGGGGGTTGTCCTATGATGGGAGACTGAGTAAATTGGGCCTATATGGAATTTAGAAGAATGAGAGGTGATCTCATTGAAATGTACAAGATTCTGAAGGGGCTTGAAAGGGTAGACGCTGACAGATTGTTTTTGCTGGTCGGGGAATCTAAAACATGGGAGCACAGTCTCAGGATTCTCCTGCTCCTATTTCTGGCATTCACGTCCAGCGTTGCTGGCTGAGGCAAAAACCACGTCAACATTCAAGGTCAGATTGGATAGATAGGTGGACGACGCGAAAGAAGGATAATGGGAACATGGGGGTGTTAAATGTGATTAGGGCTATTTGCTGACATGGGGATTAAATGCCAGCCTGCACTGCTCAAGCTGAATGGACTGCTTCCATGTTTAGTACACAACCTATAGCACCCATCATACCTGCTGCTTTTTCAAAAGGATGCTGACACTAGTCAGATCCTTGCCATGATCGTCAGACTGCAGTTGTGCATCCAGGTTATTGAGCCAGGTGTCCAGGTCTGCACAGCTTTGTGTGAACAGTTCAGTGCGGTTGGCATCAAAAAGACACTGAGCTTTGGTCTTGGTGGTGGATTCCAGATCATCCCAGAGTTTGTGCAGGTAATTGAGTTTCTCCTCCACAATTGGTTCAGTATCTGGCTTCTCAGATATCAGCTGCTTCCCATCCTGTACAACAAAGTAGGTTAATTAATAAAGAATGCCTGTAAGCGGTTTAATGATTACTTAACCAGCTATCACATTAACACAGCAGTGGGTGGCTCTCTCGCTCGAAAAGGCAGCACATAATCGAGTTGGTCTGTGTTGAGTTGATGTTTGCAGTCAGGGAGCTGCAGCTGGCCTCAGTATCTCCCAGGCTAATGGGCTATAAACAAAATAAAAACATCCAGGCTTCCCACTCCTGAGCACCCAATAGTGCCCTCTGCTGGAAGCGCAAGGGTAAGGGTGAGTTCAGGTCCAGTTCTAATGCCAATCACGTTCATATACCCTTATGATACTCACTGTAAAGAGTCACAACGATTACTGGGAGCAAGATCTGCCCAGAGCAATGGAATCATACCTCTGCAAGAGTCAGGACCTTCAGGAGTGAAGGGGAGAAAAACTGGCAAACAGGAGGTTCAAAAAGGGAAAAAAAAGGCTAGTTCAAACGAAGGGACAAATATAATTTACAGTAATACAGATACAAGTCTGCTGAAAATTGAATTAAATGCATTTTCTTCTCCATCAGCTCTAAGAGACCCTGTCCCCTCTATTCACATCCAAATTGCTCCCAGGAATTTTCCAACCATGTTCTGTGTCCAGCTGCTGTGAGGTCCGCTCAGCACTACGTTGTCTGTTTAATCATTCAACTCGCATCCGCTGAGTTTGGCTGACATGCGTCTTAACCTGGCACAGTAGGTTGGTACCATCAGCATGCCAAGCTGTCAGCCCTCCCACAAGACAACAGTATCAAGAAAAAAAAATGGCTTTTTTTGTTGTATCTGCTGTTTTTAATCTCTTTGTGTAGCTCTACAGCATAATTCATCTCAAAAAAACTAACAGGACATCGTTCCCTTTCTCAGCAGATAAGAGCAATTTCTGGTCCTGGATAAACCATCTCCTGTACCTTTATTTTTAAGTGTATTTAAGAAAAACAAATGAGGTATCTTTAGACAGCATTAGCCTCGCTCAGATGTGGTTACCTTGTCTATCTTGTCCAGCCAGTCTTTATTGGAGGCGAGTTCTGCCATGAAGGCCTGGTGCTTCTGCCACTTGGTGTGAAGATTTCGGGCCTCGTCGTATGACATATCTTGGGCCGTCAACATCTTTTCATTGATCCAGAGTGTGAGCTGGGCAAAACAGTACAAAACAAAAACGTAAAACATAGGAACAATCGGAACAGGAGGCAGCCATTCTAGCTTCTTGTGCCTCTCCGCCATTCGTTTAGATCTCTGGTTGATCTGCGCCTCAACTCAATTTACCCCCTTTTCTCCATATCCCTTGAAACCTAAAATCCAACAAAAAATAAAATCTATCGAGCTGAGTCTTCAAAGCCCAATTTTATCAAAGTATCCACAGCCTTTTGGGTGAAGAAGCAGTTACAATTATTTTGTGAAAAGGCGCTTAGTGATTTCACTCCTGAACGGCCTAGCTCTAATTTCCAGAACTAATAGTCATTTGGTAGTACAGAACTTTGAGTATTGCTGAAAAAACAAACATGCTGTTGAAGCTTTTCGTCAGAACAGTTTGTAAGAATACCAATTTTAAAGGGAACAACAATTTATACTGCATGAGAAGAGAGTGCTAACTGGTTGGCGAGTGGACTCTGATTGGTAGAGGCATTGCCATGGAGAATGCACCAGGGAACAATTAACTGCCAATCCGAGCAACAGAGGAAGCTAGTCGTTTAACGCTGCTGCTATGCAGTAGCTTCACAAGTGGTATTCTCCACTAACAGGATGCCGCTATCAAGCCAAGACGACCTCTACTTATCATACAATTGAGTAATGTGGTATATGAAGTGCCGGTGTGATGCCAGGTATGTAGGCCGTATGTCTCAATGACTGGCAGATCGTATCAAACAGCACATCGCTTCAGCTGTGCGCAACAGGCAAAAGGCAAAAGTATTGACCATACTCAACCAGCCCGTGCTTGCAAAACTCAAAACACAGTGTCCAACATTAGATGCGATTTCATGGCTGGGGAACACTTGCTAAACAATCTTGATTACGCTAAGAATTACACTGACAACCAGTTTAAGATCTGACAATCAACGTAAGATCAGTCAGTCTTGCAGTGTGGCTTATTTACACATGCTAGAAGCTAAATATATTCACACAGACAGCCCTGACCCTTGCAGAAAGTAGAAGCATGTTCATGCACTGCACCTTTTTCAACAAAAGGAAAGCTTGGGGGCAGCTATTTTCTGGTTCAGGCCCCATGACAACGCCTTGACCAATCAGAGTCGACTTGCCTGGTTTGAATTTGAACCAAAGCCAGGCAGTTAACTGTTCCTTGATGCATTCTCCATGGCAACACCTCTATCAATCAGAGTTAATTTGCCAACCAATCGGCACTCTCTTCCTATGCAGTATAAATTATTGTTCCCTTTATAATTGGTATTCTTGCGAACAGTCTTGATGAGTGCACGAGAAAAGCTTTGACAGCATGTCTCTTTTTTCAGCAATATTTAAGAGGTTATATCTATCAGGAATGTCTGAAACAAGCTGGGGCTCCTTTCTGTCTAAAAACGATTGAGGGGTGATTTGATAGGCGTCTTCTAAGATTATAAAAGGGTTTAATAGGATAGTTTTCACTTGCAAGAAAGCCAAAAACTAGGGATCACAAATATGAGGTAGTCAGTAATAAATCCAATAGGGAATTCAGGAGAATTTTCTTTACACAGAGTGGTGACAGTGTGAACTTGCTCCAGGGAGTAGTTGGGACAAATAGAATGAGGGAGAAAAGGACAGAAAGTTATGTTGATGGGTGTAGATGAAGAGGGAAGGAAGTCCACGTGGAATTGCAATTATGGGCTGGATTTCAAGGTGACGGAGCGTATTGCTCGCACCACCAATCCCCACCACCACACAGCTCATTCCCACCATTGCCAGAGTGGGCCGGCAGCCAACACATCTAAAATGCCCGCCCGCAACCATAACATACTGCCGGTGAGCTAAAATGGCAGAGAGTAGGACTTACACCCTCCAGCAGTCCCAGTAGCACCAGAACTCAGTACTGGGTGCTGCCAGGATGACAAGCAGGTCGATGAGGAGTGGCGATGGCGTCCGGGGTGAGGTAAGTCCTGGGCTTTTAGGGTGGGAGGGCATTGGGCAAGGGGTGGGAGGGAGGATTTTGTAGGCCGGGCAGGGAGGAACAAAGGGATGGGGGTTGCTCCCCATGCGCGCTTGATATCCCTTCCAAAGGACATCCCCCTCTTCCTTCCTGCTTTAAATGACTTGTGTATATATATATATATATATAAATAAAAAAAACAGCCTGTTCACTCCCACCCACCTGCCCATGCCACCTGTAATATGGCATGGGCAGCATAATATACAGGTCAATTGGCTTGGTAACAAGCTCAAATGACTGTTAATTATTTATTTAAAAATAGCCAGTGAGCTGCTGATTTCAGCGTCCACCCACCATATTATGGGGAACAGCTCAGGGGTGGGTAGGAAGATGGTGGGTTTGCCATCCTCGTATTTTAGGTCCCCCCACCCCTACCAAAAATACGCCTGGCTGTGGGGGGTGGGGAGCAGGGAAGAGGGGGGGGGTGGGGGGGAGCAGGGAAGAGGGGGGGAGTGGGGGGCAGCCCTCTGTTCTTTAAACAACTTTACATGTTTGCCCTTGCAGCAAAAGGATCATTTTTGGAAGAGACAGTATGTGTCTTCATGTCCCTCTCACCGCTGTTTTTTTTTTGTCATTTCAAGTACACAGTCAGCCATATTTTGGGCAGATGGCATTAAGTGTTTCCTTACCAGGAACGATAGCTGGGACCAGGAAACTGGGCTCATTTGAATATAACAAATGGCAGCCTGTTTGGGATTCTGGGAGGGTGAGATCAAATGAGCTCCACGTACCTTGTGAATTAACTCTAGGAACAATAGAGGTCAGTGGCCATAAATCATGGGCCCATTTTCTTTATAGCTGCTATGTTTTAGGAAAATTACACAAATCAATCCACTAGAACAATTCACTTATTTTGTGTTGCTTTCAATCCATCAGCTCAACTTATTCTGCCAGTGACCAAACCTGTAGCCCTGTACGTTACTTTAATGCTATATGGCTGAACTCTCTCTTTGGACACAATATATAATTCAGCTGCTGGGTGATTTTCATCATTCAAATGGTCATGGTTTTCATATGCCCTCCACGACACTTTACTGAAATACTGGTCCTCGCCCCCTGCACCGCTAACTCTGGCTGCTACCAAACCCTTCCATCTGGGGCCCTCACCTTAATAGCATGGCACTTACACCTCACTATGCAGCCTTAGTTATGCATCTGCCATTTAATGCCAGACTATGAGCCTTTATGCTCAGTGAGAACTACATCAGGCCCACATAAATTGATTCAATTCTTTGATGGGCGCGCATCTGTAGTGTAGTATTTTTAGAAAGTGACTTTTATACAGGCTATAAGCAGAAATACTATTTCAATATTTATAGATGTTTACTTAAAGCTTTCTTTTGACATTGCTTTGTTGACCTGTTCCCAGGAATCTGTCAATGCTCTTCTATAAAAAGGCACTAGGAAATGCACAAGAGCAGCTCTTGTCATGAATATAGAGACAATTTATGATTTAGTCTGAACAACTGAAAATGACTATTTTTTTCAGCTTGCGCTGTAATAGTCAGGCAGCCAATGCAGCCACTGTATGAATGATAGAAACCCCTGGGGGTTCAATGCAGGATGTTGCACCAAATCAGTTATCAACCAATGATTTTGACTCTGAGGGATGCTTGGCTTTCAGTGATGTCCCCGGGGTGACTGCAAAAAGGGCATATGGTCCCATCCACGTCCTGTAAGAGTACCAAAGGCTGCTGGCATCATGCCTCCACCCTCCTGACCTGGTTAATCGCAGTCTCGAACCATACGAGACAGGAGGTGGCCATTCAGCCCTCACCTGTCTGTGCTGGCTCTCTGAAAGAATGACCAATCATTCCCACATCCCTGCTCTTCCTCCGCCATCCTGCAAAGTTTTCCTTTTTAAGCACATCCAATTCCCTTTTAACAATTCCTAGCACAACCTTCAACGTTTATGAGATAGATTCAAGTGGCGTGGACCATTTGGACAATTCCCGTATTTTCATGAAGGTCGCAAAGTACCCTGTGGTCAAGGAATCCATAGTTCAACTCCTGTGTGTCCATGATTTCCAAAGGCCCGCATAGCCCAGCTGACAAGAAATTAAAGTTACCTCCTGGCAATCTTGAAGGAATTTCTGCAGCTCCAAGTTATCCTTGAGCCGGCTGGCCAGGTCGCTTGCAGTTTTGCGGTTCCTTCTGTGTCTGAAATTGTAACATTTGAAGGTAAGTTTAAACTCGAATCGACAGTGATGCTGACAGAAAATCTGCAGAACGCACAGGAATCACAATTCTCCAGCTCTACAGTTATTACAGGAGGATCACCCAGGGCAAACAATTCCAACGCAAAGTGATCTGGAAAAAAATTCTACCAGCAGAAATAGATGTACTCTTCTGATGAAGAGTCATACGGACTCGAAATGTTAACTGTGTTCCTCTCTGCAGATGCTATCAGACCTGAGCTTTTCCAATTTTAGATTCAACAATTTTAGATCATGAACTCTCTCCTCCATCCCCACCCGCTTTCTGATTTTTCCCCCTCCTTTTTCTTTTTTCCAATAATTTATATAGATTTTTCTTTTCCCACCTATTTCCATTATTTTTAAATGTATTTCCATCCATTGTTTTATCTCTACCTTTTAGCCTTTTTCGATTCCTTCACCCCACCCCAACCCCACTAGAGCTATCTGTACCTTGCTTGTCCTGCTTTCTACCCTTAATTAGCACATTCCTTTAGATAATATCACCACCTTCAACACCTCTTTGTCCTTTTGTCTGTGACATCTTTTGGTTATCTCCACCTATCACTGGCCCTCTATCCAGCTCTTCTTGTCCCAACCCCCCCTTAAATCAGCTTATATTTCACCCCTTTTCTATTTTTCCTTCGTTCTGTTGAAGAGTCATGCGGACTCGAAACGTTAACTGTGCTCCTTCCCATAGACGCTGCCAGACCTGCTGAGTTTTCCAGGTATTTTTGTTTTTGTTTTCGATTTCCAGCATCCACAGTTTTTGGCTTTTATCTGAGCTTTTCCAGCTATTTTTGTTTTTGTTTCAGATTTCCAGCATCCGCAGTTTTTTGCTTTTATATTTATGTACAGATATCTAACTCTTTAACCATATTGTCAAGAAGTCTCATATCAATTCACACAGTGAATTTTCTTTGGAAACAGTAACTTTGGTGTTGACGGAAACAGCAACAGTCTGCGGCAGCAACATTCTGCAAACAGTAAGGAGGAAAATAATGAGTTAAACTGTTTTTTCTCACTGCTGGTTGAGTGGAATATCACGCTGTGAGAGCATCTTCAGAATGTGCCACAGCGTCATTAATGCCCACCAGAACAGGCAGATTGGGCCTGCTTTTATTGTTTCACGATAAAGACAACTTTTGCCAAGGCAGCACTCCCTCCATGTGTCTGTACACTCAAGAAGTAGAGTACATGTTTCAACTCAAGGGTAGTTGATGGGACAACAATAGTGCTTCTCCAGCACTGAACCCTGAAGTACTGTCTTTCTTACAGTGAAGTCTACACCATTTTAGAACACCCATGTCTAAAATGATCATTCGCGAACATCAATAACCATTCGCTATTTGCATTAAAGTCAGTTTCAAAGTTTCTGGTTATAGCTTATTTTGGGCAGAAACAGTGAGTGAGCGAATTTTGTTTGATTGCCCTGACAGTTGTGTTTAGCCTCATTCCTATTGGAGCAACAGCTATTAAAATATCCACGAAGGCTAAGTATTTCCAGGGAACAGGCAAAGGGTTTACTGAAACCTTTTGAAAAACCGACAGGACATGCATCTGACTCTCGGTGTGGCTACAGAAACGCAAATTTCCTAAAAACAGCAGGGATTGTAATTCAAATCTTTTAACAGTCTACATTAAAATATGGGATGGAATTTTCCAGGAATTCTGCACTCTCAGGGTGGTGGGATATTGGGAGCATCACCCATGGTTAACCAGCAGGCAGCCAAGGTCTGGAAAGAGATGCAGCGGTTTTTGTCGCGGTTCATCCTATAATTTTGTGCTCTAGGAGCTGTTCCCAGGGACACACACCAAGACAAAACATCAACTGCTGCCGGAGGACCATCAACCCTATGAAAGGTGCACTTTGGCCTGCCCCAAAACTTGTTGGTCTTCCAGTGCAAAGAGTTGCCGACGCCCGAGTGTTACAGACTGGCACGTTCCAATGTCCAGGTCTGCGCGCTGAGGGACACACTAAAACCTGGGGCAGCTGCCGCATAGGCGCAACGGAGAAAGGCCACAGTTTAAATCCTGCCTGCATAGCGCACCGAGGGCCTGGAAACTGTGTAGAAACACGGGCTGTAAGCTTACATGGAACATATGTGGTAAATATCATGTGTATTGCAATTGTGTTGAGGCATCTCAAGAGTTCAATATGGCGCATGGAGAAAAGTTGAATTTGATTTCACTTTCTATGATGTTCAATTTGAAATGTTTTGGAATGTACTTTTACAAATTTAAGGAAGTATATTTTCAAAAAAAAAAAATTGGTGCAGTCTTGGATAATTGTGGTGATAAGGACTGGGAGCAAACCAACCGTTCATCAATGGAGTCCACCTTCTCCTTGATTTTGTCAGCATAAACATTCCCCTCGTTCATGAGTTTTTTGCCTGAATCCACCACGCTGTTGATCTTTTCCTCGTTGGCATCCATGGTGGTCTCAATGTCCTCGTGCTTCTTGATGGCAGCCTCGGCCATCTCCAGGGTGCCAGGCATCTCCGTGTGTGAAAGCATGTACTCCTGAAATGAAAGGAAGACAACTCAGAGGGAACGGCACGGACGGAACTGCCGATTCATTTCTTCCTCCTGAAGTTAGGGCTACACAGGCCTCCTGTACCTCTCCCATTATTCACGCAGTGAGACACCACAGCTGCTCGAGCTCCTGATCTTACCTGGCATAATTTTGGCAGCAAGCAATGAATAGCGATCAGGAGCCGAATGTCTGGGCCAGTCGGCCTCTCGTGTCTGTGCCGGGTCTCTGAAATAGCTGCCCTGATTAGTTCCCTGCTCTTCACCTATACCCATGCAACACTTTTCCTTTTTAAGTATATATTCAATTTCCTTTTGAAAGTTGATATTGAATCTGCTTTTAGGCCGTGCATTCCGGAACATAACAACTCACTGAGTAAAACAAGTATTTAATCCCTTTCCCTCCAGGCTTTTTTGTCAATAATCTTAAATCTGTGTCTTCTGGTTACTGACCTTCTTGGCCAGTGGAAAGTTTCTCCCCATTCAGTCCATTAAAATGAATATTATTCTAACAATGAGAAACAGTGTTTCTCACGTGTCGGTGCAGACTCGATGGGCCGAAGGGCCTCTTCTGCATTCTGTGAATAACGGGCCTTGACCATGTGACTGTAAACAGGTTATTCAATTATGGCTGTACCTGATTATTAAGGAACCCTTCCGCTTGTTTGACATCACGCAGGAAGATCTGATACCCGTACACCTGTGCCAGGAGGTCATGCCTGTTCTCCCACATCTGGCTCAGTTCATTCCAACCCGTATCAAGAGCCTGAAGCCTCTGATGCAGGAACATATATTGGGCATCGGTTTGGTCTTGCGTCACCTCCTCCCCTACATTTCGCATCGTCTCATAATCGTTTTTGTAGTTATCGATCTCGTTCTTGATATTCTCGTGCTGGGTGAGGAGCTTCTCCGCATCTGTCAACGTCGTGGCCATATCTTCCGAAGCAATGGCAGTCTGCGTTCGGGACAGCCACGACTGGAAGTCGTCCAGGTCCCTCAGGAACTCCTGCAGCTTGCTAGCTTCTCCCAGCGACTCCTCTCGTTTTTTCAATGTGTCCTTCAGGTCCTCCCACACGCCGTTGATTTCTGAAAGCCTGGCCATGATGGCTTCTGCCTGCTCAGGATGTTCCGAGGCAAGTTTCTCCGCTTCTTTCTGCAAGTCATCCAGTTTGCCCTGGATGGCCTCCAAGTCCCGCTCCATGCCAGTCAACTTACGCTGAAGGGCCATGACTCCAGCCAGGTCGTTTCCGAGACTCTGGGTAGACTCGATAACTTTGGTCTTCTCTTTAATCCATGATTTAGTCTCATTGCATTCAAGGTGGTAGTTCTGAATGCTGAGCGCAGAGCTGAGCGCTTCCTTCTTCTGATCTGCAAGGCCACGGAACTGATCCCAGCTGAAACAGGCAATTAGGAAACAATCAAAGTTTGCTATATTGAGCATAAACTCAGATTAGCACTGTAGGACCAATTGTACAAATGTGTGCTCTCAATGTATAGCTTAAAATGCTAGGAATGCATGGCAATAGACAGAAAATAAGGGAAGCAGACCTGCGGGTTCCTAATGTGAGTGGTTCCCCACCGAGATGCAATTTTCTAACACTGGCACATGCCTGGGGACCCTCTGTAAATACTGACACACTCCCGGGTCCCCCCAACTTTGTAAATACTGTCACAATCCCGAGGATCTCCTGTAAACACTGACACACTCCAGAGGACCTCCTGTAAATACTGACATACTGCCTAGTCATCCTGTAAATAGTAACCCACTCCCCAGGGATCCCTACTAAATACTGACACAATTCAAAGGATCCCCTGCAAATATTGACACACTCCCGAGGACCTCCTGCAAATATTGACACACTCCCAAGGATCCCCTGTAAATACCGACACACTCCCTAGGACCTCCTGCAAATACTGACACACTCCTGAGGACCTCCTGCAAATACCAACACATTCCCGAGGATCTCCTGCAAATACCGACACACTCCTGAGGATCCCCTGCAAATACTGACACACTCCCGAGGACCTCCTGCAAATATTGACACACTCCCGAGGACCTCCTGCAAATACCAACACTCTCCCAAGGACCTCCTGCAGATACTGACACTCTCCCAAGGACCTCCTGTAAATACTGGCACACTCCCGAGAACCTCCTGTAAATATTGACACACAGCCTAGTCTTCCTGTAAATACTAACCCACTCCCCAAGGATCCCTAATAAATACTGACACAATCCAGAGGACCCTCCGTAAATACTGGCACATCCAAGGACCTCCTGTAAATATTGACACACTCCTGAGGACCTCCTACAAATACCGACACACTCCCGAGGACCTCCTGTAAATATTGACACACTCCCAAGGACCTCCTGTAAACACTGACACACTCCAAGGGACTTCCTGTAAATATTGACACACGGCCTAGTCTTCCTGTAAATACTAACCCACTCCCCAGGGATCCCTAGTAAATACTGACACAATCCAGAGGATCCCCTGTGAATATTGACACACACATGAGGATTTCCTGCAAATACCAACACACTCCCGAGGACCGCCTGTAAATATTGACACACTCCCGAGGACCGCCTGCAAATAGTGACGCACTCCCGAGGACCTCCTGCAAATACTGACGCACTCCCGAGGACCTCCTGCAAATACTGGCACACTTCCAAGGACCTCCTGTAAACACTGACACACTCCAGGGGACTTTGTGTAAATATTGACATACTGCCTAGTCTTCCTGTAAATACTAACCCACTCCCCAGGGATCCCTAGTAAATACTGACACAATCCAAGGACCTCCTGTAAATGTTGGCACACTCCGGGGAGCTCCTGTAAATATTGACACACATGCCCAAGGACCTCCTGCAAATACTGGCACATTTTTGAGGACCTCCTGCAAATACCGGCACATTTTTGAGGACCTCCTGTAAATACTGACACACTTCCAAGGACTTCCTGTAAATACTGACACTCTCCACGGGGACCCCCTGTAAATACTGACACACTCTGGGGAACCTCTCTAGATATCGGCACATTCCCGGAGACATCCTGTAAATACTGACAGACTGCCAAGCCTTCCTGTTAATACTAACCCACTAACTGGGGACCCCTTGCAAATACTGACACAATCCAGAACACCCCCTATAAATACTGACACACTCCGGGGACTTTCTGTAAATACCAGCACACTCCCAGGGACCCCCTGTGAATACTGACACACTCCCGAGGACCTCCTACAAATACCAATACACTCCAAAGGACCTCCTGCAAATACTGACACACTCCCGAGGACCTCCTGTAAATAGCGACATACTCCTGCAAACCCCCTCTAAATACTGACACTCTCTGGGGAGCCCTTGTAAATACTGACACACTCCCGCATCCCCTATCCTTGAATACTGACACACTCCCGAGGACCTCCTATAAAGACTGACACACTCCTGAGCACCCCCTGTAAATATTGACATATTCCGGGGAGCCCTTGTAAATACTGAGACTCCTGTGTCCCCTACCCTTAAATACTGATACACTCCTGAGGACCTCCTATAAATACTGACATGCTCCTGAGGACCTCCTGTAGATACTGACATGCTCCTGAAGACATCCTGTAAATAGTGACACACTGCCAAGTCTTTCTGTAAATACTAACCCACTACCCAGGGACCCCTTGTAAATACTGACACAATCCAGAGCACCCCCTGTAAAAATTGGCACACTCCAGGGACTTCATGTAAATACCAGCACACTCCCAAGGACCTCCTGTGAAGTTGGCACACTCCAAGGGGCCCTGTGCATACTGACACACTCATGGGGACCCTCTGGTAAACACTGCCACAACTTTGGGGACTACCTGTAAATATTGGCACACTCCTGAGGCCCTCCCGTAAGGACTGACACACTTCAGTCACCACCCTGTAAATACTGACACACTCCCCAGAGACCCCTCCCCCATAAATGCTGACACATGCCCAGGTACCTCCTGTAAATACTGACACACTCCCGAGGATCTCCTGTAAATACTGACACACTCCCGACGACCTCCTGTAAAAACTGACACACTCCTGAGGATCCACTACACACAGTGACTTCCCTCAGGCATTTCACTAAAATCTGTGCTTTATTGAGAGACCCAAGTGAAGGTTTAAATGCAGTACATAACAAAGGATGTCAAGAGTAGGAGAGAAGTGGAAGTAAGCTAGCAAGTAGTGGCCAAATTAAAATAAAAGATGAAAATTTAAGAAAAGTAACAAGAAGGATGACAGGAAACATGGCACTGACAATGCATAAATGACTTGTGTCCATTCATATTAAAACTGACGGGGTAACTTGGGCAAAGAAATTCCCTTGTTGTTTGTTTCCAGTGGCAGGTCTGCTGTCCTTAGCTAGACAGTTAAAAGGTGTGCAGCGTCTGTACTATTGGGTTGGGCTCACCTGCTGTTCAGCTGATCTTTCATGCCAGTGACCTCGTCTTTGTTGCGGTGCTCACTGCTTAGTAACTTACTGGCAACTTTGTTGACTGCTGTGATGCGAGAGGCTTGGTTGTTCATCTCTGGCTCAAGTGTTTCAAACCTAGTATTAAAGCAAAAAGGAAGTATTCAAATTAGGCAGGTTAATTTAACTCAGAGTAACTTAGAATATGGGTAACTTGTATTTATATACAAGTTATAGTTGTACAATGCCTTTAATATAGTTAACGCTTTCCATATTATGACAGATGACCAAAAGCTCTTCTAAAGAGGTAAGTTTTAAGGGGCATCTTAAAGGAGGAGAGAGATTTAGGGAGAGAATTCCAAAGTTTAGAGCCTAGTTTCATATTTAGCACCTTAACATCTCCTCAGAGCATCAAACCCAAGCAATTACCTTTGAAGTGCGTTTGTTATTTTTGTAGGCTAATGCAAAAGCAAATTTGTGTATATAGCAAGGTCCAGAGATGAACTATTAGTTAATCTGTTGGGTGAGGAAGGAATACTGGTCAGGTTGCCGGGAGAAGAGAACGCCCTGGCCGCCTTCAAATTAAATCTCGTCTTTGTCATCTCTGCTCCAGTGGAAATTATCCAAGTACCTAAAGTTTCCTTCTAACCACAGCTTCCCACTCCCAGCAACATCATACTGAAACTTCACTTTATGGTTCCTCAATTCTTATTGTTCTTCCCACAATGAAGTACCCAAAGCGGCACAACAAACTATTCCCACTGGAGCCGAAAAGACCAGGATGGGATTTGATAGAAACTGTTATAATTACAAGGAATTCAGATTCAGTCAATGGGCAAAACAACTGGGGTGTCACTGATGAAGAGATTAATAATTTTAAATTATCACCGAGACAGTGAGCAGCAAGATTGGAAGAAATCTAACTCAGTGTAATCTATGATTGTTCGAACAAGTACAAAATACGAGTCAGTGCCTTGTGTAGGTGAATAATGCCCTTAGCCAGACTACAATCGCAATCAGGTTTCACTAAATTTATTAACTTAGTTTTAAAAATAGATTTACTTTGACTGCCATACCTGTGCTGAACAACCTCCAAGTCCTCAA
Organism: Cetorhinus maximus; assembly: GCF_964194155.1. Lineage (NCBI taxonomy): Eukaryota > Metazoa > Chordata > Chondrichthyes > Lamniformes > Cetorhinidae > Cetorhinus > Cetorhinus maximus. The sequence goes on from NC_135909.1 coordinate 1,233,038, forward strand.
GTTTCTCAGGGATCTCCATAGCATTCAGCCACTGCTCCTTCTCATCAATCCAAAGCGTACAGGCATCTGCCTCACTGAACATCTTGTAAAGTGCCAATGCATCCTGCAGGGCCTGCTTCCGCTGCTGTGCCAGGGCAACCAGCTCCTCGTACCTCTGCTCAATGGCAGGCAGCCTGCCATCTACTTCCGGGGACTGGGCAAAGTCAGCCGGCAGGCTGCGGGCTTGCTCATGCAGGGCGTCGATGGTAGGCCTGTGGTTGTGAATTTCCTCCTCCACGTCCTTGTGCTTTTTGGCCAGCGTCTGTGTGGAGTACTCGTCGTGTCCGACGTCACTGCTGGTCGCGATGCGCAGGGTGTCAAGAATCCAAGCCTCAATGTCGTTGGCATCAGCCTGGAATTGGTACAGGTTGGAGATCTCATTTAATCTCCGCTCCCGCAGAGCTGCCAACTCTTCTAAGTGTGCCCACAGTCCTCGAATATCCTCAATTTTATCCTTGACTTCACTGGCTCCGAAGTGTCCCTCTTCGATTAGACCCTCTCCTTCCCTTATTGTTTGCTGCAGGGGGCCACTGCGGCCACTCATCTCATCCTTGAAAGAATTGTGCTTGCTGATCAGCAGCATAACGTTGGTCAGATCCTTTCCGTAGTCTTCCGATGACATGATCTGCTCTTTCTCCCGGATCCAGGACTCCTCTTCGCCCATCTCCCAGAAGAACTTCCAAAGACGCCGAGACTCCTCGAGCTTCGCACGGCGCTCTGCTGCAAGTTTGCACAGCTCCTGATAACAAAGATCCAAGTGTGTGACACGATCTCGGACGATCTGAGGGTCGCATGGTTTGTAACCTAGCCGGAAAACAGAGAGAGTTTACTATTTTAAATGTTATTCAAACGAGAAATGTGAATGACCATTTTCCCACTCCCGGCGGTCCACTTACAGTTTCCTCAATGAACAATTAGTGACAGTGCAGTTACAACTGAGAGGACTAGTACATAAGAGTTAGGAGCAGCAAAAGGCCATTTGGCCCCTTGCACCTGCTCCACCATTCAATAAGATCATGGCTGATCTGACTGTGGCCTTAACTTCACTCCCTACCTGCCCCCCCCATAACTTTCAACTCCCTTGTGAATGAAAAATCTGTCTAACTCGGCCTCAAATATACTCAATGACCCAGCCTCCACTGCTCTCTGGAATTGAGAATTCCAAAGATTGTCGCCCCTCTGAGAGAAGAAATTCCTCCTCATCTCCATCTTAAATAGGAGGCCCCTTATTTTGAAACTATGCGCCCTAGTTCTAGATTCCCCACGAGGGGAAACATCCTCTCGGCATCTACCCTGTCAAGCCCCCTCAGAATCTTATGTTTCAATAAGATCGCCTCTCAGTTTTCTAAACTCCAATGAGTATAGGCCCAACTGCTCAACCTTTCCTCATACTTTTCTTCATCCCAGGAATCAGCCTAGTGAACCCTTCTCTGAATTGTCTCCATTGCACGTACGTCTCTCCTTAAGAAAGGAGACCAAAACTGTATGCAGCACTCTTAGGTGCGGTCGCACCAATGGTCTGTACAATTATAGCAGGGTCTCACCAATGCCTTGTATAGCTGTAGCAAGGTGTATAGTAAGATGCAGTGCTTAGAACTGCATCTTCAGCTTGCTCTCTCCATCAGTAAGGCAAGTGATTTAGTGCAGTGTAACATACTGTGACAAATCTTGCAAATTTTGACACTTACCATGTGCAACGCTATTTGCTGTCTAAGTGCTACATGTCCTGAGGTTGTGAAAGAGCCAGTTTCTGTGTGGATCAATGGCACAATGATGAAATCATCTGTTCTAACCCTGAGCTCAACCTCAAGCAATAAGATAACTCTGGCTGTCAACTGATGAGATGCATGTCACTCAGTCACTGTTCATCCCTGTTCTACGAGACTCTCTCCTTTTTGACGTTATCGATAAGATGATAGGCAGCCCTGGGACAAAACTCGCTCTAGACGATTTACAAATATCAGAACATTGAGGTAGAAAGCTCTTCTCCTTTAACAGAGATGACAAAAGTAGTAGCACTAGAACCAGACAGAGTGAAACCTGTCATTATGGGACCTGATATTCTTGTTGCAACCACAATTTTGCACAGGGTTCTGAAAAGATACTCCTGTACAGTGTGTTATTTTGATCACTAAAAAAGTCAGAACAGCAGAAGCTGAGTCACTGAACATATTCAAGGCTGAGATAGATTCTTGAACTATAGTGGAGGTAAGGGCTATGAGGAACAGACAGGAAAGCGCAGTTGATGCCAAGGTCAGATCAGCTATGATCTACTGCGTTGCAGAAAAAGCCCGCGGGGACATACGGCCCACTCCTGCTCCTATTTCTTATGTTCTTATGCCAGTAAAGTCTATTTCTATTACTACTGCCTGGTAGAAATAGATGTAGGTGTGGGAGGGAGCAGGCTTCCCTTCACATACAGGCAAACGCACCCGATGTGCATGAAAACGCAACTTGCAGTTTGGCCAATTGCTAGAATACAGTGATTAACCTCAGAAGTAGATCTTCCGACCACCAAAAAAAGGAAGGGTGATAGCATAGGAGCCTTGCCTTTTAGACTGCGGCACGACTATTTTAGTAATACAAACACCGATATAGTTGTAACGCTGTCGCTGAGCCTGCACTGCTCACCAACACGGTCTTGAGAATTTCAGTCCCTACCAATGTCTTGTTTACGAGTCATTCTCAGAACTGCTGACATACGGAGTGACAGAATGCAGAGGTCTGCAGCAGAAAATACCCACTGCTATTTTAATTGTGTCATTTTGAGTTGCTGCTAGGTTTGGGCTCCCGCAGGAATGGAAATAAAACTACAGGTCCAACAGTGTTATTAAATTGTTCCACTTTAACATGGCTTTTTCACTGCTGTAGGATAACACTGCCTCCTAATACATATCCTTGCCACCTTTTGCGGGAGAGCTACAAAGGGAGAATCCCAGTTCCATCCCTCAGTGAAACAGGCTATGTGCCTAAAGACAGCGAGACAAGTATAAACCAGCTAAGCAAACGGTGCTACTTCCGAGGAGTGTGAAACACTTTGACCATACCTTCCTCACTGGTAATGAATTTCTGAGCACCCGTGTTAACTGTTTTAACCCGTTCTGCCTGGACTGCGATATCCGCCTCCACCAGCGTGTGAGTCTGAAGCAGGTCCTCGACACCATGCAGGTGTTTGCCATAATCTTGTGACTGCAGGCGGCTCTGAAAGAAACATTCATACGCAAGGCTCAGCACCACTGTCGTGAGGTGAGTGACCATACTAACAGCCTGTAGCTGTGTTACTTCCAATCACGTTACTGGCAACACTAGCACTTATGCAGCATTACAAGTACCAACATAAAGCAGTGTAGGCATACTCATGTGTATTGGTACCCAAACATTACTTGAAAAAAAACACTTATTATATATCAAAAACTCAATGCTACCGGTTTCAGTGAGGAAGTGGCAGAGATTGGGAGAATGCATGAGCTTGATAAACCCAATTCATCACCTCAAACTACTTGCATCACTATTACTACCAGACAGAGTTGAAACCACCAGTACATCACCTCAGTGTTACACAGTCAATAAGGTTTTCACATACACAGCCTACTTTTGGAAAGACAGAATCCATAAATATAATGTTCAACCACGTGCAGAATTCAACTTGTACAGTCTGTGCAGGGAAAATATAGATGGGGTGGGAGCGGAGGGGGCAGTTTTAAACTCTGCTGTCTAAGTGCTACCTTGGTCAAGCAGATTGCTTGCCCTCTATAGAATCCTCCCTATTTTCACTCCAGTCATTTCAAAGCAATGAAAATTGGGCAGATTCTATAAAATGGTTTGTCCTGCCAGATTACTGCACAGATGAAGGTGAAAACTACACCCAGAGGGTGCAGCAGCTCAAGCCAATACTCTCTTTTTCTATAAACGGAGAAGACTGCACTTATTTTGAAGTCTATCTTGACTTTTTTATTCATTCATGGGATGTGAGTACCAATGGAGAGGCCAGCATTTATTACCCATCCTTACTGCCCTTGAGAAGGTGATGGTGAGCCATCTTCTTGGGTACAACTGAGTGGCTTATTGGGCTATTTCAGAGGGCAGTTAAGAGTTAGCCACCTTGCTATAGGTTTAGAATCACGTGTAGATCAGACCAGGTATGAACAGCAGATTTCCTTCCCTAAAAGACACTAGTGAACCAAATGCTTGAGCTAAAAACCACAAACCAGTAGTGGCACAGTCATCATTACTTAGCCTAGCTTTTTATTCCCAGCTTATTTAATTGAATTTAAATTTTCCAGTTGCTGTGGTGGGATTTGAACCCATGTCCCCAGTGATTACTCCAGTAACATAAGCACTATGCCAACGGATGCCAAGTTACTGGATACTGGACTCTCTTCACCTCTCCTCTTGATGTTTTAAAGGTCTCCATTTCCAAATCCTTTCATTGTGTAATCCTGATCAATCCAAGTCATTTCCAGCTATACATCCCAGCCGATATTTCTCTGCTACTGTATTAACTGCTGTCTCCCCACTAGTCCCTGCTCTTTGGAACCCAAGCTGCTTCATCTCATTACCTACTCCGACCTTCCTACCAAAACAGCTTTGGCTGTGCTGTTGGTCCCCCACCCCTACTCCAATCCTTCAGAGCCCCCATTTGGCATTCTCCTCACCTTATTGTAAAGGAAGCTCTGATAATGGAAGCCTCCTTTTGAGAAGTGCGCAGTAAAACCGTGATCTGCACCATGCCACCAACCTTCATGTCTTCCATCCAGTCCACAATGTGCAGCATTTCCTGAAACATCTTCTGCAGCTCAAGGTTCCTCATGAGACGCTCGCGACGCGCATGCAGCAGCTCCCGCAGGTAGTCCCACAGCCTGATGACGTTGTCCTTCCTGACTGTGATGCGCTTGATGTCGTAGTAATGCTCAGCCTCCAGCTCCTTGGCCACAGCCACCACTGCCTGCACACGCTCATTGTAGGCGTTGATATCTGTCTCGATGGCCTCGTGCTTTCTTGTGGCAGCCTCTACTGCAGCCAGATCAATTCCAAAATTGTCCTTGAAACATAAAAGAGGAAAAAATTCAACTTCAACAAAATTATTGGCCCTGGGCTTTGTTTTTTTACCTCTCCCAGAAGGATACATGGCTGACGGGGGTGGAGGGGAAGGTCGGTACAGAGGAGGGAGGAAGTGTTTAGTCATGATGCCTGCAGACTTGATGAATCAGTTGTCAATTCCTGCCTGTCAATTTCAAATGTCCATAAAGAGAAACAACTGAGAGTAGATGAGGTGCTGGGAGGTAAATCCTGCACTCTGGATCCCACTACCTCGTGGAACGTCCTGCCCCACGTGCCCAAAGGTCAGAGGTCGAGTATAGACCTGTTCAGTCACAAAAAGGCCCATGGCAGAAACCAGCAACCCCGAGTAGACGTCATCTTCGAATCGAGGGACAGCCGATGACAACAAGAGGCAGCGAATCAGGTCTGAAATTGAAAAAGGAGACAATGGCGGATGGGGGTGGAGTCTGAAAGCCTGGAGACAGGTAAGGCAGAACAACACAAAGGTATTGCTGAAAACAGAGACGTGCTGTCGAAGCGTTTGTCTTGCACTCATTACGACAAACGCAAGAATGCCAAACTTCAAAGGGACCAACATGGTCAATTCTCATGTGGTTGTTCCCTTTGAAATTTGGCATTCTTGCATATGTCCTGGTGAGTGCAAGACGAAAAGCTTTGACGGCATGTCTCTTTTTTTCAGCAATAGACAAAAGGTGCAGACTCGTCCAACAGCAGCATGTTCTGACCAAGGGTTTGCATCCCAAACATCAACACATTTCCCTTCCCCCTGATGACAAGAGACCCATAAAACTGTTACTCACTATCAAATGAAGGAGGGAAGAAAGACTTGGTTTTACATACAGAAACACTGTGAATGCAATCATTAAGATTTCCCCTGGCTCATATAGCCAGTAGAATTGTGCAAGAGCACTGAATGGCAGAAATCCTAGTATCGCTTTATCACCAACTGATACCAATTCTTCTGTGGGAGAAGAGGATTGGGGCATAGATACAAGCGCATTACTTTGTCTCTGACTGCAAGCAGCTTCAAGCGAAAACAGAAAATTAGTGTGTGAAAGAGAAAAGACAGGCCCATGTTTCAGGTTTTAGTGAATGGTCCAACCTATACGGACATACAAATTAGGAGCAAGAGTAGGCCATTCGGTCCCTTGAGCCTTCTCCACCATTTGATAAAATCTTGGTCGATCTGACTGCGACCTCAGCTCTACTTTCCTTTATACCCCCTATAAACGTTGAACCTCTTCCTAATGAAGAATCGAGCTTAGCCTGAAAAATATTCAATGACCCACTGCTCTCTGGGGAAGAGAATTCCACACATACTGACAAACCCTCAGAAAAAAAATTCTCATCTCCGCCTTAAATGGGAGACTACTTATTTTTAAACTGTGTTCCCTAGTTCTAGTATCTCCCACAAGGGGAGATATCCTCTTGGCATCCACCCTGTCAAGTCCCCTCAGGATCTTACCCAAAGGTTAATCTGCATCTTTTAAATGCTGCATAATCCCCCCGTGTTTAAGGTTGCCACTAAAGGATGAGAGTGCACCGTCCCTCTCCTGGTGACCACAAAAGCTTCTGTAAATCAAATCAACACTTCTGAACAATCAGCAACGGTGCTTACAAAGTTGAAGCTACCCCGGCCAAGGTAGAGAAAGTTCTGGATTGTTCACTTATAGTTGTAAAAGTTCCGTTCTCCACGACAACTGTTAGCCCAGTATGCAGCGCTGAATTCCAGTGTTGGCAACTTCGGCCGGGAATTTTCTTGGAGCCACTCCCATTTAGTTACCATAAGGTCACCAGAAGCACGGTGGAAACCCCAGTACATGCTTTAAACAAGGTTGCCGCACTCCGGGTGAAATTACAGCAGGTGGAGCAGAAGTAGCTTCCAAGGAAATTCCCACCCTTAATTTTGCAAATGCATCATGGTTTACAAAAACATTGAATGGAATTTTTGAGAGCATGGCTGCATTATGAAGTATGACTTTCTCCAGCTGGTTGCTCACCCTGTGTGTCATGGGAACCAGCTTACTATCCACCCACTGTTTTATACAGGATTGGCACAATGCCCTCTGTGTTTAACTGGGAGCTTACTTTATTGCCTTCAGCATGTTTAACTGGGGGTTGGCACACTGCCCTCAGCATATTTGACTGGGAGTAGGTTTCCTGCCCTCCATGGATATTGGTGGGAACCAATTTACCACTTGCGCTGTGTTGAGAGGACCTGCAGGATCTACGTAACCAGATGTGTCAGATCCCAGCTAGAGATCTTCTCTTTATTAACAACTCTCGAGTGCTGCCAGCTAATGTACAATCTCTTAATAAACAACTGCCGATTATAAGTCATAATATTTAAAGAAGAATAAAAGAAGTACTTTGCTTGCGACACTGTGCCACAATGCAGTACGGATGTCTCATATAAACAAAACACCGAGTGAATCAGAACTAATGATGAACGTCACTCAAATCAGCTTATCACTTTCAGATGCTGACAAAGATGCTATGCACTCAGTTTTTATTTTGGATTCTCAGTGTTTGCGAGGTTTTCCTTCTTATCAGCGCTGCATGTGGTGTCTTTGTGTGTGGAATTCAGGAGTAAGTTGCTCCGTTGAGCAGAGGCTAATTTCCACGCAAATGTTATAGGAAGGATTTTATTGCCCTCGAGAGGGTACACGGGCAAGTAACAGCAATGACTCTGGGTATCAAGAATTTAAGTTCACAGGAAAGGTTAAGGACTTTGGGGGAGAAAGAAACCTTGGGGTGACTGACCTCATTGAAGGTTTTCAAGATTAAACGGGGCATTTGCCAAATTTGATCTGGCAAATTATTTACTGTGCCACTAGGTTCAAATCCAAGGAGATGCAAGTTAGGTGTCACGGAGTAGGAAGGGAAGCCACAAAGAGCTTTTCATCTAAAGCATAATCCATCCTACTAGGGACGGGTATTGAATTAGATCATATAACAAGATCAACTTGATGCACACTTTAAGAAAGGAACAGGGAGGGAGGGGCTCTAATGAAAAAGCAAAAGCTGGTACTGAGATCAGTCAAAAGCTGGTACTGAGATCAGTCAAAAGCTGGTACTGAGATCAGTCAAAAGCTGGTACTGAGATCAGCCAAAAGCTGGTACTGAGATCAGTCAAAAGCTGGTACTGAGATCAGTCAAAAGCAGACATTTGTCTGGCCAAGTGGCTTTTTGACCCTACAAATTTTGGCATTGTTGTTGACCTCAATGCATCAATCTGTAGGTTGCGTAGTATATAATGTTCCACCTGTTGTTGGAGCACTTCCCCTGCACTGGTGTAAAGTTACAGGCTTTGGAATGCGTTCACCTCTGCTTACCTGGGAAACAAGGCGCTGATTTTCACTCAGCCAGGTCTCCCTCATGGCTGCTTTGCGATCAAACCGGTGAGCAAGTTGCTCCAGTTTCTCCTGTCGAATGAGCTCAGTTCGCAAGGCCAGCTCCCGCTCATGCTCAGCTTTCTCCAGTCTTTCCCAGGCCTGGATGTGGAGGAAACAGGACATAAAAGACGCTCCAATTCCAACGTGGTGTAAGCGTTTATTTTCATATACGGGTTATCATGTCTAGCCTAACATTAAGTATCAGAACTTCTAGTAGGTAAAGGCACCACATCATGTAGCAATAAACCAAACAAAGCACAGAGCTTCAATTCCTGGTCTGTTCTGAGCTAGCTGCTCTCATTTGGGACATCAGTACAGGTCTGACAATTGGCTTCAGTGGAACTCAGCCACTGCTCTCATTCAAATAACCTCTTGTTGGAAAATGTATGCATATGGCTGCTAAGGGAGGATAGATGCAGGCTCTTTTGTGATTGCACCCATGGCTAAATAGCTTGTTAATGCTCAGTGTCTAAGGTTGCATATTGCTAAAAAAAAAGACATGTCAAAGATTTTCGTCTTGCAATCATAAGGACACTTCGCAAGAATACCAATATAAGGGGGAAACAACAATTTATACTGTATGTGAAGAGAGTGCTAACTGATTGGCAAGTGTCCTCTGATTGATAGAGGCGTTGCCATGGAGAATGCACCAGTGAAGGTGACTGATATCACATACGGTATAAATTGTTGGCTTCCCCTCATATTGGTATTCTTGTGAAGTGTCCTGATGAGTACAAGTTCAAAAGCTTCGACAGGTCTCTTTTTTCAGCAATACTCAAGTTCCGTACTACCAAATGACTATTTGTATACCTGAGACAAAGGTTGTATATAAGGAATGTCACTTGCGTGAGGTGCCACAGGGCTTGTGAAACCATCCCCTAACAAGAGTACCCCTTCAGGAGGAAAAGAAGATTGGAATTTGAGTACAAGGTGCTGTTTGAATTGGTATAATGCAATGGTTTACACCCTCTACGGTGGATGTAAAACATCCCATTGCCAGTATCTCAAAGAAGAGCAGGTGTCCTAGTCAATATTTATCCTTCAACCAACACCATTAAAAAGCAGATTATCTCATGATTATCACTTTGCTGTTTGTGGGAGCTTTCCGTCCACAAACTGGCTTTTAAAAATTCATTCACAGAATGTGGGTGTCGCTGGAAAGGGCAGCATTTGTTGCCCCTAATTGCCCTTGAACTGAGTGGCTTGCTAGGCCATTTCAGAGGGCAGTTAAGAGTCAACCACATTACTGTGAGTCTGGAGTCACATGTAGGCCAGACCGGGTAAGGATGGCAGATTCCCTTCCCTAAAGGACATTAGTGAACCAGATGGGATTTTACAACAATCGATGATAGTTGTTGTGGTCACCATTACTCAGACTAGCTTTCAATTCCAGATTTATTAATTGAATTTAAATTCCACCAGCTACCGTGGTGGGATTTGAACCTGTGCCCCCAGAGCATCAGCCTGGAACAAAAACAGAAAATGCTGGAAAAACTCAGGTCTAGCAGTATCTGTGGAGAGAAAAAGAATAGAGTTAACGTTTCGAGTTCTTATGACTCTTCTTCAGAGCTAAAGAGAAGTAAAAATGTAATGAAATTTAAGGGGGGTGGAGCAGGTGAAGCTGGATAGAAGGCTAGTGATAGTGGAGGCAAAAGAGAGATTGCCAGAGATGTCACAGACAAAAGGACAAAGGGGGTGTTAATGATACTGATACTGGTTAAAGGAGGTGCTGATGGTGGCATTAAGATCAGAAAGCAGAATGTGATAATGGCAGGACAAGGATAAGCACTCTGGAAAGAACAACATGAACAAGTGACAGATGGTCCTTGTGGGTGTGGGGTGGAGGGAGGGGACAGTGGTGGGGAAAAAGGTTGAAAATAGGATAAAAGGTGGGGATAAAACAACGAATAAAAATGAAAATAAATACAAATAAAAATAAGTTGATAAAAATTTTAAAAATAAAAATTAAGAAGAGAATGAATATTGAAAAGAGGGGATAAAAAGGGGGTGAGGATGGAGGAGAGAGTTCACGATCTGAAGTTGTTGAACTCAATGTTAAGTCTGTAAGGCTGTAAAGTGTCTAATCGGAAGATGAGGTGCTCTTCCTCCAGTTTGCGTTGGGCTTCACTGGAACATTGCAGCAGGCCAAGGACGGACATGTGGGCATGAGAGCAGGATAGGATGTTGAAATTGCAAGCAACAGGAAGGTCTGGGTCATGCTTGCGAACAGACCGAAGGTGTTCCGCAAAGCTGTCACCCAGTCTGCATTAGGTGTCTCCAATGTAGAGGAGACCGCATTGGGAGCAATGAATGCAGCAGACCAAATTGAAGGAGGTGCAAGTGAAGCACTGCTTCACCTGAAAGGAGTGTTTAGGCCCTTGGACGGTGAGGAGGGAGGAGATAAAGGGACAGATGTTGCACCTTCTGCGATTGTATGAGAAGGTGCCGTGGAAGGGAGCTGAGGTGTTGGGGGTGATGGAGGGGTGGACCAGGGTGTCTGGGAGGGAACAGTCCCTATGGAATGCCAACAGAGGGGGTGAAGGGAAGATGTATTTGGTGGTGGCATCTTGCTGGAGTTGGTGGAAACGGCAGAGGATCATCCTTTGAATGTGGAGGCAGGTAGGGTGAAAAGTGAGGACAAGAGGGACCCAATCATGGTTCTGGGAGGGAGGGAGAGGAAGGTGTGAGGGCAGAGGCGCGGGAGATGGGTCAGGCAAGGCTGAGGGCCCGGTCAACCACAGTGTGTGGGACCTCGGTTAAGGTTTTTGAAGCATTTTCTGTTTTTGTTTCAGATTTCCAGCATCTGCAGTATTTTGCTTTTATCTTTGCATTAGCCTGGACCTCTGGATTACTAGTCCAGTGACATTACCATTACGCCACCATCTCCCCGATTGACCACCGCATTTCCTATGTTATAACAATAACCACTGCCATGGGAAACCAATATTAGTGCTAACAGGAAGGGCACATGTATTAGGGTGTATGACACACAGATCCCAATCTCTGATGTGGCACTTAAGAGACCTGGTATAAAATAGTGCAGAAAAGTTAGAAATAAAAGATACTAAGCTGCTCTGCAGAGCCTCACATTACCACAGTGCTGCTGAGCAGACAGTAGTAAACTGTAGAGCCATGTTATTTATGCATCCTCTTAGATGAAGAGTGACCTAAATAGGGCCTAAATAGGGAATGAAAGAGAGAAAAGGGAGCTGAGAAATTAACAAAAACTGCCCGTTATGTTACTGCATACTGCAATAAACTGCCTGCTCTCAGCACAATGTTTCTGTGGGAGTAGCACCATCAGACATAATGAAGACTGCATTCGAGTGCTCCAGCTCATCCTGCCTAGCCAAATGCCCTCTGAACAGCGCAAAATCCTTGGGCTCTTACCATCTGGATTACTCCATTAATTTTAAATTTGTCCTCTTATCCCACTGGCCAGACAGCCTATTCTGGGTTCATTGTTTTCAGTAGCATCCAATTATTTTGTACATATCTTGTGGCTGATCTGTGGTAGGCAAGGTGAGACGTTAAACCGAGGCTCCGGCTGCCCTCTTAGGGATGTGTAAAAAGTGCCACAGCCACTGTTTCTATGGAGGTCAGGGGAGTTTTCCATAAAAGGCCCTGATGAGTATTTAATCCCTCAGCCACCGTTACTAAAAACAGGTCATCTGGTCATTATTAAATTGCTTGCCGTGCGCAAATTGGCAGTCGTGTTTCTTACACTACAATAGCGACTAAGTTTCAAAAAGTACTTCATTGGCTGTAAAGCATTTTGGGACATCTTAAGGTTGTGGAAGGTGTTATTTAATTGAAAGTCTCCTCCTTTTTGCGGAGTTTTGGTTTGATGACAGTGATGATGCAGGGGTCCAAGTGGTTTTTGAAGCTACAAAGCAGCAAGGGCCACAGCAATATCAGCAAAATTGGGACCCACCACAGAGGTGCTGGTGGGAAGGAAAAAGTTGGATATTGATGGTGAGAGTGGAATTATCCTTCAGGTGAGAAACTACTCATTGCAATCAAGCCATATGGAACAGTGATTCCATGCGGGTCCTGCATTATACATTTTTTACTAAACTAATTGACCATAAAATCACGAGCAGGATTCCTCACCTTGTTAATGTCAGAGATAAGCTTGCCCTCTCGTGGAATGTAGACTTTCTGGTTGTTGGCTCTCATTTTGCTTTGAATAGTGAAAAGCAGCACCTCCAGGTTACCCTTCTCTGTAAACCTGTTGAAGAAAGCATCACAAGAATCTGGCTAAACTGCTGTTATCGGTTCTGCAGTAACAATTTGCTGATGTGAATGAGCATCTGGGTCGACCTGACCACTCAATCTTACTTTCACTTAAAAAAAAGTCATAATTGAGCAACCTTACTGAGGGCATAATACAGGAGGGTGTGGGGGCTGGGGGTTGGTATCAAATTGGTCACTTGTTATACATCCTGAAGTCAATGGGAGGGGAAAATCGGAAGTGAAGAACGGGTTGCCAATCCATCATCAGTTGCCCTGCTGAAGTTGAACATTCCTCCCGTCAATAGTGTCAACTTCTTTCCAAAGCCAAGAAAGTAGGTTTAATCCCTGCACCACGGTGCTGAAATGGGCCGTGCCGTGTCTATGTGAAGGGCATGACATTCCGAAAGAGCCGCTCCAGCTGCAGAGACGTGAAGGAGCAGACTTGGAGTCTGCCCGAGATGGGAGTTCCAGACCCGTCGCCAATGTATGGGGACGGCCTAATTTGCATACCGGGTAAGGGCAAGTTTAGCAAAGCCCATCCCGGACCGCTGGCAGACAAATCACTGCAGAGGGCCGGAAACGCACCTAATGAAAAATAATGTTTTTTCTTCTTTCCAAAAATCTCAGCGACGAATAAAGCCAACTGAAGATAATTAATCTTCTCCGGATCGACTACTTTTGGTTGGGGCTTTCCTGGGGCTTCAGAGGGACTCACAACAGCCCTCAATTGGCCAGAATTGCATCGAGGCTTTTGAAGGGCGAATTGAACAGAATTGAACTGAGCGGCCTGGGGCTTCCTTGATGTGGGACGCAGAAAGGAGCCGTGTGGTGGAGTGGGGGAGAGAAAAGAGGAAATAAATGGAAGTTAGTCCACACAACCAACTAAGAAAACGGGGCCAATTCCCAACAGAAGCAGCTTCCACTTCATCTTTTGACACCTTTCCAAATGGTACACTGAGTTTCTGCCCAGTGTTTGATTCCAACCTCAGGCCTATATCATTACAGAGTTGGTATAATACAGTTTCAGCTTTAACAGTTTCCACACTGTGAGCTCCTAATTCTCAGTGTCTCCACTGGCAGCTCCCAATTCTTAGTGTCTCCACTGGCAGACCAAGTGAAGTTCAGGTGAGGCATGCCCATAAAAGCAGGGAACAATTAGTGAGTCACCCACACACGCTGTGTCAAAGATATATTAATTATATTGTTAAGGTACACGGGTGAAGGGCATTGTTTAATTAAGTACTTTGAGCACATATAAATAGGGGACACTATGAAAAGAGTATGCCAAAAGAGTATAAATAGGGGACGGCTGGGACACTGGGTGAGTGAGGGATGAACTATGAGACCGACCAAAGTCAATAAATTCTCTCAGTAAAGAAAAGCTCTGTGTCTTGATTTTGACTTCGCTAGCTTGCTTGGATTCTATTAACACTGCACTCATCCAGGCAAGTGGAGAGCATTGCTCCAACAACACTCAAGAAGCTTGACACCATCCAGGACAAAGCAGCCCACTTGATTGGCACTCCTTCCACAAACATTCACTCCCTTCACCACCGACGAACAGTGGCAGCAGAGTATACCATCTACAGGATGCACTGCAGAAACTCACCAAGGCTCCTTGGGCGGCACCTTCCAAAGCCACGACCGCTACCATCTAGAAGGACAGGGTAGCAGATAGATGGGAACAGCACCACCTGGAAGTTCCCCTCCAAGCCACTCACCGTCATGACTTGGAAATACATCACCGCTCCTTCACTGTTGCTGGATTAAAATCCTGGAACTCCCTCCTAACAGCACTGCTGGTGTACCTACACCACACGGACTGCAGCGGTTCAAGAAGGCAGCTCACCACCACCTTCCCAAGGGGAGTTAGGGATGGGCAACAAATGCTGGCTTAGCCAGTGGTGCCCAGATCCCGCAACAAAATAAAAAAAAAACAGGACAACTAGATGTAAACTTTTTATATATCTGCCAATATATAGTTGGTGGTGGGGGGTGGGCGCCCCAAGTTGCTTACTTGGGTGGTTTCTCCACAGTGCGGTATGTGTTGAAGGCCTGAAGCTGGTTCTGAACCCCATTTAGTGAGTTTGCCAGTTTACGATCATTCAGTGTGATGATGGTGTGCTCAATCCACTGCAGGAGGTCGGAGGCGAGAGTTTCATACTTGTCAATCATGTTGTCTGCCTCGATTGCGTAGTCCAGTACCTGAGGCAACACAAACAGCACAATTATTCATTGGTGTGTGGAGCATCACAGAACGTATATAACAAACTGATCAACAAAGGAAATACTTGGGTAGTGAATCGTAGATATATGTCCTTGATTAAAAGAAAGTGGGCACAAAGTGAGATTAGGCTGGGAGGCTCGTTTTTTGGCTGGCGCAGACATGTTGAGCCAAGTGGCCTCCTCTGTGCAGTAAACTTTCTATGATTCTAAGCAAGGCAGGGTGTCGTACTGAACCACAAAGACCAGAAATCGCTCTCCTTACTTAAGTATTGCTGAATAAAGAGACATGTCTAAGCTTTTCCTCTTACACTCATCAGGACACTTCACGAGAATACCAAGAATGTTAAGAATTACGCTGACAATCAATTTAAGATTGTCAGTTGAGCTCGCAGTGTGGCGCATTTGCGTGTACTGGAAGCTACATATGTTAATACACAGGGCTCTGTTCCTTGCAGACAGGAAGAACATTACACACATCTTGTTTCAGGTTTCCAGCATCCGCAGTATTTTGCTTTTATATTACACAGATTGTGCCTGTTTCAGCTAAAACAAAGTAAGTGATAGCCATTTGCTGACTCATTCCTCAGGGCAATGTCTTGCCAAACAGGGTCAAGCTGCTTGATTTAAATTTCAAACGATGCCTGACAGTTAACTGTCAGTCGCCATCGCTGATGCATTCTCCATGGTAACGCATCTGCCAATCAGAGTCCACTTGCCAACCAATCAGCATTCTCTTCATATACAGTATAAATTGTTGTTTTCCCCTTATATAGGTATTCTTGCGAAGTGTCTTGATGAGTGCAAGACAAAAAGCTTAGACATCTCTTTTTTTCAGCAATACTCAAGTTCCGTATTGCCAAATGACTCTCTGTACTTAATTAACTGATTGTGGCAGTTGGGGTGCTGCACTTGATTTTACACCCCTAGGCTACATAGAGGGAAAAAAAATCAACCTGGGTTCCCAAATTTATCAATATTCAGTCAATGTGCTCATGGAGAGGATTGGTTGTGATGCCTCTGCAGCCAACTAGCTTGCTGATCAGCATCCAGCTGACAGTAGATTAATAGCCAACTGAGATACTGGAAGACAGCCATGGAATTATGCCACAGTGAGGAGTCAACACCTCTGGGGAAGGAAGGAAGTAAAATTAACTGTAGCAGACAGCACAGCAGCCATGCAGAGAAAACAGTGTTTTTGACAGCAATATGTGTGGTGGGGGTCATGTTGTGATTAGTGTCTTTGTCAATATTACAGTGTTCTCATTGTTATTTCACTCAATTATCATTCTTCATACCTTCCCAATACGTTTCCCTTCTACAGCCAGTGCCTTCATCTTGGAGAAGTAGTGATAGTATGTAGCAACGTAAGTGATGATTGATTTCTCGTCAGGCTGGTCCACACTGACATCTGGGAGCAAAAAAGCTAGAATGAGTGCGGCCCTCCATTTCACCAAATGCAAACACAGCAAATACTCGTTTCAGCATAAAATATCCAACTTAATACAATAAAATGATAATATTGTCTTCTATCATATTACTTGGGATCCAGGAATTGCTGTTTATGACAGTCTGCCAATGTTGAACACACTCACGTCACATTCTGCTGCCAGCTGTTTTAAGGGAGATTTTAACTGAATTCTAAACACTGTTCCCTTCTATCTTTTTTTAAAAAAAGAGAAACTCTAGCGTTATCCTCAACCCTTCACTTAAGTTGACAAAAGAAAGAGAAGACTTGGAAGTGAATCAAGATGTGTCGTTAAGGTGAGAAAGGTTTGGAATTTAAAAGCCAGTGAGGGAGGCCCACCTGATCCAAGCCCAGTTAGGATTTGGCAGGGATGAAGGGAAGGCAGGTAACAACAACAGCAACTTGCACTTATACAGCACTTACAACAAAGCAACTCATTCCAAGGCACCTCACAGCAGCATAATCAAAATTTGACACTAAGCCGCATATGGAGATATTAGGCAGAGGTAGATTTTAAGGAGCATCTTAAAGGAAGGCTTGGTAGGGAGGCAGACAGGTTTAAATTCCACAGTTTAGGGCTTAGGCATTTGGTAGGTACGCCTGCCAATGTTGGAGTAATTAAAATTGGAGATGGGTAAGAGGGCAGAACTAGAGGAGCGCAAAAATCTCAGCAGTTTGTATGGTTGGAGTAGTATAGACATAGGGTGGTGGGGGGTTAGGCCTTGAAGGGATTTGAAAACAAGGTTGAGAATTTTTAAATCATTATGTTGCCAGACCTAGCAAAATGAGATAACAAGAATAGGGGGTTAATAAGTAAATAAAAAAGGCTGACAAACATCTCGTGAATGGAACCATTCTTGTAAACCTCTTCTGCACTCTCTCCAATGTGTTCACATCCTTCCTATAGCGTGGCACCCAGAACCGTACATAATATTGCAGCTCAGGTCTAGCAAGTATATAAATTCAGCATAATCTCCCTGCTCTTGTACTCTATGCCACTATTAATAAAGCCCAGGATACTATATGCTTTATTAACTGCTCTCTCCACCTGTCCTGCCACCTTCAATGATCTATGCACATATACACCCAAGTCTTTCTGCTCCTGCACCCCCTTCAAAATTTCATCCCTTATTTTACATTATCTGTACATGTTCTTCCTAGCAAAATGCATCACTTCACACTCTCCACATTGAACTTCATCTGCCACCTATCTGCCCACTCCACTAACTTGTCTATGTCCTCTTGAAGTTCCACACCGTCCTCCACACAGTTCACAACACTCCCAAGCTTCGTATCATCTGCAAACTTTGAAACTGTCCCCTGCACACCAAGATCTAGATCAATTTTCTCTTCCAACTGACGAGGAACCATTTGGCCCACATCCAATACCTCACTCCACTCAGCTGTGATTCAGTTGGTAGTACTCTCAACTGCACGTGAAGAGGCATGGTTCAAGTCCCACTCCAGGACTCGAGCACGAAAATCAAGGCCGACACTCCAGTGCATAACTGAGGCCCCATCTGCCCTCTCAGCTGGATGGGAAACATCCCATGGCACTATTTTGAAGAGGAGCAGGGGAGTGTTCCCCCCGGTGCCCTAGCCAATGTTTATCCCTCAAATCAGTATCGCTTAAAAAAAGAAATCTGGTCATTACTGCATTGCTGTTTGTTGGAGCTTACTTTGTGCAAATTGGCTGCCATATTTTTTACATTAAATACCGACTATATGTCAAAAGCACTTTATTGGCTGTAAAACACTTTGGAACATCCTGAGGTCATGAAAGGCTCTATGTGCAAATTTTTCTTTTCCCAATTGATGACCGAACTCAAGTGTCTATTATGTCAAGAGCCGCAGAAACAAACACACAACTTGTCTCACAGCGGGGCTAACATACTGTTCCATTAGCTTTACTAAAGTTTTAACACACACCGGTTAAATCCAGTATATCACAAACATTAGGATCAGGTCTAAGCCTGTTCACGTGCCCTTATGTACCTTCAGGATCCAGCAGCTTGGTGAGTCCCAGCTGCTGCTCTGCCACATTGAACGCATTCTGTAAGTTGTAGTGAGCATTCGACTTCTTCAGTTTGTCAAAGTCAATCAAATCAGGCCTGAAATGAAGAACAAAGAGGAGAAAGGTAAAAGAACAAGGTTAACAGCGCAAGACAAAATTACATTCTATGTAGGGCGAGACTATACTGAAATAAGAACGTAAGAAATAAGAACAGAAGTTGACCGTACAGCCCAGCAAGTTTGCTTTGCCGTTTGAGAAAATTATGGCTGGTCTTCGAGCTCAACTCTACTTTTTAAAATTCTTTCATGGGGTGTTGGCATCACTGCTAAGGCCAGCATTTGTTGCCCATTCCTGATTGCCCTTGGAATTGGTAGCTTGTTAGGCCCATTTCAGAGCCAACCACATTGCTGTGGGTCTGGAGTCACATGCAGGCCAGACCAGATAAGGATAGCATATTTTCTTCCCTAAAGGACATTAAATTAACCGGATGGATTTTTACAACAATCAAGGATAGTTTTATGACAACATCACTGAGGCTAGCTTTCAATACCAGAAGTTTTATTAAAAAATTGAATGAATTAAATTCAAATTCCACCAGCTGCCATGGTGCGATTCAAGCTCATGGTATTAGTCTGGGCCTCTACATTACTAGTCCAGTGACATTACCACTATGCCACCATCTCCTCATTTTCAAGGCCTAACCCCTACCCCTGGATTCCCTTGATTTATTAATCCAACCTGAATCCAGTACACATTTTAATTGTGTAATGACTGGGCAATATGAACATACGAAATAGGAGCAAAAGTAGGCCATTCAGCCCATCGAGCCTGCTCCACCATTCAATAAGATCATGGCTGATCTCTTTATATTTCTAATTCCACATTCCCATTTACCCCAGAGAACCTTCGATTCCCTTGCCTTACAAGAATCTATCTACCTCCGCCTTAAGGATATTCAATGAACCCGCCTCCACAGCCTTCTGAGGCAGAAAATTCCAAAGTTGCACTTGTAAACTTGGAAAAAGAGGCTGGATTCAGAGCCTGGTATCAGGAAATGAGGTCCCTGGGTTTACTCAACAGGTAGATACAGTGTGTAACTCAGGACCAGGGAGGCCCCACATTCGATTCCCAGTCTGTGCCGAGTTAAATTTCCGCAAGGAAATGTTTACTGCAATCCAGTTGGAATGCATAATTGGCAAACATTGGCGGAGGACAGGACTGGCCTCAGCTGTGATATTCTTGATTTTGTCAGCACTCACTGTCTAGGCTGACCATGAAGAATGGGCACTTGGATGAGGTATCAGAGCTGTACCCCAGCAAGAGTCAGCGCTTTTAAGAAACTGGGGGAAATCAGGGTTGTAGTCGTCTCTGGATATGTACTTAGACTGCTGACCAGCCAGCTGATAGAGATATCCTTTACTATTACTGAGCCAGGACTCATACTGGAACATCATTAAGTCCATGCGTATAATCAGTAAATATGTAAAGATGATTCTGCAACAAATTAAATGACGCAGACTGTTAAATTAAAACTTGCTGCTCTGAATTTTCCAATGTTTCCTTGGAAAGGTATAAAATAAGCAGAAACAAGTTAGCATATTAGAATAACCTATATTTAGATAGCACCTTGGGAGCACTGAGACATGCCACGCTGCTTCATGAAACAGGGGATGGTTTGGAATTGAAGTCTGCTGAAGGTGCAGGGCAATAACAAATGATCTAGAGTTACAAGAGGAGTTCAAGGTGGCCCCCAAAGAAATGGTCAAAGAGAGCAACGTTTTGGGGGCTTCTGAAGTTGGGTAGAAACGTAGCTGGCATAGGAATATAGGGTGATAACTGCAGAGATCCTGAGGGTCACAGCTGAAGGATCTGGCACTTATGTTGAATTGTGTTTGGCCGGGGAGTTGGGTGGGACAGGACAAAGAACAGTAGGCCGGAATCTGAAGAACGGAGGCTGGAAGCTATTTTACAAGGTTGGAGGAGGCTGCAGAGTTAATGTGGTGCAAGGTCATGGATGAATATGTAACCAAGGGCAAGGATTTAGAAATCAATATGTTGACGCTGGTGGAAATCAGTGAAGACAGAAAGGACAAGTGAGCAGGGCTTCCAATGGGATAAGATACATGGCAGGAGTTTTGTAAAAGTCAGAATGTGTGTAGTGGGTAGAGTTCAAGGGCTGATGAGACTTTTGGTAAATGAGAGCCTGGGAGTGGACAAGAGATTTGATGAGAGTTTGAGACTGAGGTATGACGGAGTGTGGGCAATATTAAGAAAGGGGGAAATACATGGCCTCGGTGATGGATTGGATTTGGAGGTCGGAAGCTCGGCGCAGTGCCAACATTGCACCGAAGTTGCTCATTTAGGAGTTACACCTGAGCAAGCAGGCAGCTGGGGACTATGGCGTGGAATTTCAGGTAAAACCAAAGAAAGAATACGGTTGAACCTATGTGGGTTATCCGTGAGAAAGTACTTAGCACCTGCATCTGTCTAAAAACAGAGAACATTGAAAATCAAACTGGCTTGGCAAAAATGACTGATATCATGTAATCTATCCTAAGGAAACATCACGAGCATTTGGAAAGTGTTGTGCATCTTTATATAATATTGGCACTTATTATTTACATTATTATACGAATAGTTAGATCACATTAGCTTGAAGCACTCAGTTCCGTCAAAATCTCCAATGTCTGAAGGAATGATACATACCTGTGTTTGTGGACAATTGCATTGAAGGCCAGTCCATCCCTCCAGCTTGTGGTGAAGTTGTGAACATTAACATTGGGGTACCTGTGAAACACAGAACAACCCAAAATGTTGAACAGTTCAGATTAGTGTCAAACCATGCTTGATGGATAAGGGGAGACGTGCACAAAAGAAAAATGGCAAGTTAAGGAGGCAGTTCTTCACACAAAGAGTACTTAATGCCTGGAATGGTCTCTGAATACGGTAATTGAGTAGACAGACTGAATGGCCTCTTTGATAAGTATCTATAACAACCTCAACATTGCCCGCCAACTGGAGGCACTCAATTGGAAGAGTAAGTTTACATTCTGTAGAGGTGGGGGCAGGTCAGCAATCGCCTGACGCAGATAATCAGAACACTTTACGCAACTGTCTGAACAAAGTCAATAATGAAAAATAGAGGGTCCAGCGCACCAGCAGTGAGTGAATGAAGGGAAGGGGACTTTCAGAAATGTGAAAGACTCTAGAACTGGCAATTGCCATACAGAAACACAAGTTTTGAAGATCTCTCACAGGGTGTGTCAGACCTCTTCGTCAATGTATTCAGTTCAATATATATCAAACTTGCAAACCTGAGTAAATATATTTGTGTAAATTAACTTTTTGAACAAGATATAATGGTATTGGGGGTGGAACACTCTTCTACCCAGTGGCAATGCCAAACACTCACTGAGCAAGTGTAGCACAGACAGATACAACTTAAGGTGCCCTATACTCTACCCCAGGAGAGGGCCCCCACTTCAGCCTCAGAATAGCATTCCAAGTAGAGATTTTATAAATACTGGTTCAAATGAAGGGACATACTCTTAAACATTAATTTCTTGGTCAGATGTTGATTAATCTGCTGTGCATTTCAAACACTGTCTGTTCTTTATCAACATATATACTTTGCAAGGACCTGCCATTTATCCCACTCACATTTCTCCAATTGTGCTTACCCTGCAGTCTTCATTTGGCACCAGAGCAGAAGCGCGTCCTTGGCAGATTTCTTTTCCTTGTTATCTTCTGTTTCAACACTGATATCCTGGATCTTTGAAACAAAAACCATGATAATTAAAGTACGTATAAGCAAGACCAAAGACTGTGTTATTTACCGCAGACAAAAGCAAATCGTCATTAGGGCTTTCAGATAACCTTAAACACTGACTCACTATGGACAGCTCATTTACCCTTCTGTGGTAACTTACCAGAGAACTGCCAGTGCCTTGTGAGTCAATGTTTCTGGGCAGATTGGGGCCTGGGGGGTGGAGGGGGGGGGCGGAGAGAGAGAGAGGGAGAGAGGGAGAGAGAGAGAGAGAGAGAGAGAGAGAGAGAGAGAGAGCATGAGGGAGCGAGACAATAAGGTGGCTGCTTTTCCAGTCAAGAGGCAGTAATGCTCAGTTTCTGGACAAACACAGAAAACTGGTACAAGGTAAAGCAATCCACTGCAATATTAATTCCTCCAATATTGCAGGGAAGATGTAGTGAGAGGGGCATGACTTAAAATATGTTCTTGACACAGGTATTCTGATAAAGAACAGTGAAGAATGATCATGATGTATATCTGCAATTTGAATACTAGTGACCCGAATAGTCTTTGTAACCTTTTGCTGCCCCTAGAAATCCAATTTCACAACATGAACAACTTTCTCGAGGAAGAAGGCTTCCCAATGCTTCCTATTTGTACTACAGCCCATCTTCTGCTGAAACCCTTATTCATGCCCTTGTCACCTCCAGACTAGATTATTCCAAAGCTCTCTTGTCCTGCCTCCCATCTCCCATACACCGTAAGCTTCTCATTCGAAACTCTGTCGGCCTTATCCTAACCCAGGTAACTGGTTCCATTCACCTATCACCCCTGTACTTGCTGGCCTACATTGGCTTCTGGTCCAGTGTCTCAAGTATATTTCAAAACTGAGATTGAATTTTTTAAAAAATCATTGTATTAACAGCTTTAGAACAAAGGCAGGTATGTGCACTTAAGATACAGCTCAGCCATTATCTAATTGAGCGGTGGAACAGATTCGAAGGGCTGAATGGCCTCCTCCTGTTCCTATGTTCCTTAGGCTCACTCAACAATGTTATCTGGAACAATAATTTATATTTATATCGCATCTTCTGTTCTTCTCCAATTTTCACCCTTGCGCATCACTCCACTTTTGGCAGCTGTGCCTTCAGCTGTCTGGGCCCTAAACTCTGGAATTCCTCTCCTAAACCTCTCCGCCTCAATCATCTAAGGAATCAGCCTACTGAACCTTTGTTGCACTCCCTGCAAAGCAAGTATATCTTTCCTTAAATAAGGACACCAAAACTATACACAGTACTCCATGTGTCAGGCTTTTTATATTTAACTACTTCACTTTTTCTTTTAGATTTGAGCTGGGATCATCTACTCCTAGAGTTTGTGCCAAACTCCAATGTACTGGTTGGGTTTGATTTATGTCTATTAGGGGTCTTGAACACTTGAATAATCTCTCTCCTAAGCCTTCCATTCTCCAGAGTAGAGAAAACAATCCATAGCCCTTAAACCTCTGCTCATTATTCAGATGCCTGAAGCTAGATATCAATTTAAATGTTTTACTGGATCTGCAATGCCTGAATATTTTTCCCATTGTACAGCAATGAAAATTGCACACACTATTTCAGATGGGGCCATACTAATGTATTATACATAGTTATCATCACTTCCCTTGTTTTGTGCCCTATCCCTCTGGCTAGGCATTCCATAACATCTAGTTAGCTTTCTCACCAATGTTAGAAGCTACACTATTGGGGTTTAATGTGTCCACAAAATGCTCTAAATCCCTCAAGCATTAAATCCTATAGCTGATTAGCTTATATTCCCAGCGTTCACTTTGCTTCCACAGTAACTATTGTCTTGCTTTGTCCCAACAGCGAATGCAATTTGCTACTCATTGGATTACCCCTGCAACTAAACCAGAGAGAGAGAAACAAGCTGACTAGAAGTAGAGATTAGAATATACGAAGTTTGGGGTCAGAGTAATGAAAAACTTAGGAGGTTAAGGAGTTCCAGGGTTTTGAAATCCTAGGAAAGAATGAGTACTTGGGGAATAATTGCCTTATCTGTAATTATCTTAACCAATACATGACCATTAATTTGCTGTTCACAATTCACATTAACGATTTGGACTTGCGGATGACCAAATTTTGGCGGGGGGGGGGGGGAAGAATTGTGGGAAGATAGTCAATACTAAGGAGGACTGCAACAAATTACAGAAGGACATTAAGAAACTTGAAGAACACACAAACAATTGGCAAATGAAATTCAACACGCATTTTGATAAAAGAATATGGAGGTCACTTATTACTTGGAAAGTGCAAGTCTTGGTGGGGTACGGGAGCAAAGGGATCTTGGAGTATAAATACATTAATTACTAAAAGTTCTGCCACAGGTTAGGAGATTATTTTTTTTAAAAAGCAAACCAAGCACTAGGCTTTATTGCTATAAGGATAGAATTGAAAAGTAAGGAAGTTATGCTAAACCTGTATCAAACCTTGGTTAGACAATAGTACTGTGTGCTGTTCTGGTCACCATATTATAAAAAGGATATAATGGCACTGGTGAGGGTGCAGAGAAGATTTACAAGGATGATGCCAGAAATGTGTGGGTATACACATCAGGAAAGGATTAGGCTGGGTCTCGAGAAAAGAGAGATGGCAGGGGTGGGGGGGACCTAATAGAGGTCTTTAAAATTCTGAAAGGTTTTGATAGAGTTTCTTCTATCGAAACATTTCCTCTTCTGGGGAAGAGCATAAACTAGAGACCATTAATACAAAATAATCACCAAGAAACCCAATAGGGAATTCAGAAACTTCTTCATACAAGAGAGTGGTGAGAACGTGGAACTTGCTACCACGGGGCGTGGTTGAAGCAAACAGTATAAATGAATTTAAGGGGAAACTAGACGAGACATTTGAAGGAGAAGAAAATAGAGGTTATGATGGTAGACTTAGATGAGAAAAGATGGGAGGAAGCTCGAATGGAGCATAAACACTGGCATGGACTGGATGGGCCATTTCTGTGCCTCAGGCCCTATGTAATTGGGATTTGTCATTCATTCACTATTCATAACAGATTAATCTGCAAGATCCTTCTTGATGCAACAAACTGCTGCACCAAATACCTGAAACCGAAGGATGATGGTCCATATTAGGCCCAGAGTGAGGCGATGGTTCCCATCCACGATGTCATGAGAGCCCATGTTTTCCAGATGGACTTTCTGCTCCTTCAAAAATTGCAGGGCCTTATCCACATTCTCTAAACAGTGAATCCGCATCCGTCCTTTGGTGGGTTTGGGCTAGGAATAGAAACAGAGACCTTGGGTTAGTATCACATCAAGTCACTACTCAAGTCTAACTTGTCACATGTGGCAATTCAGTCATTTTCAGGATATGCACGTTTATCAAGGGAAAACAATTCTGTCAGGGGCTAAGATCTCACACTCTATTTTACTAAAATATATAGACACCTTCATGGCTAACTTCTAAAATTTTAAAAACTGGACAAAGACTTTAAAATGACTGAAGTCATGACTCACTGGCTATGGCTTTCAAACAAAAGGAACTTTCTGGCAGTATCAGAGAAGCTGACACCTCGTTATCTCTGAAGGGATGCTAACGACCCTGTGGGTTGCAGAGACCAAATTCAATGGGGATTTTACAAGGGCCATCTACATTTCATAAACCAGGCCTGGCCACCTGACCCTGCAACGTTCATTTCAAATTCTTAATAGTTGGAACATTTACAACCCCAAGAACCCAGACAAACAAATATACACCCTTGATCAAAGCCAAAGCGGAGGGGTGAGAGTCATATGACATGACCCCCCTCAGCTGGGAGAACCAGTTATACTGTCTTGCTGTTCTGCAAATCAGTCTGCCATCTTCCATCTAACAAGCAGCAGCTTAGAAATAGGGCTCTGTCCAAGTCTGAATGCCTGGCGCCCATCTACACTATTTCTACCGGAACTTCTATACCATCACCTACAAGACTAATTCATCTCTGCATGCTTAGCTCAATGTGGAAGTCATCTCTACTGGAAAAGTGAATCATCCAGCATCACTTTTCAACCTGCCAACCTCTGTGAAGGACTACATCATTGCACTTTGATTCTGGACTCTGGGCTCACATGAAACAATAATTATTTACTCTGTGGTCTTTGCCCTGTAAACTTTTCTTTCTCTATTCCCTTCTTTATTGGATGAGTGACAATGAGGCTACATCGTGACCCTCTTCTCGTGTTTGAGTGCATTCAAATAAACTAACCCTCTGTGTTTACCCTATCTCAAGTTTGCTGTAGCGTTATTAATAGAAATTGGATCGCACTAAAACCGAGGGGTTTGGGAAATACGCCACCACTTATAAAAGGGGAAATCAAAATCAAAACACCTTCCTGTGTATGGACGGGTGGTGAGAGAAGAAATCGAGGCTGTTTAAATTAAACCCCCCTCCTGCCTGTAACAATTCAGATGGTGAAATACTCTAGTATCGACTAGATATCAAGCAACCTCAATGTTGCAAAACATTAAAGATCTATTATGTGACTCTGTGTAGTACCAAACGCCTGGTGTCTGTTCTCTCACTCCTCCCTGCCCCAAATCGTGATGCGCCATGGGGGTATTTTGCCACATTAAAGTTGCTATTCAAACGCATATTATTTTGGATTGTCAGGAATGTCCTGCAGGATTGTTGCACACTTGCCTGTTTTAGAGGTAATTAACACTTTCAGGAGTGGAAGGGTGATAAAGAGGCAAAAGCTGAACAAAACATCGGTAATGGAGTACAGCAAAGAGTATGATTTTTAAACTCAAATATTTAGCATCAATTCCCATCTAGTTTCACGGAAAAATAAATGCGGCTTGGGGTTTACACTCCGGATTGATCTGTCATTAAAAGTAATCCTTAGAAGTATTCTTCCTATGTTGTCTGTGGAAGTTAAAATGTTTCATTAGGGATTAAGATGTCTAATGATTAAACAGGAAGACTAATTGATATGTGCACTCTCTAGTTCTGCTGACATTAAATAAATGACCTACAGCACTCCTATCCACAGCAAACACCTGTCATTGAGCTGAGAACATACTCATTCATCTCTATTTGCACATAGAAAATTCATTAACAAGATAAGGCACAAAGCACTTAGGTGTGACTGATCCAGTCTATAAATTGTGATTAATACGAGGTACAAGTTCATCCATACAGCCCCCTGTAAACAGGCATAAATCTGGGTGCCTAATAACGGACTCATTCCACACCCCCTGCAGTTATCAACCCAGTCAGGCCTCATATTAAATCTAGTCTACACAGAGGTTCCAAGGAACCTCATCACATTTAACACCACCATGTTATTAAACTATGTTCCCAGTGGGAAGGTGTGCTAATAAGATAGTATGAATTGGAGGTTCAGGCTACATGTTGAGATGCCACGTCTGATCCTTCAAGCACAGATTTCCCGGAATTAGCCATCATGGAATTAACCATTTTGTCCTAATAACATTTTTTATATTGATGGCTTACTAATAGCACTGGTGCACTTTGAATATGGGGAAGGTGAACTCTACATCTGGCAATAGTCAGCATAGGGTACGACTTGCGCATATTGACACGCTCAAGACTCACTTAAAATGCTTCCTCAAATACCTGTAACTACTGAAAAACAGGGGTAGTTGCTTAACAGAAAACAATTCTAATTACTGCTTATTATTATTGTAATGCAATGGAAATAATGTGCCAGGTCAATCAACAATCACAAACGCAGAATTCTCCAAACACTGTATACACAAAGCCAAAGCCAACTTGCCCAACTCTAAACAGAAGAAATCAGATAACCTTGCAGACCCAGAGATCTTCCCCCACATTCCTTTCAGCCTGTACGACCATGGTCTGAAATTATGTGCCCATGGGATCCAATCTTAGTTGGGTTCAAAAACTGGTAGGCACGGCAGTGCAAAACATGACATGCCTTCCATTAGGTCTCCGATGGCATCACACCAGTGAGGAAAAGCCTGCAGAGTGCCACTTAAGTGGAAGCCTGCAACATCTGAACAACGCTCTCCCATACATCAATATAAAACATGGTAATAGATAGATAAAAAATATAGGGAAATAGGGAGAGAAAATAAAGAGAGCAAGAACGCCAGAAAACAAAACAAGACAAGACGTGTGCAAAGAAAACAGGGATTCTAGGAATAAATACCTGTGATGAATTTTTATAAAACCCTCTGTGAACTAGATATCAGCCCATTTAAATTAACAGGTCTACACCCTGGTAAAATAGCAGAGAAAGGAAATTTCATGATTGTCCTTGTATGCCTGTTACTTTGATGTAAGAACTACAATAACTTGTACACCCTGCTGATGTGTTACATGCCAAGAGATCCTGCAAGTATGATTTGTGCAGCAGACTAGGCCAAATTTTTACTTGGTTTAGGCAAAAAGATCAAAATGAGATATTCAGCTTAGCAGCAGCTGCAGGTTTAACACATTAAACAACAGCGTGGGAGGATATTGGTTCCTGAACTTCTCCCACAACAAGCTCTCAATTTAAGCTGGTGAAATTGATGGCAGTGTTGATGGGATGGAGAAATGATTCCAGCCAGGGGTAACCAGGAAATTAAGGTTTTACTGTTTTGTTGATAGAGAAGTCTAGCTGCAAGCTAGGCAAGCAGCACAGAACATGTGCTACTTAGTCTTCTGTTGATATTGTTTATTGCTTTTATTTCCCCCCCAAATACAATGCAAAGCACAGAAATTGGCCATTCAGCCCATCAGCTTCCTGCTGGTATTTATGCTCCACTGGAGCCTTCTCCCACCCCTCTTCATCTCAGTCTATCAGCATATCCTTCTATTCCTTTCTCCCTCATGCATTTATCCAGTTCCCCCATAAATATATCTAAACTATTTGCCTCAACACTCCCTGTGGTAGCAAGTTTCAGATCCTCCTCACTTTCTGTGTAATGAAGTTTCTCCTGTTGGATTTATTAGTGACCGTCATATATTTATGACTCCTAGCTCTGGTCTCCTCCCCCCAGCTCTGATTTCCCCACAAGTGGAAATATCTTCTCTATGTCCACTCTATAAAACCCCTTCTTAATTTTAAAGTCCTATTTATTAGGTCATTCCTCAGCTTCCGTTTTCTATAGAAAACAGCCACAACTTGTGTGTTTTTTCCTGACAGTTTAACCTCTCAGTTCTAGTATCATCCTTGTACATTTTTTTGCCTTCTGTATGCTCCTTCTAAGATAGAGACCACAAATATGCACAGTACTCCAAGTGTGATCTAACATTAGACATCTAACATTCTCTCTTATTTGATGGTGCTGATTCATACCTGGGTACAATTCTAAGGTCCTTGCCCATTCTTCATGCGTGAACTTGTAACGTAAGTGTCAGCAGAGTATTTGGCCACGGGAGGCTTTACCTGACACCCATATATAAGCACTTTCTAACAGGGGTCACTGGATAACAATCAGAAGCAACACGCCGGGATTTCTCCTCCTTGGCCCAGGGAACTGGAGACAACTGTACCACCCCAACCAAGATCAGCACACTCACCACCGATCAGGGATCAAATCTGAAGCCTTCCTGGTCTATGGAACTTAAATAAAACTAATTATCCTGTGTGTTCATCAGTCACTGCACAGAGTGACAACACAACAGCATGATGGCCACTATTCCTGGCAGGACTTGTGACTGATTTGTGTTTAATTACAAAGTACAGGTGATAATGAGGATAAAGTTTAGTCTTCAGTGGCCGCAGCAGCTTGGCAACAGACCCCGACACCGAAAATAAAAACCCACAATGACAAATGATAGCCATTTTCATGTGTGGCACAAGAAAAACCTGCCTCTCACGGATTGCTCTTTTCAGTTATCAGTAAAAGTGCACCATTGAAGTTATACCCCATCCCCAACCAATTTGTTTTGTTGCAAGACCATCATCTTGCATAGATGGAAGAATGCCAACGACCACAGCTGATAAGAGTCTGCTCACATTAAAAACAACCAGCTGCACTATTTAATTTCCAGAACCTCGTATCCCCTAACCTGTGGCATGACACTACGACCAAAAAAAAAAACCAGGGCCAAAAGCACAATGTAATACAGTTTAATTGAGCAATCATTCCGAATCACTTGGGGTGGTCTTCAAAAGACTTTCATTAGAGGTCAGATAGTTGGGATCTATTTCCACTGAAAGGCATGTTTGTTTCTGATGTTTTCAACAGACATAAACAATGATAATATCAAGAACAAAATAACTTGCAGTTACGCAGAATGGAAGAAATTGGCCACCTAGGAGATTTATACTCAGTATGTAGCTACCAATTAATTTGGTATTTTCTTCCCACTGTCCTTTTACTGTCTCGTGCTACCCATCGCACCCCAGCCATGATCTCTGCTGATCTGCCGATCTCTGTCTGGAACTGGCAGATCAATCGGCAGGGGAGGAGGTTTGGTAATAGTATGGAGTAACTCGCATGCTGATTTTTAATTCTACATGGTGAAGAAACATATAACCTATTACCCCTCCCCACCCCAAAATGTCTGACTGGTGGTGGGAGAGTGTGTGTGGATGCTCAGTTGTTGAGGATATTCAAGGCTGAGATTGATAGATATCTGAAGTCTCAAGGGCATCGAGGGATATGGGGATAGGGCAGGAAGGTGGAGTTGAAGATGAAGCCATGATCTTATTAAATGGCAGAGCTGGCTTGAGGAACCTATAGCCTACTCCAACTCCTATTTCTTACGTTCTTATGAATGAGGTACATCATTTGCCATATCAGTTCCTAGCAGACTAAACTACCTTAGAAGTCTTTCAGATCTCTATTTAAATTTTCTTTTGGAAGCAGTTAGATCCAAACCCTTTATCAATGACTATATTTGCATGCACAATCTAGGCTGAAACTCCAGCACAGTACTGACAGAATGCTGCTTTGTCAGAGGTGTCACCTTCAGATGAAATCATAAACTGAGGCTCCACCAACATGTGACAGTGAATTAGAAAGATTCCACAGCACTGCTTGAAAGAGAAGCAGGGAATTCTACCCACCTCCAGTGTTCTCCCTCTACCTGGACCCCTCCCACTGGTCTCTTACCTGCTCTTGATCTTTTCGTTAAGAACTGTCGGTGTGGCATCAGCCATCTTAATTTCTCTGCTCCTCTCACTCACTCTAACCTGTCTCCTTCTGAACTTGCTGCACTCTGTTCTCTCAGGTCGAACCCTGACTTTGTTGTCAAACCTGCTGACAAGGGTGGTGCTGTTGTTGTTCGGCGTACTGACCTCTACCTTGCAAAGACTGAGCACCAATTTGCAGACGCTTCTTCCTACCTCCCTTGGACCATAAACCCACTACTGAACATCAAGCCATTGTTTCCAGGATTGTCACTGATCTCATCTTCTCTGGAGATCTTCCCTCCACAGCTTCCAACCTTCTAGTCCCCCAAACCCGCATAGCCCGCTTCTACCTCCTCCCCAAAATCCACAAACAGAACTGTCCTGGTAGACCCATTGTTTCAGCCTGTTCCTGCCCCACTGAACTCATTTCTTCCTATCTTGACTCTATTCTCTCTCTCCCCTTGTCCAGTCTTTTTCCACCTATTCATGATTCCTCTGACGCCCTACGTCATTTCAACAATTTCCAGTTTCCTGGCCCTAACTGCTTCCTCTTCACTATGGACGTCCAATCCCTCTAACCCTCCATCCCCCACCAGGATGGTCTGAGGGCTCTCCGCTTTTTCCTTGAACAGAGGCCCGAACAACCCCACCAACCACTACTCTCCTCCACCTGGCTGAACTTGTTCTCTCATTGAACAATTTCTCTTATAACGCCTCACTTCCTCCAAATAAAAGGTGTGGCTATGGGTACCCGCATGGACCCCAGTTATGCCCATCTTTTTGTGGGATATGCAGAACATTCCTTGTTCCAGTCCCACTCAGGCCCTCGCCTACAACCCTTCTTTCGGTACATCGATGACTGTAGTGGTGCCGCTTCATGCTCACATCTGGACCTGGAAAAATTTTATCAATTTTGCTTCCAACCTCCAGTCTCTCTCACCTTCACATAGTCCATCCTCGACACTTCCCTTCCCTTCCTCGACTTCCCTGTCTCCATTTCTGGTGATAGACTGTCTACCAATATTAATTGCAAGCCCATCGACTCCCACAGTTCCTCAACAATATTCATTGCAAGCGCAGCGACTCCCACATCTACCTCAACTACAACTCCTCACACCCTGCTTCCTATAAAGACTCCATCCCATTCTCCCAGTTTTGCCACCTCTGTCACATCTGTTCCAATGATGTTACCTTCCAAAAAGGCGCTTCTGACATTTCTTCCTTTTTCCTGAGCCGAGGTTTCTTCCTCACTGTTGTTGACAGGGCCCTCAACTGTGTCCGACCCATCTCTCACACTTCTGCCCTCACCCCTTCCTCCAGAATCATGATAGGGTTCACATGCCCTAACTTTTCACCTCACCACCCTCAACATTCACAGCATTATCCTCTGCCATTTCCACCAACTCCAGCATGATGCCACCAACAAAAACATCTTCCCCTTACCACCCCTGTCAGCATTCTGTAGGAACCGTTCCCTCCATGAGATCCTGGTCCACCCTTCTAACACCCCCAAACACCTCATCCTCTTCCCATGACACCTTCCCCTTTACTTCCTCCCTCCTCACTGTCCAAGGCCCCAAACACTCCCTCCAGGTGAAGCAACAATTCACTTGCACTTCTTTCAATTTAGTCTACTGCATTCGCTGCTCACAATGCAGTGTCCTCTACACTGGGGAGTTTAAACGCAGACTGGGTGACCACTTTGCAGAACACCTTTACTCAGTCTGCAAGCATGGCCCCAACCTTCCTGTCAATTGCCATTTCAATTCATCATCTTGCTCTCATGCCCATATTTCTGTCTTTGGCCTGCTACAATGTTCCAGTGAAGCCCAACGCAAACTGGAGGAACAGCACCTCATTTCATCTTCCGATTAGGCACTTTACAACATTCTGGATTTAACATTGAGTTCAATAACTTCAGACCATGAACTCTGTCCTCTGTTTTGATATATATTTTATATATTTTCTTTTCACAACCCCCTCCCCCTCACAGGGCCAGTCTGTAACTTGTTCATATGTTTTGCTTTCAGAGACCGCTGACCCTTGTTCTGCTATTAACACATTCTGCTAATTGACCTTTATGCCACTATTAGCACCTGCCTTAGTCTTTAACACTATCGTTACCACTCCCTTTGTCTTATGTCCATGACATCTTTGTCAAATTTCTCCTGAGCTCCCACCCATCCCTGACCTATTTAGCTCCACCTGCTCCACACTGCACCCCCACCCCCCTCACCCTCAACAGTATAAAACACCACATTTCTACCTCTCTTCAGCTCTGAAGAAGGGTCATACGGACTTGAAACGTTAACTCGGTTTCTCTCTCCACAGATGCTGCCAGAACTGAGTTTTCCCAGCATTTTCTGTTTTCTTTTCAGATTTCCAGCAGCCGCAGTATTATGCTTTTAATTCCACCCATGTCCTGACCAATATTTATTCATCAACCAACACCACAAAAAAGTACAAGATCACCAGTCATTAATTTTAAATGCTTTTTATGAGGCTTCACTATGCTCAAGTTGACTCGTGTTTGCCCACATAACCACAGCGACTACATCGCAAATTGGGTTAGCCTGAGGATATGTTAAGGTTAAGGTAAGCTTTCTTTTTCTGTCCAGTAAAAGCAGGCAGAGTTATCTCAATTTCTATATAGCAAGTGGAAAGCTGTTTAATTGACCTATTGAGCTTGTAGCTTTTATTCTTCCTGTAGGGAAGTGCCTGGCCAACTGCCAGAACATGATCAAAATTAGTGAGTCACTCACAGGCCCATTACTCATCTCACTATGCCGGACTGTGTTGCAGCATTCTTGGCTGTCCATCAAACGAGGCACTGACTGGACTTTTGGCTGCGTGAAGAGTAAGTTGGTGACTAATGCTGGCCTAAAGCTACTCTATCATATTATACTGATGATTGCCACAAAGAGGACAAGAGTTTTATACTGACCAGCTGTTCTCCTGACAGCACCTCCAGCAACCGGATCAGCATTCGTCCATCCCTGAGGTCCGTGTACAGGTCTGTGATCCGGCAGGTCACTCTTGCTAAGTGCGAGTTTACCCATTTCGTGAACGTTTTCTTCTGCACTGCTTCACGTTCATCTGAAACAAAAGGCAAGAGTACGTCATCAAATGTTCAAAAGGAACAGTGAACAACAAAAAAAAAATGATGGAAGTAAGGAAGCCCCACAATTAAATGAAAAATGTCGTAAATATGCAGCAGGCCCATCAGCATTTGAAAGAGAAATTGCAGGTTAAGGTTTTGAGTTGCAGACCCTCCCTCAGAACTTGACTGGGGAAGGCTCTCATCTGAAACATTTGAGCCACCTTTTCTGTTTCAAATGCTGATATTCTCAGTTTTTATTCTAGATTTCAGCTTTACTTTCTCTCTCACCTCTATTCTCAGAGTATTAAACTGAACGGAGAAAAAGAAGAATGCAAAATAGCAATGGAGGCTGATTCACAGTGTGACAAAACTTAAGAGACCTCAATTTTCCAAGATTGATGAGAAAACAGGATGTGTCAAGACAGAATTTTTTTTTTAAATTCCAAAAAGCCCTAAACCAAAACTCAAACCCTGGGCCTTCTGTCCTTCATGACTTACGAGACTGAGCAGAGCCAATGGAACAGTTAGACAAAGTAGATAGTTGGCTGCTAGAAAATGCTCTGCTAAAATTCAAACAATGGCTGAAAGAGAATTTTCACAATGCAAGTACAATTAAATTTACTTAAATTACTTAAATGATTGATTAAACACGCTGTACAAACTGAACAAGAACACCAGGAAGCAAATGAACACAAAGATATATTATACACAGCAGCGATCAGAACAGACGGTGTTGTGTTCAGCAAATGATAGGTGGTAATGGGTTTTATTATATAGAATCACAGAACGGTTACAGCATAGAAGGAGGCCGTTTGGCCCATTGTGTCCATGCCAACTCTCTGCAAGAGCTACTCAGCTAGTCCCATATCACCGCCCTTTCCCTGTAGACCTGCAAATCTTTCTTTATCCAACTTCCTTTAGAAAGCTACAATTGAATCTGCCTCCACCAAGCTCTCAAGTAATACATTCCAGATCCTAACCACTCACTGCGTAAAAAAAAATTTTCCTCAATTCGCCGTTGGTTTATTTATCAGTCACCTTAAATTAGTGCGCTCTGGTTCTTGACCCTCCTGCCAATGGAAACAGTTCCTCTCTACTCTATCACATCTCTCAACCTTCTCTTCTCTAAAGGAAGCAATCCCAGCTTCTCCAATCTATCCTCATACCCCAACACAGGCACCATTC
The DNA here is from genome assembly GCF_964194155.1 of Cetorhinus maximus. Classification (NCBI taxonomy): domain Eukaryota; kingdom Metazoa; phylum Chordata; class Chondrichthyes; order Lamniformes; family Cetorhinidae; genus Cetorhinus; species Cetorhinus maximus. The sequence continues at coordinate 1,268,616 of NC_135909.1, forward strand.
TCAAAACTCTTTTCTGCACCCTCTCTAAAGCCTTCACATCCTTCCTAAATTGCGGTGCCCAGAATTGGACACAATAGTACGGCTGAGGCTAAAATAGTGTTTTGTAAAGTTTCATCATAACTTCCTTGGCATGCATTACAAAGTGAATAATTATGCTGGCACCAGAGTTCTTTACAGTCAGAGAAAAGATTGTTGCTCTTTAGAAATTCTGCACAATAGGAATGAATGGAAAGGGATTTGGTCTATTGAGGGTGAATGGGAAGGGGCTGAATCATTGGGATTCTACACACTTAGCTTTGCATCCTCTCCTCACTGTGGCTCGCTCCTGCAGGCCGAGAAACAATTTCACCTCAGTAGGTGGTGCTCTTTGGCTCTGGAGGCAAGTATATTACATTTATACAGAAGTGCTGCCGCCAACGTCATGACTGTGATACAAATGAGGCAGCAACAACTTTCAGAGAGTCAATCAGTCACCTGCACAATTGCAAAACTAACACCTCAGCACATCTACTTTTCAACACGGAGCTGCCTCACAACATTCCAACTTTTAACAGTTCTCTGAAGTTGACCCATACTTTACTGATTCTGAGCTGCTGTTTATTACCTACATACTCAATTTTACCACGCGTGCCAAAAAGTTTAAAAATACCATTTCCGCTGATGTAAATGCTTTTAGTTTTATTCTCAACAGCAACACCAGGCTTTGGTTCAAACCCAGAGAAATAAGCTGCAGTAAAATTTGGAAATTCCTCTTCTCAATGTGATACACACCTTAACCTTTTTCCCAGTTCTTGCTGCTGCTACACAGTGCATGATATTGGCCTCCAAAGGGGACTATTATTTTTAGTTCCCCCACAACACTCCCCTTTCTTGAAGGCACCGACATACCAAACCACACCACTAAAACAAATCATCTGCTTACTATTACACTGTCGTTTTGGGAGCTTGCTGTGTGAAAACTGGCTGCCACGTTTCTTATATCAGTGACTGCCCTTCAAAATCCTGGGACTCCCTCCCTCACAGCACTGTGGGGTATACCTACACCACGGGGACTACAGCAGTTCAAGGCGGCAGCTCCCCATCACCTTAAGGGCAATTAGGGATGGGCAAATATGTTGGCCTAGCCAGCGACGCTCACATCCCATGAATGAATAAAAAAAGAAAATTAGCTCTAAAGCACTTTGGGCTATTCTTGAGGTTGTGAAAGATGCTATATAAATGCAAGTTATTTCTTTACTAGGATGCGCTGGGTCCAAGGGAATCACCCTTCATGTTTGAGTCTACATGGAGATTATCCACAGATGATTTAACTCTGGGGAGGGTATATTATAGCCCAGCCCAATTCTACCCTCATATCTAATACCCAAATACTTTCCAGTAGCGACCACTGCTAGCACTGATCTTTCCCCATTCTGACACTGGTACTGAGGTCAACTGAATCACCTCAGCTGCTGTCCAATTTAGATCAAATTAACTCAGCACAGACTGCGTATCAAGCCTGACACCTTTCAGCTCTGAATGCCCAAGTGCCATAATGCAGATACTGTCGGAACCATCAGAAAGGAAAGGTAAGGTAAGAAAAGGACTTGCATTTAAAATGCAGAACCTTTCACAACCTCCAACGTACTTTAGTGCCAATTCACGGCTTTTGAAGGGCAGTGTACTGACCTAAGATGGGTGAGCGTGGCAGCAAATTTATGCACAGCAAGATCCCACAGACAGCAATGAGATACATCACCAGGTAATCTGTTTTAATGATGTTGGCTGAGCAATAAATATTGGCCAGGCACTGGCAGAATTCCCCTGCTCTTTTACACCCACCCGAGAGGGCAGACGGGGCTTCGGTTTAACAATTCACCTGAAAGACAGCACATCAAACAGCGTAACACTCCCCCGGTATTGTACTTGGAGCGCCTGCCTGCGTTGTGTGTTTCAAGTCCCAGGAGCGGAAATTAAACCCATAACCTCCTGGCTCAGGTGAAGTTGTTACCCACTGAGCCACACTGACACCGCTGAGGAACGAAGGGAGGTGACTATCCTGACTTTTCCTCCATGTTGTCTTCTGGTTTCCTGGAGGGCTAAATGGCCTGGACAGAAAAAGTCTAACCCCATTCAGCAAGTGAAGTAGTTTCCAGGATTTAACAACTTCAACCCTGCATCACCAAGGTGCTGCACTACAGGTACTGATGTAGCCTCAAACCCTGTAACCAGGAGAGACAGATTCAAGCTCACGAGGGGGAAGGTGAAGACAGCGTAAATTAAACTGCTTTACAAACGGTGAATGTATGCAACAGATTGCTCAGCGCGAAGGTGGAAGCAAATAAAAGTCAGTCAATTCAAAATGAATCTGGATAGGATTTGGTGAAAGAGGTATGTGGGGATTGGGGGGTAAGGGTGTGAGGTATAAGAGATAAAGCTGTGTAGGGTACGTTCTAAACTCAGGGACTGGCCAGGTGGACCAGTGATCTTTTCACACGTGCATTCCTCTATTCTACACAGTACCTCATCTGAGAATCAGAAAATAAACCCTCCACCATTTAGTTAGTACAGGGGCTAAAAACTAGAGCTAAAAATAACCAGATCAGCATAATTTGGAATTGAATGCCACATTCCAAATGACAGGCGCCGTCACGGTAAAAATGAGATGTTCCAATTGAAAGGCAAAAGGCATGGCTGCTTATGCTCATTCCACCAATCATGATCTTTTCAGGGTATTAGCTTTGATCTTTATTTCATCGTTATAATGGCTTTAATGAGGTGGTCCGATGTTGAAACAGATTCTGTTTATTTTTTAAAACTGCTGCATAAACAAGTCGCTGTTCCTGTGCCGAATTCAGAGCTGCCTACGGCCAAGGGTTCTGCAGATAGCGTCACCCTTATGCATAGCCCTGGGAGTGTCCACACTGTAATGTTATCACAGTGGCATCAAAGTGCTTTTTCCATGGGGGAAAATGATCCAGGTGGGACCCAAGTCTGAAAGAAAACATTAACAGCTGCTGAAGGATTAATTCGTGGTAGGCGCACATATTGCAATTTTTTTCAATTCTTTCCTGAAAGCAATGACTCACTGCCCTTAAAAAGCAGGGTTACTGTCCGCTACCTCACCCAAGTGCACACTCTTCATGTGCGAGCCCAACATGCTGAATACTGGCAAGCCATTTTTATCATGGAAGTCATCATCGCCAAACCCAAACTTGTCACACTTTCCAGAAGGGGATCACACTGGGTAGCACTCAGGCGCAGGAATGGTGGCTGATATTCCCTTTTTTAGTTGAAGAAAGTTAAGCTTAACTGAAGTACCACAAGTGATGTTTCGTCTGAGAGCATCTACCGCAGTACAGGCTGGGAAAGGACTTTGGGATCTTGTTTTCTATGTGACTCAGCATCAAAAATATGTAACGCATTTTCCAATAGTGCCATGGGCGCCTCACTGCAATTTTAAAAACCGACACACCCAACACACAGTAAGCAGGTTGTTATAGGTTGACATGGAACAGTCAAGAGGTAATTTTAAACCACCACCATGTAAACATGTTTCAGATTTTGGGAGCTGATGCTCATTGAGCTATGGAATCTATAACAGTCTTTCATCAGCAAGGAAGATAAAGGAAGAAAAGTATTGTGACAAACTGCAGGGGTTGCAACATTAGAAGCAGTACAGGTTGCATTTTCAGGCAAAGTAATAAAAACTCCTTGGAAGTAGTATATGGCACAAGCTGTACTTATTACATTTTAAAGCAAAGTTTGAAGGAAAATTGAACTTTGACAGATAACGACAGAACATATAAAATTCTCAATTAGATCTTAAGTGAACTTCAGACCCCTGAATGTGACCATTTCCCCAAACAATGCAGTCTACTCTGGATAATCTAAAAACCACTTAATTTGAATTAATAGAATTAGCATTACAAATGATTTTGAATTATCAGTAGACTGTGCAACTAAAGGAGGTGCTGGTGAATCAGTACAAGACATGAGGAGCGTGGTGGGTGCAGGTTCAATTGAGGCATTCAAAGGGGACTTAAGACTGTTACCTGAAAAAGGAAGGATGTGTAGAAGTACAGGGAGAAGGCGGGGGAATGGCACTAGGTGAACTGCTCAATTGGAGAGCTGATGCAGAGACGATGGGTTGAATGGCCTCCTTCTGTGCTGTAACAGTCCTGCGATTCTGTGAGCTAGGCTGCAGTTGGAGAACTACACGCAAATGCCAGCGCCTCGTTACAGGAAGTGTCCCGGAGCCAAAGAAAAGGTGCGACATAGATTTTTAAAGTGATACCAGGGATGAGGATATACTTATGACAAAAAACTTGAGAATTAAGATGTATTCACTAGAGAGGTGTGGTTAAGGGAGCGATAATAGAAACAAAAGAGTTTAAGAGGGTTAAAGAGTGAAAGATAATTTTCACCGGTCAGTGGACTGGCAAGAAAGAGGCGTAGATGAAAGGGAGGTTATGAGAAAGGGAGGTTATTAAGACATGGAAATCAAACGTCGCGAAAGTCAGCCGTACGTACATTTGACCCATTTACGCCAGATGAATGTTTTGTAAACTGCATGTCCATTATGGACTCTGCACCAGAAGCTTCTGGGGTTTACGTAATATGAAAATGAACATCAATTTTGCAAATGACTCGCACAATGCAGCGCTCCAAATCTAACAGGGCAGCCATCAAGGAAAGACGTTTGTCTTGGCCATTTCCTGTTGAGGGGCAACAAAACTCTTCTGTTCTTTGCTGTTAACAAGGACCCAGCTTGAGTAAAGGATAATGGGCATTCACATATAGAAAAGCCCGGAACTTCCATTCCATCAAAACTTTCTGTCAATGTGTTATTCAGCAGAGCATATGAGAATAACCACAGAACACCTCAATATTTAGAAAGGGAAAATTACATTTATACAGCAAATATACCTTTCACATCACTTGAGAAACAAGTCAAAGCACCATCACAAATTTCTTTTCGAGAACTGTCACTGTTGTCATGAGGGTGAACACATGAAACAGTTGCAGATCTTGGGTTTAAACTTTAGGAACTTCTGCACAGCCCCAGTCAAAATCCTAACAAGCCATTTTAAAATTCTTCCAAGACATACTTGTAACAGAAGTTAAGTCAGGGTGGGCTGGATGTACCAAGTGGGGAGCCCCAGGGCTCAGTGTTGGGACCAGCACCGTTTCCAATCCGTATCCATGACACGGAATCAGAAACTCAATACAAATTGACAGTTGATACCAAATTAAGAGGAGCAGTGAAATCAAAGAGAAGGCAGCTCAGCAACCACAATCAGTTGGATAAAGTATGTATGTGGGCAGAACGAGAGCAGATGAGTTTATGATAGATAAAAACCCAGCCCAAAACTGTACTGTGCGTGATAACGCTAACCACATGACAGCATGGTATGTGAAGTGCTGGTGTCATGAGTAAGTCTGTGAAAATTACAAGATGAAAAACATACCAATGTCCTCTGCAGAGTTAAGTTTCTTCTGAGCTATGGAGGTTAAATGAATGAACGAATTCTATTTAATTTTTAAAATGGGAGTGGTGGCAGGCAGACATACCAGTGATCACCTAATCATCCCCCATTTGACTCCAAGATACTCAGGTAGTGGGGGAGACCTGAAGGACTGGTTCTACCACTCAGCAGTCAAAATTCCATTTGATGAGCAATCCTTCAGTGACTTCTAGACCTCAGTGTCAGGAGGGCGAAGAAAAGGGTTGAAATAAAAATAAATGAAGAAAAGGGAGGAAGGTGCAGGGGTGGAGAGTGGGGTTGCTGGGGGAAGGGAGAGGGGGGGGAGAGAGAGAGAGAGAGAGAGAGAGTCAATGAGGACAGAATGAAGCAATGGACAAATCAAATAGAGATTTGCCCAAAAACTGCAGTACATGTATAGGATTGTGCACACAATCTCTGCCAATCGTCCCCCAACCCACCCAACGCCTCTTGGAAGATGATCCTCCCTCACTGTTTTCTGCCAGCGGTTACAACTCTCCTATACAATACCTGTCAGCAGAGATTGTCTGCTGAGCGCTCCTGTGGGATCGACAATGAAAACTCTACTAAATTTAGGTTAATAAATAAAAAGAACTGTTGACCTTAGCGGGATTAGGTGTTTGCATCATTTATGGCATCCCTTCATTCCTCCATTGAATCTTGGTGATGTCCAACTTTATGCTGCACTGTCCATGTGAACATACGAATTAGGAGCACGAGCAGGCCATTTGGCCTCTTCAGCCTGCTCCTCCATTCATTAAGATCATGGTTGATCTGATTGTGGCCTCAACCCACTTTCCTGCCTACCCCCTGTACCCTTTGACTCCCTTGGTAATCCCCGATTTGAAAGTCACTGGGTGCAGATAGAACAACCTCTATCGTCATTCATCAGGGTCATGGTCACTTTCACAGCAGGTGACACAGTACCTTGTAGTTAAATTGAGCAGAAAAAAAATCCCCAATTTCCATTCTTAGATTCTTAATAGAGAATCTTTGTAAACTGCACTGGAAAAATAAATAAGGATAAAATACTAAGTAACATTTCAAGTGTGTAGCCCTAATCATGATGGCACTATTGAAGGAAATTCACTCTAACATAAAGCTGTTCTTTCCAGATGCTGTGCATTTTCGACATTTTATTTTTATTTCTCTATTTGCATTTGGTTTAAGATAATACAATCCAGGTGCACAATCCTCAGCAATCAGTAGTGACCCCACCACAGGTGTCAAAATGAGAAGCAAGAAGGTATGTAGGTGTTGGGAGATGAGAGGTTTTACCATTTCACGAACCCGATGTCAGCACTGCCAGGGCAGGTACAGCACGGGGTTAGATACAGAGTAAAGCTCCCTCTACACTGTCCCCATCAAACACTCCCAGGACAGGTACAGCACGGGGTTAGATACAGAGTAAAGCTCCCTCTACACTGTCCCCATCAAACACTCCCAGGGCAGGTACAGCATGGGGTTAGATACAGATTAAAGCTCCCTCTACACTCCCCTCAGCAAAGTGCTGCATCTCAAACCTCTCGTTCCCTATGGCACTAGTGTAACATTTCTCCCTTTGCCATAGCAACTACCTCGAGAAAGACTCCTAAATAATGGGCAGTTTTGTACTACAGGCCCATGCCCACCAGGAACTGGCCGTGGCCGTGAATTAATCTTGCTGCACATATGACCCAGAAAACAAATGATACTTTCAGCCTGAGCTCAATTTGAACCTAGGTCCCAGATGTGAGAGGTCAGAGCCTAACTCCCTTCACTGCAAGTCATCATTTCTTAACCATTCAGTACTCAACCTCTGTCACAGGTATTTCCACTTCCTGGATTCCAACATTCTCACATTTATTGGAAGGTAAGGTTCAAATTTAGCAATTTTTAATACTATCAACTCACATTAATGAGCTGAACTAAGTGATTGGACATTTTGTTTCTTTTGCTCGAGGATTTAAAAAGAAACACAAATGAAAGGGAAAATAAGGAAACAAGAACTGAATCAAAAGCCAGTTTGTTGGCGAGACTCCTGAGGGACACATGATCTGGCTAAATTAGTCTTCCAATGAGGCAACTGAGTGATAATTCCCCTGGGCAAGCCAGTTAAAAGACAAACCTCCTCAATCTGGCTGAAACAGCCCATCAGTGAACCTCACAAGTGATATGCTCTCTAACCGAGCCAGTTCATCACCAAATCTCCTGAGTGACACACCCTCTGGATAAATCCATTCCATCCGTGAGCTTCCTCAGTAATGCACTTTCTGGAACATTCTGTTGCACAAAAATATCGCCATCAGCTTTTCTCTGAGTCTGCCCGACGCCTCGTGATGTTTTCCACCCTTAAGAGGTTATTTTAAAAACATTCATTCAGTCACAATCAGATTTCCTAATTGCTCTTTCTTAACATGGTAACCCAGTTTATTTAGGCTTGTTTCATTCAAACCAAATTTGAAAACAGGAGTGGTGGCAAAGAGAAGCGTCTGTAGTAATGCCCACATGACCGTGCTGAAGCACATAAATTGGCAGGTAACTGGCATAAATCTTGACTACATCATCCAGTTGTGGCACGCAAAGCAGAGTCCTAAAGGTTCTAAGATTTTCCAAACCAGTTTTATAGACCAGAACTTAAAGATTTTGTCTGATAAATTGACCGAAATGCGTGGTGTCCTCACTCAACTCCAGCTTAAAAGCCTCAATTTTGGACGAGCACAACCCAATTGTAGCCGACAGCTCTGACCCATCCTGACTCCCACTGCCAGTATGACACAAGGCAGCCACTGCCTGCTGCCCAACCCAATCCAACCAAACTTCCACTGGCAAATGAATTAGCCTACAGCTCACAAATCAGCCACACATAATGTGGATAAAATAAAAATAATTGACGCAACATATGTCTGAAGTAACACTGCAACTGAGCCAACAGTGCAGGTCAGAAATCAAACCCAGGATCTTCTGCTCTATAGGACCAAAGTCACACATGGTCTTTGTCAACTAACTATCAGTGCACTCTAGTTTTCAATTTCTTGGCCTGCTTTAATCTGCATGTTTAGGAGTGCGGCAGGTGGAAATAACTGGGTACAGAGGTTACTTTTTTTTTATTCATCCACAGGACGTGAGCGTCACTGGCTAGGCCAGCATTTATTACCCATCCCTAGTTGCCCTTCAAAAAGGTGGTGGTGATCTGCCTTCTTGAACCACTGCAATCCATGTGGTGTAGGTACACCCACCGTGCTGTTTGGGAGGGAGTTCCAGAATTTTGACCCAGTGACAGTGAAGGAACGGCGATATATTTCCAAGCAGGCTGCTGAGTGACTTGGGGGAGAACTTACAGGTGGTGGTGTTCCCATCTATCTGCTGCCCTTGTCCTTCTAGATGGTAATGGTCATGGGTTTGGAAGGTGCCATCTGAGGGGCCTTGGTGAATTCCTGCAGTGCATCTTGTAGATGGTACACACTGCTGCTACTATGCATTGGTAGTGAAGGGAGTGAATGTTTGTGGAAGGGGTGCCAATCAAGCGGGCTGCTTTGTTCTGGATGGTGTCAAGCTTCTTGAGTGTTGTGGGAGCTGCACTCATCCAGGCAAGTGGGGAGTATCCCATCACATTCCTGACTTGTGCCTTGTAGATGGTGGATAGGTTTTGGAGAATCAGGAGGTGAGTTACTCATTCCTAGCCTCTGAACTGCTCTTACAGCCACAGTATTTATATGGCTAGTCCAGTTCAGTTTCTGGTCAATGATAACCTCCTGGATGTTGATAGTGGGGGGAATTCAGTGATGGCAATGCCACTGAACATCAAGGGGCGATGGTTGGATTCTCTCTTGTTGGAGATGGTCGTTGCCTGGCACTTATGTGGCATGAATGTTACTTGCCACTTGTCAGCCCAAGCCTGGATATTGTCATTTGCATTTGGGCACGGACTGCTTCAGTACCTAAGGAGTCGCAAATGGTGCTGAACATTGTGCAATCATCAGCGAACATCTCCACTTCTGACCTTATGAGAAGGAAGGTCATTGATGAAGCAGCTGAAGATTTTTGGGCTGAGGACACTACCCTGAGGAACTCCTACAGTGGAGGACTCATGCAGGAACTCCTGGAGCTGAGATGGCTGACCTCCAACAACCACAGGCATCTTCCTTTGTGTTAGGTATGACTCCAACCTGTGGAGAGCTTTTCCCGATTCCCATGAACTCCTGTTTTGCTAGGGCTTCTTGATGCCACACTCGGTCAAATGCAGCCTTGATGTCAAGGGCAGTCACTCTCACCTCACCTTGGGAGTTCAGCTCTTTTGACTATGTTTGAACCAAGGCTGTAATGAGGCCAGGAGCTGAGTGGCCCTGGCAGAATCCAAACTGGGTGTCAGTTTAGCTGGTTATTGCTAAGCAAGTGCCACTTGATAGCACTGTTGATAACCCCTTCCATTACTTTACTGATGATTGAGAATAGACGGATGGGGCAGTAATTGGCCGGGTTGGATTTGTCCTGCATTTTGTGTACAGAACATACCTGGGCAATTTTCCACATAGCCTGGTAGATGCCAGTGTTGTAGCTGTACTAGAACAGCTTGGCTAAGAGCACGGCAAGTTCTGGAGCACAAGCCATCAGTACTATTGCTGGAATATTGTCAGGGTCCATGGCCTTTGCACTATCCAGTACTTTCAGCTGTTTCTTGATATCACATGGAATGAATCAAATTGGCTGGAGACTGGCATCTGTGATGCTGGGGACCTCCGGAGGAGGCAAAGGTGGATCATCCACTCGGCACTTTTGGCTGAAGATTGTAGCAAATCTTTTGCGCTGACGCGCTAGGCTCGTCCATCATTGAGGATGGGGATATTTGTGCAGCCTCCTCCTCCAGTGAGTTATTTAATTGTCCACCATCATTCGCGACTGGATGCGGCAGGACTGCAGAGCTTAGATTTGATCCGTTGGTTGTGGGATTGCTTAGCTCTATCACTTGCTGCTTATGCTGTTTGGCATGCAAGTAGTCCTGTGTTGTAGCAGCTTCACCAGGTTGACACCTCATTTTTAGGTATGCCTGGTGCTGTTCCTGGCATGCCGTCCTGCACTCTTCATTGAACCTGAGGCATTGACTCCAGACCCCATGAAGTCTCATGGCCTCGCCTAACTATTTTCAGTTGGTCTACTTGAGACTTCCAAACTAATGGTAAAAGCTTCTGCAGCTTTACGTAACACTTCACAAACTTTGCATTTTGGCCAAAGAGCACCTGGGACTGCCGGCTCTGAAAATACACCAAGTCATGGCTGCATTTGAAACCCCAAGTAGCGAGCAGGAAGACCAGGGTTTAATCTCTCATCCCAAACCCACATGCATCTCTCCTGAGCTTAACTCCTCCTGTCCAACAATCCTATAATAGGATGTAATACTCTATAAATAATGACAACAAGCTGCTCTTTCTTTACCAAGATGTACAGGCAAAACATGACTTCTTGTTCATGAACTCATGTTCAATATCTGTATTCACTCTTTTGATGTAAAACATATTACAATGAGCATTTGTTTCCCTTATGGGACTACAATTTCTGACACAACACACAATTTTGGTTCCCTCTGTTATAGAAAATACCCTCACATGATCCACCCAACAACTCAGTCCATAAACGGTTGTGAGCTCCCCCCTGATACTTGATAAAGTCAACACCCAGCAACGCACTAGGCCAGACAGACCTAGTATGCGGTTTGAGCCGAGCTGGCTGATCTCAAGTACAGCAGCAATTGGAGCAGTAAAAGTGCCCGCAGAGCGTGTGCTATCTGCTGACGCCTGACTGGAATGTGACTGTGTGTGAATAGCAAGTGAAGACAGGCTGGGCTAAGTTGTGTTGCCATCCACAGTCAAATATCCTGCTGACTCAGTCTCGGTACACACACGGAAAGCGTTCATTTGGGCATGATACAAGAGAACAAGCAGCCATGGAAATACATCCCCAGAATGAGTTGGTGCTATCAGGTGGCTGAGGGACAGAAAGAACTGCACCCTGAGTATAACACCTCGCTAATACTGAGTCGATGTAAAACATACTCCTCGCTGTATCACAGACAAATGCTACTAACACCAACCTGTGACAAGAACCTTAAACAAAGGACAACTTCACCCCACAAACATCAAAGGAACGCTGGGAGTTTTGTCATTCCACTTCTGCTCAGTTTGGCTGAGGCAATGCAAAGTTTTCTCAACAATGAAATAGCCAACTTTGTCTCATTATTTATGGCACACAACGACGCTGCTTACAGAGGCAAAAATCCGATGAGTTGTAACAAGTGCACTTGTCATTGGGAATCTGGAATGGCAATGAGTGCACACCTGTTTGCCAAAGGGCTTAGCTCGATAAAAGACAGGGCAGAGCTTTCTCAGAGAGGCTCACATTACAGAAGAAAGCTGTTTTTTTTTTAATGGACTGTTTAACAATGTAGGATGCTAACAGGAACTGAGCTTCCAATGGGGTTGAGAAGCTGACATTTAACATTTTTTGCCACATAGGACAATATCGAACACTGTAGTTTCAACATGGCGAGTCCCATCACAGGCTGGTACAATTTCAGACAAGATGGTAGAAAGGGTCTGCTGTGGTGGTTCAAGCTCACCACCACCTTCTCAAGGGTAATTAGGGATGGGCAATAAATACTGGCCTAGCCAGTGATGCCCACATCCTGTAAACGAAGAAAAAAAACTTGGAGCAGGGAGTTTTGCTGGTGTCCTGGCCAATAGTCATCCCTCAACAAAAACTGACAACAACCAATTTAAGATAATCAGTTGAGCTTGTAACGTGGGTCAATTACCCTTGCTAGAAATGACATACATTCATACACAGGGACCCATTCTCTGCAAACAAAAGGAACATGTTTAAGCCTTGCACCGTTTTTTGAATTACCCAGGGGCTTGGGGAGCCCCCCGCTGCTTTCTCCATGGCAACTCCTCAGCCAATCAGTCGACTCGCCAACCAATCAACAACCCCTTTCTCCCGTAGTATAAATTGTTGTGATGGTTTGAAATTTGGCATTCTTGCATTTGTCCTGATGTGTGGAAAACAAAATGCTTCGGCAACATGTCTCTCTTTTCCGTGATATTCAAGTTCTGTAGCAAGTGACTACTTGACCTTTCATTCACTTGTTGTCCTTGGTGTGTGAGATCTTGCTGTGTACATCTTTGCCTGCACGACAATAGATGCATAATGCTTGGAAAGTTATAGAATCATAGAATGACACAACATAGAAGGAGACCATTTGACCCATCATGCTTACACAGGCTCTTTGATAGAGCTACTCAATTTATCTCACTCCCTTCCCCTTTCCCCAAGTGATTTGGAAAATCCTGGGAACGTGACCAGGTGCCACATAAATATTTCCTTTCAAATGACCACTGGCCTAGACAGGGAAAAAAAACAGTCAGGGATTCCCCCCCCCCATCCCAGTACCTCGTACTGGAAATCTCACAGGTTCAGACATCTGATGATTATCACAAAATTATTTAGAATCGGTCAGAAAAAGTCACTATGCTCACTACAGGTGGAAAATGGTCGGGTATGTGCTGTGGCAGAAAGTTAAGGTGTTAAGATTGATCTAATGCAATAATTCTGCATTCAAAAGTTAAGGTTCTGTGGAACATTGTGGAACAGTCAAAGGCAACTGTATAATTGCTTCTGTCTCCCTTTACAGTTGGTGGCTTTTAGGTGGGCAGGTTATTGCAGATCATTTAGAATTGCCAGAGAGAACTGCATTCCAACATTGCTAATACCCAGATTCTCCCACACCCAGTCCATTATTTTTTAAAGCAATTGTGTCCGAGCCAATGTAGTTTGAGTTTCCATCCAATCGTGATGCTGTTTTATCCCAAAGTAGTTTAATCATAAACAGTTTATTCCATACTTACGGCATGGGATCCAGTCCACAGCTACTAAAGTTTGGACATCTTCACCATATTTTCCTTTCCTTAAGCAGGGAACTGATTTAATTTAATTATGGATTTAATTCTCAAGAGGTTCCTTTCCCCGACATATTTCCCCAGGCTATTGTACATTTTCATTGCCAAGTGCTCACCACAGCAGTGGTATAAATTCAGGTTCAGGCTGGACGCCACCCGCTTTGATTGGATGCCCATGGGAGCTTGCTACGAACCAACTGGTTGCTGCAGCTCCTACCTCACAGCAGCGACCACGCTTCAAAAAATACTTAATTGACTGTGAACGTTTTGGGGACATCCTGTGATCGTGAAAGGTGCTACAGAAATGCAAGTCTTTATTTCTTTGCTGTGAGAAGGGCTACAGTCCAGCACAAAAGGGGAAATGCTCAATCTTACAGCTGGTACCAATAGGAGAAGTTCCATCCGCAATTCAATAGGAGGACAGTCAAACAAACGCTAGTGTCTCCACAAGCGTTCAGGTAAAACTCCTGCAAAATCAACTTTGATGGACTGGATGCTATCAGGATGGCCGATAAGTGTCTCCCCCAACCAGGTCCAGTTTTCTCAGCTCTTAAATGGTTAGTGTTCCAGGGGAAGACAAAGAAAACACTTTAAAGACAGAGGCTCTCCATGAAGTGCAGCTGCATTAACATTAATGACTGGGAGGAATTTGCTACCAGTCGTTCAAAATGGCAACGGCTTGTCCATCAAGCCGCATCACACTTTAAATCACAATGTCTTAATGATGAGGCAGAGCAGTGGCAGCGAAAGAAAGAAAAGGAAGTAAATCCTGCACTCTGGATTCCACTGCCTTGTGGGACATCCAGGCCGATGTGCTCAAAAATCTGTGGGTCGAGAATCAGCCTATTCAGTCGCATGAAGACCCGTGGCAGAAATTCATGACCCTGACTGGATGTCATCCTCGAATAGAGGGACAGCTGACAATGCCTATAATTATGCTAACTCACTAATTGCGAGTGTGGTGGGGGGGAGACTTTTTCTACAGGTGGTTGCTCCAGCAATAATCTGGTTCAAAGGGGTGAAATTTGTTTTTCTCTCACATACAGGGGCATAGTCATGGTGTTGTAGCTTCACTGGAGCTCTTCTCATGTTGCAAACATATTGTATAGAGTCTATGTTTGTATTCATAGCGATCATCTAATAAAAGTCACTAGTTACACATACAGTCACACATATGGAACCTTTAAGAGGTAGCGGGTACAATGAGGCCTTCTGCGGTCAAACAATAGTTTCGTCCCTGCAGTGTTACTGGGGCGCCGCATACTCAGTGCCCCTTGCTCTTCACCCGAAGGTGCTGACACTTCTTGGGAGTATGGTTCCACAAGCTTCCTGCCTAAATAGTTACGCTTCACGTGCAAGCCCAGACAGTGAGATTCATCAGGCTAATTGTCCAGAAGGCAGTGCAGCAAGCCCCCCCCCAATCCTGCCTTATCCACCGGAGAGCCTCCAGCTCTTTTTCAAAGACATCAGCAGACTTTGTGGCTATACTCCCTGACACACGTTATAGAACACACTTCAGTAACAACAATAGGGGAGTTACCCGCTCCTTTTTTTTTTAAGTCATGGGACTTAATCTTATTTGAAGATCGTCAAATTTACCAAAACATACAAGGGCAAACCAAATGAGATGCTCTGTCACCCGATACTCTGTGATGCAATGCCACGGCATGTTCATGATTAAAATCAGACAAATTACTGGAATTTTTGGATTCCAGTCACATACTGGAACACCTGATTAGTTGAAAAAGTCGGGGTTTCAGCCTTGAATAGATACCAGCTGAGACAGACTATGAAGGAAGATTCTGCAGTCTTAGAAACTGCAGGCTGCTGTTTGCAATGCAGCACCACATGCAAAATCCAAATCAATCAGGCTGAACCTGCTAAAACAGTAATTCATTTTTTAATCAGAATTCGCTTTAAGTACATTTCATTGGATCACTACAGGTGACAAACAATTGATTTTGTTACCTGCAGGCATCAGAACCAAAGAAAGCTTTCAACTTGACTCGTTTAGCAAAAAAAACAACCAGTTGAAGAGCGAAGGCCCCATTGTGCAGGATGCCAGCAATCAGGAAATAGCAACTGAGTACCAAGTTTGAATTTTCAAACTTTGTAGATTTAGGCAGGGAAGACACAGGGAGGCAAGGAGTTTTCGCTTTGAGGTCCTGGGGGAAAAATGAGTTAGGAGTTAGTGACGAATTGGACTGACAAGAAGGAACAAAAAAAGGCTTGCATTGCTATAGCGTCTTGCACAACCTCAGGACGTTGCAAACGCTTTACAGCCAATGAAGTACCTTCACTGTTGTAATGTAGGAAATATGGCCGAAATTTGCACTCAGCAAGCTCCCATGAAAAGCTTTGTGGTAACAACCAAATAATGTTTTTGGTGATAAAAACAAAAATTGCTGGAAAAACTCAGCAGGTCTGACAGCATCTGTGGAGAGGAAGACAGAGTTAACGTTTCGAGTCCATATGACTCATCATCAGAACTAAAGAGAAATAGAAATGTGGTGAAATATAAGCTGTTTAAGGGGGGTGGGACAATTGGAGCTGGATAGAGGGCCAGTGATAGGTGGAAGCAAAGGAGAGATTGCCAGAGATGTGATAAACAAAAGGTCAAAGGGGTGTTGACGGTGGTGATATTAGCTAAAGGATGTGCTCATGATGACATTAAGGGTAGAAAGCAGGATGAGCAAATGACAGATGGCCCTAGTAGGGGTGGGGTGGGGGGAAGGGATCGAAATAGGCTAAAAGGTGGAGATAAAACAATGGATGGAAATAAATTTTTTAAAATAATAATAGGTGGGAAAAGAAAAAAAAATATATAAAAAATATAATAATAATTAGAAAAAATGGGATCACAAAGGGGGTGAGGATGGAAGAGAGTTCATGATCTGAAGTTGTTGAACTCAATGTTAAGACCGGAAGGCTGTAGAGTAACTAATTGGAAGATAAGGTGTTGTTCCTCCAGTTTGCGTTGAGCTTCACTGGAACATTGCAGCAGGCCAAGGACGGGCATGTGGGCATGAGAGCAGGGTGGTGTGTTGAAATGGCAAGTGACAGGAAGGTCTGGGTCATGCTTACCCCTTTGGCCTTTTGTTTGTCACATCTTTGGCAATCTCTCCTTTGCCTCCACCTATCACTGGCCCTCTATCCAGCTCCATTTGTCCCACCCCCCTTAAACAGCTTATATTTCACCACATTTCTATTTCTCTTTAGTTCTGAAGAAGAGTCATACGGACTCAAAACGTTAACTCTGCCTTCCTCTCCACAGATGCTGTCAGACCTGCTGCGTTTCTTCAGCAATTTTTGTTTTCGTTTCAGATTTCCAGCATCCGCAGTATTTTGCTTTTATCTTAATGTTTTTGTGATGTTGACTGAGGAATAAATATGGGTCGAGGACTTCGGGGAGAACTCCACTGCTCTTCTTCAAAATAGTGCCATGGGATCTTTCACATCCACGAGAGCGCAGGTGAGGCTGTGATTTAATATCTCACCTGAAAGATAACGTCTCCGAAAGATCAGAACTCCTTTAGTTGTGAACTAGGGCATCAACCTGAATTTCTGCGCTCAAGACTCTGCAGTGGGACGTTAACCCACAATCTTTTGACTCAGGGTTGCAAGTGCTACCAACTCAGCCACAGCAGAAATTAGCAATTACACAAGTCTCTCTCATTCATCAAAAAGAATAATAATTTCATTTTGAATAGAAGAGTCTTGTGCACCACGAGGTCCCACAAACAGAAAATAGGACTCAGGACCAGCTGGGGTTGTTGGTTGGGGGAGGCTCGTTGGTCAAGGGGGCAACACACCCTGCTTTTTTTTCTCCCCTAGGGCCATGGGACCTTTAACATCCACACAGGGCCTTGTTTCATGCATGCACTTTCTAGAATGAGCCACTGGATGATGATCAGGAGCCTGATTTGCTAGCCATGCATCAGTGAACTCAGCACAGGTGCAGGAACCAAACCTGGAACCTTCTCATCTATACAGCTTAGTGCTACACTAGATGGTGCCTTCACTGTGAGTAAATATTTTCATCCTAAACTCCCATTATGTTCAGCTGATGGCATTAACACATCTGTAGAATTACTCCACAGGCTAGACATAGGAGTAACATATTGTTTTGTATAAAAGTGCAATTTTTCATGCAAATTCTAGTTACTCTCCGTCAACAATCTTCCGAAGTTACAATTTCTTCCCCAATTCCCATTTTCTCCGCTCCTCCCCAAAGGGAGAACATGTGCTGTGCAAGTTTTCCCACAGTGCCAGCAGCACTCAGGAATCTCACTTTAATCTTTGACCGTGGAAGGTATGTCAATCCCAAGCTATCCAGTTCTCACCAGTCATCCACACACTCGCAAGTTGACAACAGGATAGCGATAGTAGCAGTAGCAGCAGCAGCAATCTTGACCCCTCCCTAGCCTAGGGATACTAATTCCTAATACAACTCCGCCACTGCCACCCAGCTTCAGATCGGCTAATCTGGCACAGAACTGGAACTGACTCGGGGATCTTCTGGTCTGCACAACCTAAGTAACTGGCCAGGCAGCTCCGCTTACAAGTAATTATAAATAGCACAAAGTATAGAAACATAGGAGCAGGAGTAGGTCATTCAGCCCTTCGAGCCTGCTCCGCCATTCAACATGATCATGGCTGATCCACTATCGCAACACCATACTCCTGCTCTCTCCCTATATCCTTTGAGGCCTTTGGAGTCCAGAAATCTATTTCCTTCTTAAATATATTCAGTGACTTGGCCTCCACAGCCTTCTGTGATAGAGAAATCCACAGGTTCGCAACCCTCTAAGTGAAGAAATTTCTCCTCATCTCAGTCCTAAATAGCCTACCCTGTATCCTTAGATTGTGGCCCCTTGTTCTAGACGCCCCCCTGCAGTACCCCACTAGTCATGGCCTGCTATTCCAAAAAAGACCCATTTATTCCTATTCTACGTTTCTTGTCTGTTAACCAATTCTCAAGCCATGCCAATTTATTATCCCAATCGCTTTAATTTTGCACACTAACCTCTTAAGTGGGACTTTATCAAAAGCTTTCTAAAAATCCAAAAACATCGCATCCTCTGGTTCTCCCTTATCTATTCTGTTAGTTACACCCTTAAAAAACTTCAGTACGCTTGTCAAACATGATTTCCGCAGACCAACCCCTAGTAACTCACTATATTTGATTAAGGATAATGACTTGAGAAGTTCTGATTCCATTGCATATTCATTATGTAGCAGAATTTTGTTTAGTATCCTTCTGTCTTACCTACTTCCAGCTCCTGACTGAATATCCTGATAAAAAGGATCAAATTTTAATTACTTTATGATGGTTATATCTATTCTTAAACTACATAAACCTTCAAAATGAAGTACCTTTTAGTATGACAAATTTCAATTCTAACGCTATCAGAGCTCCCTTACTAACATCAGTATACCTGCCCGCCTATTGATACCTTTCATAACACACTGATGCACATTGATGCACTGGGTGATTGATAGTTGCTGACACCTAGTGCATCAATGGAGTTGTAAGTGATTCCTAACATAAACCAAGGAAAATTTAAATTTCTAAAGTGCCTTACCTTATTTCAGAAAATCAAGATACTTTATGCACATCTATTTTAAAGTGCAGTGATTACTGTTTTACAGGCAAACATAGCAGCCATTTCAGCACAAATGTATGACTAGTTATTTTTATTTGAATGTTGCTTGTTGAAGGAGAAACGTTGGCCAGAACACAGGGAGAATTTCTTGATCCCTTCCAATAACGCCATGGGATTTCACTATCCACCTCAAGTCACTGGGGCAGGATAAGCCCTCAGTTTCACGTTGCAATTAAAGGGATGGCATTTCTAGAAAGCAGCAGCTCCTCAATATTGCAAAGACGACAAATATTAGATGTATTATATTGCCTCATACAAAAATGTCATGGGTATACTTCATATGATGCAATGTGCTCCATAAAGATGACAGTGATCAGCTAGGATATTCTTTCCCTTCTTTTGCATAGCGGTAACTCTGAAATAACAGGTAAATATTTAACCCCAGCAAAAGTGCTTTCATTGTTTGTGAGACACTCCATTGATGGACATGCTGCAGGAGACCACCAAGGTTGAAAAGAGTAAGAGAGAGGACATGACAAATAAAGCAGGGCTTAGATGAATTTAGAGGTCATGGAAAGAATAAGTTGGGCAACAGATGGTGTTATTTTCAACATTGTAATTTTGCTTCAAGTACACTAAGTAAACTGCAACATGATATATGCTTGGATATTGTGAACAGTTGACGAAAAGTGAGTCTGCCTCAATGGGATAAAGAGGAAAGAGCCTACGGGGCAAGTTCAGTGGTATACAGGAGTACTACAAATCAGAAATTCGAGATTATAGTTTTACAGCTCTATCCATGACACTTTTTTTTTATTCTTTCCTGGGATCTGAATGTCACAGCAAGGCCAGCGTTTGTTGCTCATCCCTAACTGTCCTTAGAGAAGGTGGTGGTGAACCACTTTCTTGAACCGCTGCAGTCCATGTGGTGTAGGTACACCCACAGTGCTGCTAGGAAATGAATTGCAAGTTTTTCGCCCAGCGACAGTGGAGGAACAACAACCCAAGTTAGAATGGTGTGTGGCTTGGAGGGGAACTTGCAGGCGGTGGTGTTCCCATGCGTCTGCTGCCCTTGTCCTTCTAGGTGGTAGAGGTGGTGGGTTTGGAAGGTGCTGTCAAAGGAGCCTTTGCAAGTTGCTGCAGTGCACCTTGTAGATGTTACACATTGCTACCGCTGTGCGTTGGTGATGGATGCAGTGCCAATCAAATTGACTTGCACTCCTCCACCAGCCAGGTTTCTCTCTCAAAAGCTAAAAGCAAAAAACTGCGGATGCTGGAAATCCAAAACAAAAACAAAAATACCTGGAAAAACTCAGCAGGTCTGGCAGCATCTGCGGAGAGGAACACAGTTAACGTTTCGAGTCCGAATGACCCTTCAACAGAACTAAGTAAAATTAGAAGAGAGGTGAAATATAAGCTGGTTTAAGAGGGGGTGGGACAAGTAGAGCTGGATAGAGGGCCAGTGATAGGTGGAGATAACCAAAAGATGTCACAGACAAAAGGACAAAGAGGTGTTGAAGGTGGTGATATTATCTAAGGAATGTGCTAATTAAGGGTAGAAAGCAGGACAAGCAAGGTACAGATAGCCCTAGTGGGGTTGGGGTGGGGTGAAGGAATCAAAAAAGGCTTTAGCTCTACTTGACCCACCCCCGCCACCCCCCTTAAACCTGCTTATATTTCACCTCTCTTCTATTTTTACTTAGTTCTGTTGAAGGGTCATTCGGACTCGAAACGTTAACTGTGCTCCTCTCCGCAGATGCTGTCAGACCTGCTGAGTTTTTCCAGGTGTTTTTGTTTTTATTCTCTCTCAAAAGAATTTGTGCTGATATGGTACGGATGGTCCATTTATGCCATTACTCTAAAATATGCATTCACATTAATCACATTCTCCCAGGAAGAACGAATGCAATCCTCCTCCATGGTATCCCAAGTTATCACAGGCCTGGGTCACAATACTCTCATATAGATCCAGTTCTTTCTACCGTATATTCTCACTATCTCCATTGTTCAGTCTGATTCATTCTCACCTGTCTCTTTAGGAAATCTTGACAGTATCTGAGTTTCTGATCCCCTCCTCACTCCCCATCAGGCGCAACAAATTTTCAAAGGCAGCATAAGTGGTTTGAGAACTGTGTGCCAGCAGTTTTTGAGGAATCATAACATCTCTGACGATAAGCAAAGGCATAGTTTCAACCACATACGTGAAAAGTAGGAGAAATTCACTCAGACTCAATGTGATCAGCCAGACATTATGAAATCCAGCACATTAACATTTGGAATGTAAATAAGCTGAGTAATCCATTCCAACACCAAAGGCTCCTGCCCCAGCATGCTGGGAAAGTGCATTTTAGTTTGCTTTTCTATAGAGAAAGACAAGTTTTCTGAACAATTTAATTCAAAGAATTTTGGGGTCTGATTTTTACCGGGTATAAATGCCCACATCTGCTCCAGGAATAAAATTCGGGCCTTGTGTGCATTTCAACAGTGTGTCTGATTCAAACACTTCTGATCCATCCTCTGGTATCCAACTACAATGCAAACCACCTTGTGGCTATGTAGCAATATCTCACACAATTGCAACAGATGGTTTCGAGCTTAACAACTGAACAGTTACATAGCACCTATCATGTAACGTAACACCCCAGGATGCTTTACAAGAGGGGATGATGGTACCGAACAGGAGGTAAGAGAGAAGGTCAGGGAGGTAGGTTTTGAGAAGAATGTTTGAAGAAAGGGAGGAGAGAAATAGAAAGGAAAAGAGGTTTTGGAGGAGAATTCCAGAGTGCACAGATACAATGACTAAAGGTTGTGTCACAAATACGGAGTGACAAAAAAAAGGACATGTAGTAGACCACAGCTAAGGGTTGAAGGGTTTCCGCAGTTAGATGCAGCAAGGCCACAAGACAGATTTTTAATACAAGATTTTGAAGTCAATTATATCTGGTTATTTGCTACAGTTGTAGCACTCTCGCCTAAATCACGGTTCAAGTCCTATTTCAGGATTTCAGCCAAAAAGCAAACTTAATCTTTTCCAGTTCGGCCCTGTGAGGTGGAAATTCATCTTGGGCTGTGGCACAGAGCAGGCCAATTCAGTACTGCCCAAGACAAATTTCTACCTGTGTCCCTTGTCCTTCTGTAGTTTGAAGTTAAGTTCAGGTTTTACCCTTTACTCCAACATTTGCTATCGGGCACCTCATTTGAAATCACACCGAGGTGTTTTTCTTCAAGATTGTAAAATCCGAATCTCTTCGGTCTGTCCTCACAATGAAGTGCTCAGACATTTGGGAGCAGCTTGAGGATCTTCTCTGCCCCACCCCAGCACTCGAATATTTCAGTGACATGGTACTCAAGGTGCAGTTTGGCTGGAGTATTGTATAATTACAGTGTGACATTGCCCCAGTGGTTTTAATGATCTGCTTCCACACTGCCTCTCAGTTATGTGTCAAACCTGTCTGGTACGCTGTTAGCCTCCCACGGGTGTGCCATCCTAACCACCATACAATCTCGTTACAAGAATTAAACAGTTAAATTATGACAGTATCGCTCAGAAATGTGATAACCGCCTCTTGCTCATGGATCCCACACAAGTCTGTGGGAGCTGTTACTGATGGTGTCAACATAGTTGCACTATTCAACACTGCTAATTTATAAATGTGTTCATTTACACATTAAAATGTTGTAAATGTGTGCACATTTTTCACAGGTAATCAGGATTTGTGCTAATTATTTGACTTGAAGGCGACAGAAATTTCATTACAGAACACGGAGCTACTGGCAGAGACAAGATAAGGAACATTACATGTATTTCATCTTCTCACCCACTTTAAAACCTACTGCTTTAAATCGAGAACCTTGCGCTTTCTCAATTGCAAAAAAAGGACAGCTACGTTAACTTGAAATATCGCCATTTGATTAAAAGGTACCCTGATTTCAAGAGTGCAATGTCGGTACCAGCTGCTCCTTGTGCCATAATCCCCAACTTCCATTTCCTTTGGATCCCAGCCAAATGGTGGCAAATGAATCAGGCAGCAAAATAAAATAAAAGCAAAATACTGTGGATGCTGGTTTGTGGAGAGAGGAGCAGAGTTAATATTTCAAGTCCGTATGATTCTTCTTCCAAAGGTCTCAGCCAAAGGTCCATTGTAGCGCACCCAACTGCTGCACAGTGTGGGATCATCTAACCTATCACGGACCAGGGGTTGGACTTGGGATCTTCTGGGTGATCTCTATTAGTGGTCTTAAGAGTATTAAATTAAATCTTTCTGGCTATGCTCAATGCAGTTGGTTTTGTCCAAAAAACTTGTCACAAGTGGTCAGCTTCACAGAACCAGAATTTCATACAGGATTATCTGATTAAAGCCTTTAATTAAACTATTACAATATTTCAACCTTAAGAACTGCAAGTGTAATTAATATATCACTGATAATAAACTGGGAAGTTAGCTTGCTAAAATGATGTAGGAAGTGGTGCCAGAGCCAATATCCACAGTGGAGGAGCAATAAATCCCCTATTTTCCACCTCTGAAGATTCCTGGAGAAACTGTAGTTTCAGCAGCAAAACTTAATGGGCAGAATTTTGCCGTCGGTGAGCAGGGAGCGGGGCTCGCTCGCCGTGTAAAATGACGCGGGATGACGTCAGGCTGAACCCCCGACCTCATCCCGCCCCATTTAAATTTTCAGGAAGGCGGGGGCGCAGCAAAATCAGTTGCGGGTCTGCCGACCTGTCAATGGCCAATTAAGGCCATTGACAGGATCATTGAAACAAGGACCTGCCCGTCCAACCTTAAGGTTGGTGGGCAGGTCAGGAGCCCCGGCTGCAAATAGAAAAAACATGAAACCTCATCCACCGGCGGGATAAGGTTTCATGCAGTGAAAAAGTTTAATAAAGTTATAGTGTAAATTATGAACATGTCACATGAGGGGGACATGTAAGGGAATTTTTTTTTTCTATTTTTAATCATTTTCATAGTGGAAGCGATCTCCCTGAGGCTGCACTTTGCCTCAGGGAGATGTGCACTCTTTCGTGCACATGCGTGAAAGAGCGCACACTCGCTTTTGGGGAATCCCGCCCCCCCACCTGCACAGGAAGCGCATAGCGCTTCCCGCCAGACGTCACGTTGGGCGGGCCTTAATTGGCCCACCCATGTAAAATGGCGGTGCAGCCCACTTCTCCGGCGGGAATCGACTCGTCGCCCACCAGAGATTGGGTCGGGCCCGCCCGCCTGACAGGCAGAAAATTCTGCCCAATGTCAATTTTCATGTCCAATGGATTGTAAGGTATCTTAAGTCCTCGACCATGTAAACTTGGTCCTGTACTTCAAATTAAATTTAAACAAATCGTTAAATTTAAGTTATTTATTAATACAATTCAACAGAATTATTGCAGGTCTTAAGAGTCCTGTATGGCCTTGTGAACACCAATATGCCTCGGTCCTGCTCTGAATTAGGGTTAAAATTTGTTGCAACATCATAGCACATGGACATATTATCAATATGTTAACGTCTTTGTTAAAGCAAATGCAAACAATATACTTCCCAATTTCAGTTTCAATGTTTTCAATCACAAGAGCTGAAAAACCAATATGACTATTATCCATGGGATGTGGGCATTGCCAGCAAGGCCAGCATTTGTTGCCCATTCCTAATTGCCCTTGAACTGAGTGGTTTGCAGAGGACAGTAAGAGTCAACCACACTACTGTGGGCCTAGAGTCACATGTAGGTCAGACCAGGTAAGGACGGCAGATTTCCTTCCGTAAAGGACCCAAGTGAACCAGATAGGTTTTTACGACAATGACTTCATATGCACCATTACTGATGGCTAGTTTTTCAATTCCAGATTATTACTTTAATTCAAATTCCACCAGAATCTCGATATGGTATGCGTTTCTGAGCTGCAACTTGAAAGCATATTCCAGTGTGATACGTTTCTTGACCAAAACAATTAAACACTGACTGGCCTCAGTCTAGTTTACCGAACAGCAATCAGACTTTGTGGCCTTAAAAAGAACACACATCCACATTCGCAGATTAAAATACGTACATCTCTGCCCTTGTAAAACAGCACATCCTCTGGTCTACCTTCATTAAGGCAATGAGAGATTCAATAATAAAACAATACATTAAAACAACAATTATGTGCGCTTTATTAAAACACGGCTGTTCAAGCTTGTGATTTCCCAGTTAAGCATGTCCAGGGGTATGGGATTAAAGCCATAATGGACCTACAGCAATGCTGCTTTTATGCCTCACTGCTTTTAAGCTTCATGGTGTTAGAGATCTTACTGAGCAAGTAGGTTGGAGTGCTGTCTAGAATTTGGCAAACTTTTAGCATAACTGCACTTTACCTTAGCCAAGGGAGTGAGTTTAATAATATTAAAAAAGAAAAACTATGACTCCCATGGCAAGCTGTTTACATCATGAGATGGAAGAGAGACCCAACGTGATTGTGGGAGGATTAATAAATTTTACTTTGTGAGATATTTGCTAGAGATCGGCTTGTGTTTATTGATGGACATTTTAAGGATAGTGGCATTTTCAAGCTATTTTTAAAACATATACAGCAGCTAAAATTTAATAGAATGCTTCAAACTAATTATGTTGCACAGTTGTGGTGTTAATAGCACAGAAATAGGTCACTCACCCCAACTGGCAGTTATGCTGTTTATACTGCCAGTGTTTATACTCTACACAAGCTTCCTCCCATACTAATTTATCTCAGCCTATCTGCATGTCCCTCATGTGCTTATCTAGCTTCCCTTAAATTCATCTATGCATTCACCTCAACTTCTCTATGTAGTAGCGAGTTCCACATTCTCATCGCTCTTCTGGGTAAAGAAATTTCTCCTGAATTCTCTAGTGGATTTATTTATGACTAGCTTATATTTATGGCCTTTAGTTTGTGGTCTTCCCACACATCTTCTGCAAGTCTTCCCTGTCAAACTTCTTCATAATGAGAATAAGTTGGTTGGTTAACTGTGGGTTTCATTTGATTAATCATCAACATGATTGACAATTTGCCAGATCACACCAGAAGGCAGAATCCTGTAATTTGATGCTGACTTTGCTCTAGTGTCTGTCCAAGCAGCCTCCTCCTTCAGGTGCCATGCCATTTTTAATATTTGAGCTCTGGTAGTGACAGCCGCTGGCTATTTGACTGTGGACTGCATCATTACTGAAGTGTTTAAAATGATTAAAGGATCCGATAGAATAGATACAGACAAGTGGAGCATTCCAGAAAAAGGAGCCAAAATCTTAAAAGTAGAGCTCGGCCATTCAGGTGTGAAATCCAGAAGCACCTTTTCACCCAAAGGGCAAAGGAAATGTGGAACTCTCTCCCCCAAAAGGGGCTTGTCAGGGGTCAATTCAAATTTTCAAGATTAAGATCAACATTTTTATTAATTAAGCGTATGAAGAAATATGGAACGATGACAGGTATATTTGAGTTGAGGTTCAGATCAGCCATGATCTAACTAAATGGAGGAACGGGCTTGAAAGGGCCGAATTTTCCAAAGAGCCTGGTTCTGGCCTCACTCACTTGTTCACACAGGCACTTTCCATAAACGTCACAGAATGGGCTCAGGAGTACGAAACCCAGCTGACATTTCCTTTTCTTGGTCAGGAGACAACACTGCCAAAATTTAGTGCTGTTCCTGCTGTGTGTTTTAAGAACTGGCTGTTTAAAATTAGTACACTGTGCTTAAAATATCCAGCACAAAACAGGAGAAGACCAAGTGCCAAAAATAATACTATGAAGTCCTGCCATAAAAAGAATGTGGACACAGTTCTTGCCACAAACTGCACATATGGATACTGGATAAAACACTGCTGGAGACGCTCCCTGTAGTGCAACAGCCTACTAACACACACTTCCTTGACGGATGGCCACTTAGGCAAAATACTCCAGGGCACTTGATACCCATGGAACCGTGCCCCAACCAAAAGCGAGGGAATCGAGGAATTATTTTAATCTAACCCACACATCAGGAAATAATGAGACCAAATCAGCCGCCATTGTACGTCCCCTCCCTACTTCTCCATCAATTTAACATGGCACCCACTTCATTGGACAGTAAAATCAGGCAGGTTGTAAACTGGCCAGCTGATCCAGCTCCGTCAGTATCCTACCTGACGGGTTAGGTTACCATTACCCTCCTCCCCAGAGTCTACAGGACGGGAGGGCAGAAATTAGAAGGGGAAATAAAACAAATCACAAATACGACATCAGGCAGGCTTGCAAGCACCACGATTTGCACAATTGAACATCCTGACCCCACAGCAGCAAAGTGTTGACAAGAGGTCGAAGGCCATAAATCTTACTTGAAAAAATTTTGGCAACTTAAGTACTATCCTTCAAACATGAACTTGAAGTAGAAGAACTGTGCACCTTGTTGCTGCAGCCTGTTTATTATATAGACACATGAAGCCTACTGTGTCCCGTCCTGCCTACCTAGCATTCTGTAAAAATGCAAGCATCCGAAATCATCCTTTCCGGCCAATTACCTAACATGTTTTATCAACTACCCTGTCTGCCTTGCTTTTGAGTGCAATTTTCAAATGTAACTTTCTCTTTGACATAGCAATTTTTTATTGACTTGTCACTGGCGTGATGTTTTTTTTTTGCCCTAAAGCCAAAAGCAGACTCGCAGTGTGACTTGAAGTTCATGAAGATTCCTGAAGATCAGCAGTAGGTCCTGCAGTGAATCTCTCCTGAAAAGGTTACCATGGATTCAAATACTGACTTGATAAACTGGTCTATTACATAAAAAGCAAAACCTCTCAGTCTCTGTGAACTCATTTCAGGTTTCTATGGGTTGTCACTGGGCACAATCAGCATATCGATTTCCCCTGGTGGGAGAATCTAGAACTAGGGGTCACTGTTTAAAAATAAGGGGTCGCCCATTTATCCAGAGATAAGGAGAAGTTTTTTTCTGAGTTTAGTGAGCCTTTGGAACTCCCTTCCTCAAAAGGCAGTGGAAACAATAGAGTTTTGAAAAGTTGATGTTTCGAGTCCTCATGACCCCTCAACAGAAGTTCTGTTGAGGGGTCATTCTGTTGAGGGGTCATGAGGACTCGAAACGTCAACTTTGCTCTTCTCTGCCGATGCTGCCAGACCTGCTGAGTTTTTCCAGGTATTTCTGTTTTTGTTTTGGATTTCCAGCATCCGCAGTTTTTTGTTTTTATTTTTGTTTTTATAATAGAGTTTTGAATATTTTTAAGGCAGAGCTAGACAGATTCTTGATAAGCAAGGGAGTAGTGGGTAGGCAGGAATGTGGAGTTGAGGTTACCATCAGATCAGCCATGATCTTATTGAATGGCGGAGCAGGCTTGAAGGGCCCAGTGGCCTACTCCTGCTCCAAATTTGTACATTCGTATCAATAACCATATAATAATATCAATAGGTATGTAAAAGCAAAATATTGCATACTACCCAAGACATAAGTGTTGCTTCTGTGATTATATTAATTCTTAACGTTATTAACCGATCCGATCAGTACCACAAGCCTTTCAAACTGGTGTAAAAATGCTGGCTCCAGGCACAACACAAAATTAGAAAAACAAAGAATTTCAATTTCCTCTCTGCTCTTTTTACTACATGGACGGATGAGTTTACATTCCTATCTCCAGTTAATTTGTTCAAAATAGATTAATGACTATGACTAAATAGCAAAGGCATTAACCAACATGTAAAAAAATTCAGGTTGGTTAGGTTGGAAGTTCAGTTCATTAAACCTCGAAATCTCATGAGGGATGTTCTTCACAGTTCACATGGATATTACACTTCTCACAAGTCTACTATTGTGCTTTAATGATGGACTAGTGACGGGACCAGTTCTCACAGTATCTATTCACTATACCTCTATTCTGCCTCTGTACAGTCCCACCCCAACACAACCCCGCCAACGGCTTTTACCCACTGGAGGGATCTTGTGCCACTGTCCATTGATTCAAGTTACAGCCCTTTCAGGCAAGCCTATTGCCCAGTATCTGTCTCACTCTCAACAGTAAATATTACCTTCTAGTTAGTTGTGACACTGAAATAATATTACTTTCAGCCTCAACAAAAACAGAATTACCTGGAAAAACTCAGCAGGTCTGGCAGCATCGATGGAGAAGAAATCAGTTAACGTTTCGAGTCTTCATGACCCTTCGGCAGAACTTTTAGCTTTTTGTTTTTACTTTCAGCCTCACAGGCCTTGAACCAAAGCCTCGAATTGCACTGGAAGTGCAGTGAAGAGTAATGAATGGCACAATATAAATATGACATTAAAGGCAGTCGCTTGCAGTTGAAGGGCTTTTGTATGGCTTGTATTATAATCTCACTGAGGAACGACTGGATGCAGTACTGAAAAGTTGGGCTGAGCTGAAAGGTTCAATGAAGAAGGGTGAAATTGAGATTTTTTTTTGAAAGGAGCGGAGAGATTTTCAAATCACCTGCTCAGCAACACTTTCATGGCAGTGTGTTGGGGTCTGAGAAGCACCTCTTGCTCAAGCTCTGTTTTAAAACAATGGTAGCTATTCACATAATTAGAACAAATTTTCTCTTCATGAAGGTTGCCCATCGTGTGCAACGCTATCCTGCACAAAGAGGTCCTGATCCCTGTTCCAACACCACTCCCAAGTTAGCTACTAAGGGGTTTGAGAGCTGCTCTGAAGGAGACTGACCCAGTGACATCCCCAGCACCCAGCAGCATGGATGAGAATTTTTAAAAATTCTTTCATGGGATGTGGGTGTCCTGCAGAGCTGGTAGAAAATGAGTTCCAGGGTTTTGATCCAATGACACTGAAGGAACGGGATTTAGTTCCAAGTCAGGATGGTGTGTGGCTTGGAGGGAATTTGCAGGCGTTGGTGTTCCCACACATCTGCTGCCTTTGTCCTTACAATAGAGGTCTTAGGTTTGGAAGGTACTGTTGATGGAGCCTTGGTGAGTTGCTGCAGTGCATCTTTGTAGATGGTACATGCTGCTGCCACTGTGTGTTGGTGGTGGAGGGAGTAGATGCTAAAGGTGGTGGAAGGGGTGCCAATCAAGCAGACCGCTTTGTCCTGGATAGTGTCAAGTTTCTGGAGTGTTGTTGGAACAGCACTCATCTTGACAAGCGGAGAGTATTCGATCACAGTCCTGAATTGTGCCTTGTAGATGCTGGGCAGGCACCAGCAGTTTTAGTAGAAGGCCCTTGTAACAGTTTTAAATGGTTACACTTGCTGCCAACACCATGCATGTGCGGTTGTGTGCGCAGCTGCCATCTTTACAGAGGGCAATGTGCAGCATGGCACATGCACAGCGATCAATGGCCCTGGAACTGCAAATATTACAGTGCCGAAAGCAGAAACTCTCAGGGGTCCCACAATTTTCTTTATCCCATTTGATTTCCTTAATATTTTTCTTGCCTTTTTATCCCCCATACCTTTGGGAAGGCACCTTTCTTCCAGTAAACCATCTTATCATAGCAGCACAGCTCAGTGGTGTGGAAGGGATGGTGTTTAACTAAGCCTGTATTCCTTCATCTGCTTGCCCTGTTGCCGTACTGGAAGAAACAAGCCCCGGAGCTGCAAATGGAATTACGGCCATCACCGGGTGGGATCAGAAGCCTCCCCTCCCTCCCCATTCCGATCCCCAGAAACTGCGGGGAGGCTGCGCCTGCCTGCCGCGGGGCTCAGAAACCGGGTGAATGGCTTCCAACCAGCATTGTATCTCCTTCAAATGACAACATAGGACTCTGCGCATGCATAGCCAAGTGCGCATGTGCAGGCAGGTATCAGTGGCCATCTTGCATTGGCAGGAAACAGAGTGTTTTAAAAAAGTATTCCTTTTCCTGCTTGCCACTTGTGCAAGCTGAGCATTCACATCGGGAGAAAACTGCTCTTAAGCAGCCTGTACAAGTAACATTGGTACAAATAGTCTTACTTTGTACCGGTATTAAAATTGCATCATAAATCCTGAGTTATAATCTAGAGTGAAATAGAGCGGGACTCCCTGGAGGAGGGAATGCCACTCTGCTCCACTCCACTGTGTTCTGGAATCGGGTCTGGCTCTAGCTCCAGATTTGCATCACAAATTCCCAGTCAAGGCTAACTCAACTCAACAAATTAAGTTGGGCTTTATACTGTCAGAAGGAAATCACATGATAATCTTCCATCTTACGCACTTTTCTACCAAAAAGTAACAATCACAAGTCAGGGTAGTTTAACACCATAAAGAACACAAATTAAAAGTCTGAGTTGAAAGTACCACATAATTTAAATGAACTATGGGAAGATTTCTCTGATATTTGATCGACAATGGGTTCAGGGGTTATGGAGAGCAGGCAGGAAAGTGGAATTAAGGCCGCAATCAGATCAGCCTTGATCTTACTAAATGGCAGAACAGGCTCAATGGGCAGAATGGTCTAACCCTGCTCCTATTTCGTATGATCACTATGTGACATCGCAAACATGGCAGAAGGATTTCCTACGCTCTACGTTTTGTTTGAAAATAAGGGAATAGGCTAACGAAGAAAAACCTGGAGAGCAGCACCTGGAATCACTGTTGTCCTTTGTGCTCTGCTACTCTAGTGCTCCAGTATTAACATAAAGGTAGCCTGAAATTTATTGACCCCGACAAACCCATAAATATAATTAGCAATAGCTGGAGCACTCCACTTCTCTTTACATTCTCTCAAGGGAAACTTTAACATAAATATTACTGGTACTTTATATATTCCAACAAACAATGTAATCGCACTTCCCAGAGGGTTTCAGCCTCTGTTTACATGCACCTGCAGCACTGAAAATCAACAGCAAATTTCAGCACTGATCCACATTCATGATTTATTTCCACTTAATGTTTTAATACTTGGCAGTTTGAATGCTTGATTTTAAGCTCAAGGCAGCGCAGTAAGTAAATAGAGAACAGATGATCCCTGGCCAAGTAAGCCAGCTGAGCTTCTCCTGTAGACCTCACAGCACGCGATTATAAAGCAGTGAGGCAGAAGTCAGGCAACAGAAACCGTGCACCTCCTTGGCTGTAGAAACGGTATATAAAAACAGAGACATAATCAGACCTCCCGAATATTCAAGCATTGTTCATTCCGCAACCTCAAACCGCCCTCTTATCTGGTATCATCAATCAGATTCTAGGCCAGTCCATTTCTGAACCAATTCAGAGGGTAAGCCCAGCAGCTTCCACATGATATCAGCTGATTATCATTGGGTTACTTCCCTCTACAAGATTCACAATCTGGACCAGTATCAAGGATATTAAAAATTTTCATGATTATGAGTCTTGGGTAGAAACGCAAGGTTACAGTTTTCCCATAAAGTCAATAATGGAATCCTCATTCTCAAAACACCATGAAATGAAAACACTTGATTAAACAACACATCATCCACAAACTGGCTTTTCCTTCACACTACAAGTGGCAGCAAGCCAGTCGGACCCAAAGGTGCAGTTCAAAACGACGGTGTTTATTTAATTGCAATGCTTCTTCTTTCAAACCAATATTTCATGATTAATTGAATTAAATTGGCCACATATCATGATTATTAAACCTCTCTCTTTTAACTCAATTAAAATTTAGCTTTCATCCTTGTTCAGTGGTAGCGCTCTTGCCTATGAGTCACAAGGTTTTTAAGTTCAAGTCCCACTTGAGGGGCTTCAGCACAAGATCCACGCTGACACTTCCAGTGTCAGTAGAGAGGGTAGGCTGCACTGTCAGAAGCGACTCCAGCTACCTGCTCAAGTCAATGTAAAAGATCCCATGGCAATATTTTATGCAAGGGATTATACCTTAGTGACCTATCCAATATTTATCCCTCGACCAACATCACGAAAAACAGAATTATCTGGTGATTAATTCATTGCGGGACCTTGTACAAATATTGGCTGCCGTGGTTCCTACATTCCAATAGCAACTGCACTTCAAAAGTATTTTGTTTGTTATAAATGTGGTTGACTCTTAAATGCTCTCTGAACAAGGGCTATTAGGGATGGGCAAGACATGCTGGCCTAGCTGGCGACACCCACATCCCAGGACTGAATTAAACAAAAAGAGCTTTTGGACATCCTGAGGTTCTGAATGGCCTGGATAAATACAAGTTATTTCTTCTACGATTGATTAATATGTGGCAGGGATGAAAACCTTTTGATAGCGAGCAACCATACACATGCCTATCAATACATGTCTGTAATCAGTCACTGGGGTCTTCAAGAGTGTCCTTGGGTTGGGCTCATTCAGTGGCCAAGCAGATAAGCATGCCACCCAGAATGGTAGTGAGTTGTATAAACGGGAGGAAGGCCCCAGTTTTGGTTTTCTCCATCTGGACCAGTTGTTGAGCCACTGCAGTTACCGTCGTTGCCACTGGACCAGGGAGGGAAACATCAGCCAGAGTGCATACTCCTGAAGATATCCAATTGGGTACATGAAAGCCAGAGGGGACAGGATTGAGCTCAGCTGTATTACCTCCACGGTCAATTACCCTGAGACACTGGCCAATTTCACACAAGAGCTATGGTCACTTAGCCAAATACTGGAATGCTGTTACCACCCATGAACCCAGTAAGAGTCATGATTTAAAACGATACGTATAGTGAATATCATGTTGGCTTTCCTTCCATCTTCCATAAAAGTCAACTTTGTTTTTCGAAGGGAAGCAGCTATGCGAAATTTTGTTCTCCATTTCCTGTTCATTCAAAGTGCTGCTTTAGGTGTGCACAGCTGTGGCGGCAGAGAAGGTGAAATGCAAGCCCAGTCTAACAAATGTTGTCCCCCCTATCTTCTCAATATATCACCAAGGCTCTGTAACAGTAACATTCTCCTGTCTTTAGACCCACTCCAATGGGTAAAACACACCTATGTCTTAGCCTTCACTATTTATTTGCCACCCGGGTGAGATAAATTTGCCTTGTAAATAATTATCTCTCAATTACATCAATAGACAAATGCACTGAATAATCCTGTGTGTGTGTGTGTAACGATTGCCTGCTACCACTTCAACAGAAACACTGAATAAAGGGAATTCAGACTCATTATTACAAAGGTGCGTGGAAGCGGGGATCAGTTTCAGCTCCAACATCAATCCAAATTTCCACAATCAGATAAACATATCCTAATCACAGGTGCCAATATAGAAAGGATCCACCACAAGGGCTAGTTTCACATCAGCACTGATCAAGGAGGAAGATAACATGGTTAAAAAGAAGGCCTCATGGAGATTTATGAAGTCAGGGAAGGAGGTGGTAAATCAGAGATGCTGAGGTAGGGAGTGCCAGAGAGCAGCAGCAAGGTGACTACAGCACTGGCCACCAATGGTGGAGCGGAGAATGCTAAGCTGGTGTTGGAGGTTGCAATATCGCAGCCGTTACACTGAAAATCAGTAATAATCGCATCATTTCCAACCCCTAATTCACATTTATCCAGGATCTGAAACCTGTACAACCTGTAGAACTTTCAATCTTTTCCTCTTCCAACAACCCACAGGCTTTTGAAATACCTAACCATTATTTCATGATTAACCTCATCTCGTCACCCTATAACTTGTGATGCCTTGCATTTTGGCCCTTAGCCCTTTTCCATGGTGCTGGGGGTGCGGGGCAGGGAGCAGGGCGTGCAGTGGCAGGGGGGCGTTGTGAAGCAGCTAAGAATACAAAAAACAGAAACAAATAAAAAGCCCGAAGTATAAAGGGCCCAAGAGCTGACCAGTTCAAAAGGTTACGCCTCATGTAATGTGCTTTGAACATTTTTCTACTTTAAAAAGGTGCTCATGTAGTTGATTCAATCAGGATGTAACTTTCTGAAAAAGCCGGGTGACTTCTACAGTACAACTATGTTCCAGCATCTGGGAGTGATTGTTATGCTTGACTGCTATGACTCATTTTAAGTTAGTCACGTCATAAATGATCTGGATCTATCTGGTCGCAACCATCAGCATCTGATGCTAAGACGCACACAAGTGACCCACACACTGCAGGAACACATGTTCACCCACATTTTGCTGGATTTGTGCAAAATTCAGCCACAACTAGTTGACAGCTTCAATCAACAGTTTCTCCACAGTATTGGCCTTGGTTATCATGTAAATGTAAGCACATATTTTTCAGTGAGTTTTTCTGTCAACAGTAAGCTCTCTGATGCGTACAAGAGCACGAGAAAATCGTAAATGAAGAAGGGCTACTTTGCTCATTGATGCTGAGTTCCATAGCCCTCCCATCAAAGCTTCCAGGTGTACTGGACAATCTCTAACAGTATCCTGGGCTTTATTAATAAGGGCATAGAGTACAAGAGAAAGGAGGTTATGTTGAACTTGTATAGGATACTAGTTTGACTTCAACTGGAGTATTGCATCCAGTTCTGGGCAGAATATTTTAGGAAGGGTATGGAGTGTGTACAATAAAGATTCATGAGAATGGTTCCAGGGATGAAGAGCTTCAGATATGAAGATAGATTGGAGAAGTTAGGTCTGTTTTCCTTGAAGAAGGCTTCGAGCAGATTTGATAGAGGTATTCAAAATCATGAGTGGCCTGGATAAAGTAGTTAGGGAGAAACTTTTCCCACTCATGGAAGGATCAAGAACGAGAGAGCACAGATTTAAAGTAATTGAAACAAGAAGCAAAAGCGATATGAGAAAAAGCTTTTCATGCAGCAAGCAGTTAAGGTCTGGAATGCACTGCCTGAGAGTGTGATGGAGACAGATTCAGTCATGGCACTCAAAAGGGAATTATACAGTTATCTGAAAACAAAGAATGGGAATGGTTATGGGGAGAAAGCGGGGAATGGCGCTAGCTGAATTGTTCATTTGGAGAGCTGGTGCAGACACACTCCTTCTACACTGTAACAATTCTATAATTCTGCGATTCAGAGGCAAGTGTGCTGCCCACTGAGCTACAGGTGTAAACATTCAACCACCCTGCCTTCTGCATGAATACCCACTAAGTGTACGTGCCCTATAAACACTGCCGCCCTCCCAAAAACCCCTACTCACTGCACTCCACATATAAACCAACCCCCCACTCACTGCACTCCCCCATCTAAACTCCCCACTCACTGCACCCTCCATATTATACCCCCCACTCACTGCACCCTCCATATTATACCCCCCCACTCACTGCACCCTCCATATTATACCCCCCCACTCACTGCACCCCCATATAACCCGCCACCCACTGTACCCCCATTTAAAGCCCTCCACTCACTACACCCCCTATACCCCACATTCACTGAACCCCCTCATACCGCCCACTCACTGCAACCCCCCACTCACTGTGCTGCCCCGTACCGCCCACTCACTGCACCCTCATATAAAGCCACCACTCACTGCACCCCCTGTACCCTTACTCACTGCACCCTCAATACCCCCCACTCACTGCAACCCCTCATAACGCCTACTCACCCACTCACTGCAACCCTCCACTCTCTGCACACCCCCATGCCCATCACTCGCTGCACTCCCCCCACTCACTGCACCCCCGTACCTACCACTCACTGCACCTCCCCCACCCACCACTTGCTGCGCCTCCTCCCCACTCGCTGCACCCTACCCCCACTCGCTGTTCACTCACTGGATGCAATTTCATCCTTGCCCTTGATGATAAGTTACTATTAGGCTGAGGCCTGTACTAGTCATACTTGCCCCTAACGTGCAATGTAAAGCTGATCCTCCCAGGCATCATCCTTGGCCAATAATGGCAGGTTTATATTCAGAGTGCAGTTAGCTGCAATACATTCGGAGCTGGGATCACTAACACCCATGCAACATTAAGGCTATCGCAGTGGATGGCAGCAGGCTATATGACCATTCTAGCTACAGCCAACGCTGCTCTGACCATGTGTGTACCCTGAAATATCAGTGAACAGTGATCAGGATCAGAAGCTGATGATTTAATTCCTTCTCCCCTAAAGCAGGGTGCAGCACCCCAACAATAATTAACTCAGTTCATAGGAACATAGGACTTAGGAGCAGGCATAGGACATTCAGCCCTTTGAACTTACTCTGCCATTTAACAAGGTAATGGCTGATCTGGTTGTGGTCTCAATTCCACTTTGCTGCCTGCCTCCAATAACCTTTGGCTCCCTTGTCTATGAAAAATCCGTCTAACTCAGCCTTGAATAAATTCAATTACTCCAGCCTCCACTGCTTTCTGGGGAAGAGAATTCCACAGACTAATGACCCTTTGAAAGAAAAAAAATTCTTCTCATCTCCGTCTTAAACAGCGGACCTCTCATTCTTAAACTGTGTCCCTTGGTTCTAGTCCCTCCCACAAGTGAAAACATCTGACTGGTATCCATGCTATCAAATCCCCTCAGGATCTTATGTGTTTCAATAAGATCACTTATTCTTCTAAACTTCAACAGGTATAGATCCAACCTGCTCAACCTTCAGACTCAGTCCTTCCTATGACGACTTTGTACCAGGGTACATCTACGCACAAAGCCATTGTCAGAGCTAGCTCCTTTCCATCAGCTGGCTGTCTGTCCAAGGTCAGTGAGTGGGCCTTCAACATTTAATTACAGGTGGACAGAGCTCAGCTTTCCCCCCCTCCAACGCTGACGCGAGCGGGCAACATAATCAGAGCTACCCGTTTCCTCTACTCTCACAGAGACACTTACCCAATACTGCACAAAGCAACACAATATGAATGGGAGGATAGTGTGCTGCTAAGTGGTCTGCCTTAATAACTTACACTGAAACATTCTTTTGGATTTGCTTAAGCAGTGGCTACTGAAGGTTTGGCAGCATTCGGAAAAAAGGCAACACAAACTGCTCGTTCCCCTGGTATGTTTGTGATTAACCAAGCTCTTGCTAGTTTGTTTTGGATACCAACTCCCTTGTCCTTGCCTCAAAGCAGGACGAGGGCCAGACACACCCACCCACCAGAGCATCCGGACAGAAATGTTAACTCAGGCTGAAAGTTTGGCCTTGTCAAAAAGCTAATCTGGAACAACATGTTTCTCACAATATCAGGTGACTAGTTCAGTACAACAGAGCGCTAAATCAACAAAGGACTGCAGAAAAGGCTATCCAGATTATTCTTGTAAAAATTAGCAATGGAATTTTGCCATCGACTGGGTTACCTTCAGGTCAATTTTATTTAAGTAAAAGGAAAGACTTGTATTTATATAGCATTGTTTGCATCCTGAAGGTGTTCTGAAATGCTGCACAGCCAATGAATAACTTTTGAAATACAGTCACTGTTTGTAAGCAAACACAGCAACTAATTTGTACACAGCATGGTCACACATTATAAATATGTAACATGAAGGCCAATGTCGAAACAGTAACTTGGACTTAAGAGTGGCAGTAAAGGATTTAAGAGAGATGACTGAGTGCATGGTAGAGTGGGGGAGGCGCAGTCGGGAAGGGAGAGATTTTGAGAACGCTTTTAAGAGCAGGTTAAGGGCGAAATGTTGGCCAAAGTACCAAAACTTCCTGTACCTCTTCCAATAGTGTCATGGGATCTTTAACAGGACTCAAGTTTAATATTTCTTCCAAAAACAAGACGTCTGACAACCAGGTAATTACAGGCCAGTGAGCCTGACGTCAGTAGTAGGTAAATTATTGGTAGGTGTTCTGAGAGATAGGGAACCTTGGTTTTCAAGGGATATTGGCGATCTGGTTAAGAACAAGAGAGAGGTGTATAGCAGGTATAGGCAACAAGGAGCAAATGAGGTACTTGTAGAGTATAGAAAATGTAAGAAAATACTAAAGAAGGAAATTAGGAAGGCAAAAAGAAGACATGAGGTTGCTTTGGCAGATAATGTGAAGGTAAACCCGAAGGGTTTCTACAAGTATATTAAGAGTAAAAGGATAGTAAGGGACACAATTGATCCCCTTGAAGATCAGAGTGGTCGTCTATGTGTGGAGCCTCACGAGATGGGGGAGATCTTAAACAGTTTTTTTGCATCAGTATTTACTCAGGAAACTGGCATAGTGTATAAGGAAGGAAGGGAAACAAGCAGTAGTGTCATGGAACATATAGAGATTAAAGAGGAGGAGGTGCTTGCTGCCTTACAGCGAATAAAGGTAGATAAATCCCCCAGGCCTGACATGATATTCCCTCGGATCTTGAGGGAAATTAGTGTAGAAATTGCAGGGGCCCTGACAGAAATATTTAAAATATCCTTAGCCACGGGTGAGGTGCCGGAGGATTGGAGGGTAGCTCATGTTGTTCCGTTGTTTAAAAAAGGCTCCAAAAGTAAACCAGGTAATTACAGGCCAGTGAGCCTGACGTCAGTAGTAGGTAAATTATTGGAAGGTGTTCTGAGAGATCAGATATACAATTATTTGGACAGCCAAGGGCTGATTAAGGATAGCCAGCATGGCTTTGTGCGTGGTAGGTCGTGTTTAACGAACCTTGTAGAGTTTTTCGAGGAGGTTACCAAGAAAGTAGATGAAGGAAAGGCTGTGGATGTTGTCTACATGGACTTTAGTAAGGCCTTTGACAAGGTCCCACATGGGAGGTTAGTTCAGAAAGTTCAGACACTTGGTATCCATGGAGAGGTGGTAAACTGGATTCGAAATTGGCTGTGTGGGAGAAGACAGAGAGTGGTAGTGGATGATTGCTTCTCAGACTGGAGGCCTGTGACTAGTGGTGTGCCTCAGGGATCTGTGCTGGGACCATTGTTGTTTGTTGTCTATATCAATGATCAGGATGATGATGTGGTAAAATCGATCAGCAAGTTTGCTGATGACACTAAGATTGGAGGCGTTGTGGACAGCGAGGAAGGCTTTCAAAGCTTGCAGAGGGATCTGGACCAACTGGAAAAATGGGCCAGAAAATGGCAGATGGAATTTAATGCAGAAAAGTGTGAGGTGTTGCATTTTGGAAGGACAAACCAAGGTAGGACATACACAGTAAATGGTAGGGCACTGAGGAGTGCGGAGGAACAAAGGGATCTGGGAGTTCAGATACATAATTCCCTGAAAGTGGCGTCACAGGTAGACAGGGTTGTAAAGAAAGCTTTTGGCATACTGGCCTTCATAAATCAAAGTATTGAGTATAGGAGTTGGGATGTTATGGTGAGGTTGTATAAGACATTGGTGAGGCCAACTTTGGGGTATTGTGTGCAGTTCTAGTCGCCTAACTACAGGAAGGATATCAGTAAGATTGAAAGAGTGCAGAGGAGATTTACTAGGATGTTGCCGGGTCTTAAGGAGTTGAGTTACAGGGAAAGATTAAACAGGTTAGGACTTTATTCCTTGGAGAGTAGAAGAATGAGGGGGGATTTGATAGAAGTTTACAAAATTATGAGGGGTATAAACAGAGAAAATGCGAGTAGGCTCTTTCCACTTAGATTAGGAGAGATAAACACGAGAGGACATGGCTTTAGGGTGAAAGGGAAAAGGTTTAGGGGGAACATTAGGGGGAACTTCTTCACTCAGAGAGTGGTGGGAGTGTGGAACGAGCTGCCATCTGACGTGGTAAATGCGGGCTCACTCTTAAGTTTTAAGAATAAATTGGATAGATACATGGATGGGAGAGGTCTGGAGGGTTATGGACTGGGTGCAGGTCAATGGGACTAGCGGAATAATATTTCGGCACAGACTAGAAGGGCCGAATGGCCTGTTTTTCTGTACTGTAGCGTTCTATGGTTCTAACGTAGCCACCCTGTACAGAAGTGACAGCCTAGAAAACATGCTGTTTAGGGCGGGGACTGAAACCATAACCTCTGACTAGCAAGAGTCCCATCACCAAGCCCAGCTGGCATTCATAAAACTAACATTTATGAATTCAAAATACTTTGCCTTGCTGACACATCTCACCAACCTTGGTCCTCCAAAACACTGCCACCTTCTTCAAGCCCACGTTCTGGCTTGACCCCGACAATTCATTGTCTTTGGTCTCCAATGGTCTCCATCTCTCTGCTCCTTTCAGCGGCAGCATCTATCTCAGTCCTACTCACTGGAGCTCGCTGCTTAAGTTTATTGACCTTTACTATTTCTCCCTGCTCTTAAAAGCCTTCTGAAAATCTCTCCCTTCTCCACTGCGCCTCCCCCATTCCACCATGCACTCAGTCATCTCTCTTAAATCCTTTACTGCCACTCTAAGTCCAAGTTACTGTTTCGACATTGGCCTTCATGTTACAAAAAAAAACCACAGTAATTATTTTTCCCTACAAATCGCTTATGCAACTTGTTCTTGCTTAAATTTGGGTCAGCTTCTCACTGAATAAATTCCCTAGTTCATCAGGGAGCTCTGGAAAATTACACAATTGATGTATTAATGTGCTTGGCACAAGCACATTGCAATCCATGTCCAAATGCAGCAAGGCCTGGACAACATCCAGGCTTGGGCTGATAAGTGGCAAGTAACATTCACGCCACACAAGTGCCAGGCAATGATCATCTCCAACTAGATAGAATCCAACCGACATCCCTTGACGTTCAATGGCATTACCATCACTGAATCGCCCACTTTCAACATCCTGGGTGTTACCATTGACCAGAAACTGAACTGGGCTAGCCATATAAATACTGTGGCTACAAGAGCAGGTCAGAGGCTAGGAATCCTGCGACGAGTAACTCACCTCCTGACTCCCCAGCCTGTCCACCACCTACAAGGCAAAAGTCAGGGGTGTGATGGAATATTCCCCACTTGCCTGGATGAGTGCCGCTCCCACAACACTGAAGAAGCTTGACGCTGTCCAGGACAAAGCAGCTTGCTTGATTGGCACCTCATCCACAAACATTCACTCCCTCCACCACTGACACACGGTAGTAGCAGTGTGCACCATCTACAAGATGCACTGCAGAAATTCAGCAAGGCTCCTCCAACAGCACCTTCCAAACCCACAACCACTAGAAGGACAAGGGCAGCAGATAGATGGGAACACCACCTGCAAGTTCCCCTCCAAGTCACTCGCCATCCTGACTTGGAAATTTATCACCGTTCCTTCAATGTCGCTGGGTCAAAATCCTGGAACCCCCTTCCTAACAGCACTGTAGGTGTACCTACACCACATGGACTGCAGTGGTTTCAGAAGGCAGCTCACCACCACCATCTCGAGGGCAACTAGGGATGAGCAATAAATGCTGGCCCAGCCAGTGAAGCCCACATCCCGTGAACAAATAAAAAAAAAAATTCAGATCCTGTTCCCAGCAAGACTGCAAACAATTGTCACAATAATCATATAAAATGTCAAGCACGTATGCCATTTATCTATTAACTGATAGTTATCTCCAGACCCCAGTGACTTTCTCCTGACCAAGCGTGATGGTTTAATCTACACGAATCCACAAAGGTGGATCTGGTCAGCGTGTAGTATTTTTTCCTTTTCTTCTTTCTCAGCTCTGAGTTCTGCACTTGAATTCGGCAGTAATTCTGGAATTAGCAATCCTTTGCTATTCTCAGTCACAGTCTAGCCTATTGGTTTACCGGTTGCTTAAAATAAAAGAAATGGATATTTGCTACAAGCTGTTTGCATGGAAACTGCACAACAGTTCTTGACATTAGTGCACAAGTATTGCGTTTGTATCACAGTCAGTTGCACATGATTTAAATGAGGCAACATCCTAATTATTTGAGTAGTAAACGCCTCCACTAAAACAGTTGATAGAGAAATGGCACAGAATTTTATTCAGGGCACTTTAGTAATACCGCAGTTGTTAAAAAAAGGGTACTGAGTTGTCAGGGTTATGATACTGTACTAACAACCCAAAGTTCGTGAGTTCAAATCCCACCACAAGAGGTTGTGAAACTAAATTCAGCAAATGTGCTAATTTCTGCAGCAAAAACAAAATGATTCACTTCGCTCCTTCCATGTGTGCCTCTAATCCCCACAGCGTAATTCACTTGGAAGAATTCTAGTAACAATAGCTTAACTTAAATATACTGCCTTTAATGTCCCTAAACATCCCAAGGTGCCAACTTGTTGTAATCACAAGGCAACTAGAGATGAACAATAAATTTAGTTTTAACAGTGCCATTCACATTCACGAAACAAAGAAGGTTGATTTCTACGGTCACATTGTTGAGTGGTGGGTCTATGCATTCAGAGTATATGGCATCAAAATAAATGGTCTGAATAACAAGTCAGTTGTTTGGTGACTCTCAATGCCCCAGAGGCAACGAAGCCACATTAATTTACTTGATAACCATGCGACCAAAGCCAGGGCTGAGATTTAACAGCAGTATCCTTCTGTAAAAGGGTTATAATTATTAACAAAATTCATCTCAACAACAGCCTCATCCAAATGAAAACTCATCACTTCGAAGATGCAAAAGACAAGGGCCGGGATTTTCCGGTCTCGCCAGCGGCAGGCATCATCACAGGCGGGATGGGAAAGTTTGGAGAGTGGCCAAAAGTCAACTGGCTGCTCTCCAAATTTTTCCGTTCTGCCCGCCCAAGAATGATGGATAGAATCATAGAATGGTACAGCATATGAAGAGGCCATACAGCCCATCCGCCTGTGCCAATTCTTTGAAAGAGTAAATCAACTTGTCCCACTCCTCTGATTTTCCCCAATGCCTTGCAAATTTCCACCCTTCAAGTATTTATCCAATTCTTTTTTGAAAGTTATTACTGAATCTGCTTCCGCCAC
The DNA here is from genome assembly GCF_964194155.1 of Cetorhinus maximus. Classification (NCBI taxonomy): domain Eukaryota; kingdom Metazoa; phylum Chordata; class Chondrichthyes; order Lamniformes; family Cetorhinidae; genus Cetorhinus; species Cetorhinus maximus. Next base: position 1,312,148 of record NC_135909.1, read on the forward strand.
TCTTTCAGGCAACTTGCTGCTTATTGTTCATTCTTATATCTCTGTTGGTGATATCATCATACAAACACGTAAGGTTCTTGCATCAAACTCCCCTCTCCATTACATTAACAGGCGCATAAGTCTATGCAAAGTAAACAGAATGATGCTTTATCAAGATAGGCAAACAGGGGTTTGGCAGATGTCCATTAAATGTTGAGAGAACAAGAGACAGAACGAGAGAGGAAGAGAGAAAGAGAGATAGAGGGAGATAAGAGAGGAAAAAAATAGAAAGGATTGCATTTATTTAGCACATTTCACAACATCAGGATGTCACAAAGCCTTGAAACATTTTTGAAATGTGGCCTCTGTTGTAATGTAGGAAACGTGGCAGCCAAATGTGTACAGAAAGCACCCTCGGACAGTAACGTGATGATGACCAAATTAATATTTTTAGTAAACTGTCAGTCAAGGGATAAATATTGGCCAGGACACCAGGGAGAATGCACCCCCTACTCTTCTGTGAAATAATACCCTGAGATCTTTTATTTCCACCTGAGATGGCAGCTGAGGCCTCAGTTTCATGGAACCATAGAAACTTACAACAGAGGAGATCATTCTGCCCGATATGCCTGTGCCCATTCTCTGAAAAAGCAGTCACGTTTAGTCCCTAACTCCCTCGAACGTCTCATCCAAAAGACAGTGCCACCAATTACAAGTTCTATCCTTCCAGACCTCCTGCTAGTAACGCAATGACTTAGTGACAGAAGGTATTGTCCAGTGTCCAGCCATCCGAACAAGGAGGTCTCAAGTTCAATCCTCAGCCTGATGATCTTGAAGATCCTTGCTGCAGGAACAGCAACGGTGCCTCTGCACCCCGCCCCACCTCATCTGCCTCAGGAGGGGGAAAATAAAATCAGCCACGGTGTTAATTCCAGTGCCTCATGAGCCAGCATGCCAGTACTCACTGGCTAGGTTCGCACCAAAAGAATGGCAACTTGACTAAACAAAAAGGAGGGTGCCGGACATATGGAAGCTATCACACCTCAGCTGTAAAAAATGACAGGAGGAAATTAATGCAAATAGATGAAGGAAAAGTGAGATGGGGAGAAAGAACAAATGGCAACAATTCAACAAAATTCTAAAATGTTTGAAAGATTAAAACGCAGCGGCTATTCTTCACGCAGTCCAGTCTACAAGGGTCAAAATGGAAAAGTAGTCAAAAACCAGATGCTAATCATACAGGGCCAAGCTCTACTCACCTCCACCCAAGTGTAAACCTCTCTTCCATATTTGGCTAAATAACCACTTAGCAGAGAAGGCCCACCTTAGAATGTAAACATGCACGTTAAACTGTTTGTTTTCTATTCATCATCTCCTTTGCCAATAATCACCTGCTTAATGTTTAACAGGACACAATGATGCAAAAAGCAGAGAATGACGAGCACCAAACCCATTCTGCTCAGAAGGCCAGGCAGCATCTATTGGGAAGTTACAAGTCGATGTTCTGGGTACCTAACCTTTCCTTGGCACTATACTGAGAACTGTTCTGAAAAAGCTTTATCACTCGAAACACTGAGCTGTGTCCTCTCAAGAAGAGGCTGCCTAACCTGCTGAGCGTTCCTAGTGTTTCCTCTTTTGGTCTCATATTTCCACCATTTTGCATATTTTGTTCATTTCATTTTAAGTTCTGCACGGCTCACTTCAAAGATACAACGCTGCAGCAAAACATACAATTAACAAAATAACAGTCATCCTTTTGGTGTCTCCCCCAGAGACTTCACAGCATCTACTGGTATTCTGCTTTGGCCAATAAGTGAAAGAAGCTCTCACTCACCTAGTTCTAGCTCTGGGCAGCAGTACTCGTATCACCGGAGGATAAGAGAATTTGAATTTCACACTTCAAACCTCACCCTTTTTAATAAGAGTCCAGGAACCTGCCATAGCCGGACTGAAGCTTCCAAGCTTAAGTTGTGATAGATGTTAAGTTAAAATCTCCCTGGCCTCACACTGTGCAGAGCGAGGCCATATACCATCCACTTCAGCCCCACCCTCAAACTCAAAACCGAGGGTTAAAATTGGGATTTGCATTTCCTTCAGTTCTGGGCACTTCTACTACAGGATGTGCAAAGTTAGACATTTACAAGTTAGCACATTTTATGCAAAGTGAAAAGGCTTTTCCAGAACCGAAAAGTGAGAATGAACATTTTGTCTTTAAAGTGTAAGGCTGCGGTACCTCCGCAAGATACTACAATGGAGACTGCTCACCTTTCTCAAACCTGCAACAAAGTCCAGTTGCTTCCCTCTTGCTAAATGTTTGACAGATTACATACTGTACATTCTTTCAGCAAAGATATACATCAGCACACCGAATCAACTCAGAATGCTTTTACTTCGTGGCTTACTTTCATCTGACCGAAAATAAAATTCTTCAGAACCATCGAAGTGCAACAGCATTGACAGAATTTTCCCATTTTTGCATCCTGGTGGCAGCAGCAGGGCCTCCAATGCCAAACACCAGATAATGCACTAAACAGCCCCCCACCCCCTCATGAATCCCCAAAACATGGAAAAACAAGTCCACTATTTTTTATTAGTGGATGACACTTGGTAGTACAGAACTTGAATATTGCTGAAAAGAGTCTTACCGAAGCTTTTTGTCATGCATTCATCAGGACAAACACAAGAATGACAAGTTTCAAACCATCACAATTTATACCATAGGAGAAAAAGTGTGTGTGTGTGTGTGTGTGTGTGTGTTTGGTTTTGGGGGGGGGAGACGACTGGTTGGCAAATCGACTCTGATTGGCTGAGCTGTTGCCATGGAGAAAACAAGATCCACAGGCCCCCTGGTAATTCAAATAGGCATGAGGCTTGAACATATTCCTTTTGCTTCCAAAGGATGGGTCTCTCCATATTAATGTATGTTGTTTCTAGCAAACATAAATGAGCTTCATTACGAGCTTGACTATCTTAAATTGGTTGTTCGTGTACCTATTAGCACACTCAGGATTGTTTAGCAAGTGCCACACAATCACATAATCACATCTAACAGTAGGCACGTTGTTTTGGCTGATCAAATCAAACATGGTCTGTTTGACCTGCTCTGGCTGGTCGTAATAGGCAGAGCACAGACCATGCTCAACCAGCCTGCACCTGCAAAACCCAAAACATGAGTTAGTTACCAGTCTAAAGTTGGGTGCTTTCTGGAACCAACAAACAGAAGCCAGGTGTTTTGCAAAAGGGAGGAAGGGGAAAAAATATTCAGATAGAGGGGGCATTACTGCACATCTACAAGGGCTAGTTTTGGAGCAGCATCAGTTGATGTCCAGAAGCAAAGAAATGGGAAAAGTTACCTAGAGCTCTGAGTGTCTCACTTGTAACATAAGATATTAAAAGTTAACCTAATAAAACATTAACCATACTTCAACATAAATGCTTTTGAATACTAGCTGGGTTTGTGTTCTGTTCCAGGCTTCTAATCTCTGACATCAGTAGCAAATTCTTCAACAGGTTTTGCAGCCTTTACCTTCAAGATATCTGTCATCTGAGAACCAGCCCCGGTGGCTCAGCAAGTCTACTCAATGCATAGCTAGCTGAAGGATACAGAGCAGGGAAAGCACAGGTCTAAGCCAAATCTGTGCTGAGCTTGCCGCATGAGTTGCTATATTTGGCCACCGCACTCCAGGTATAACGAGAAGAAAGAAAATTGGTCCAGGATTTCTGCCCCTGATTGCTATCTAGTGACCAGTGTGAACAATGCCCTTTGATCCTCAGAACCAATCAGCCTACTGACATTCACTCAACACATATTAATATACTGGAGAACAATTGTGCCTAGGAATTGTAATTCAGAAAGGAACACCTTCAAGAAAAAGAGCAGAAAATTGGCAGCGGACTATGTCATCTTATAAGGAAGTTCAATTAAACTGTTGTCAATGTGTGTTGAAAGTCAAATTTCCAATGATAAATATCTTGTAATGCCACTGAAAAATAATCCAATTTCTTAAAACTTTTGACTCACAGATAATTTATTTCTTAAACATGAAGCATGACAACAGACACCAAGTACAAGATATCATTCAGAGCTATGTGGAGTGTGATGAGTGTTAATTCTGTGTCTCTGTATGCTATGTAAGCTTGTAGTCTGTGGAGATTGTCATATTTGAAGGTACAAGATGTTCCACTGCTTGTTCCATTTGCTCCTGCCTAGTAACAAGGGCAGGACCCTCGAGTGCTTTGATAGGTCACCGGATCAGTTCAAGGGTCAGTGAGCAGTCAGTTTTTTTAGTTAAAAGCAAAAAACCGCGGATGCTGGAAATCCAAAACAAAAACAAAAATACCTGGAAAAACTCAGCAGGTCTGACAGCATCTACGGAGAGGAACACAGTTAACGTTTCGAATCCGTATGACTCTTCAACTCCCTAGTTCCTCTCCGCAGATGCTGTCAGACCCGCTGAGTTTTTCCAGTTTTTTTAGTTAGTCAGCCGGAAAATGTCCCAGAGGTAAGGGGCAATAACAGGGGCCGGGAACAAAAATCAGCTGAGCTAAGAAAAGGAGAGACAGATCCAATTAAAGAAAGAGCTGGGGATAGCAGACTTTAAGTGAAGTGAGCTCAGCAGAGGCCCGAAGAGTGACGAGGGCTCAAGGGAAGCCCTAAAGATCCGAGAAGACAGGCGAAAGTTAGTTACTCCGTGCTGTGGGCTGTTGAAGCAGTGGTGTTCTGCTTGGCACAGCCTAAGATCCAAACTTGTGCTTGTATCTTGTTGCTTGAATGTACTCGGAAATCAGGAGAACAAAATTTCAGAAGGAGAGATTGAAACCCTGCGAGTGGGCCGTCGTTGAAGCTGCCCGAGTTGGAGCGACTTTTGGGAGAGAATTCCAAGGCGAGATCTTCAAAGGCAAAGATTGGAAACACTTTTGAGAAAGACGCAGTTTCAGGGAGATTGGTTGGCTCACAATGTGACAAATGTCTGGTGGTATGTTGAGAAATCCATGGAATTTGGTTTGGTTGCATTTGGCATTTATTCTGTAGTGTGATGAGTCCGGCCACAGTTTGCCTGTTAATTCACATGTATCTCATATTCTAACATTCAGGCTAAGTATAAGATAGATATTGTAAATTGTTTTATATTTCGGAACTTGAATAGTAAAATTTATTTTTGTTTATTCAAAACCTGTGGAATCTTGTGACTATATTCACTTAGTAAGCGTCTAGAATCTCAAACTTTGTTTACTTTAAACAAAGCATTATTCGTCCTGAACTGGATCTCCCCCACAGCCCAGCGTCTGGCCAAGGATCGTAACATGAGTCTAGGGACAGAGGCACTGAATTTTACAGATTCAAATGGAAGGGGTATTAGCAAATTCACCAAAACATCAAGATATTGCCATACCTGTATTTTGTTAACTGAGGATTTTAATGAAAGGCTATGACCCATGAGACAAGATGCCAAATAGGTTGGGAGCAAGGGGAGAGAAGATGAGGTTTATGACAAAGCCATAATTAGATGATATTGAGCTTGGGTTTAAAAAGTGTGGGAGACTGAAGGAGGTAAGATGGTTCACAGTTTTGCAATCGCGGGAATGACCAATTTAAAAGTATGTGATACTGTGGTGAGCCCTGCTTTTACCAGAGTGCGGACATAGCCAGGTGACTGGCTTTAGGAGAGAGTACAGAATACTGGATACTGCAAAGACAATGGATACTGCAAAGGCAATGGACCTTGACAACATCCCAGCAATAGTACTGAAGACTTGTGCTCCAGAACTAGCACGGTTCTGGCCAAGCTGTTCCAATACAACTGCACACTGGCGTCTACTCGGAATGTGGAAAATTGCCCAGGTATTGTCCACAAAAAAAAACAGAACAAATTCAACCTAGCCAATTACCATCCCATCAGCTTTTTCTTAATCATCAGCAAAGTGACTGAAGGTGTTATCAACAGCGCTATCAAGTGGCACTTACACAGCAATAACTTGCTCACTGATGCTCAGATGGGTTCCTCCAGGGGCACTGGGCTCCTGACCTTATTACAGCCGTCCAAAAGAGCTGAACTCGAGGGGAGGTGAGGGAATCAGGGAGAAAACTCTCTGGCTCAGCTCACTCCTAGCACAAAAGAAGGTGGCTGTGCTTGTTGGAGGCCAATCATCCCAGTCCCAGAACATTGCTGCAAGAATTCCTCAGGGCAGTGCCCCAGGCCTAAACATCTTCAGCTGCTTCATCAATGACCTTCCTTCCACCATAAGGTCAGAAGGAGGGATGTTTGCTGAAGATTGCACAATGTTCAGGACTATATGCAACCCTCAGATACTGAAGCAATCTGTGTGAATCTACAGCAAGACCTGGCTAACATTCAAGCTTGGACTGATAAGTAACATTCTCAAGTAACATTTACACCACAGAAGTACCAGGCAATGACCACCTCCAACAAAAGAGAATCTAGCTGGGTCTTCCCTCAACATTCAATGGCATTACCATCGCTGAGTCCCCACTATTAACATCCTGGAGAATTACCATTGACCAGAAACTGAGTTGGAACAGCCATCTAAATGCTGTGGCTGTAAATGCAGGTCAGAGGCTGGGAATTCTGCGGTAAGTTACTCACCCCTCTCTCAGCCTTTTGGCTAAGATCAAAAAAAAATCTACAAATCACGTGTCAGGAGTGTGATGGAATACTCTCCACTTGCCTGGATGAGTGCAGTTCCAACAACAGTCAAGAAGCTCGACACTATCCAGGACAAAGCAGCCTGCTTGATCGGTGTCCCATCCACCTTAAACTTTAATTTGTTCCAACTGACAGTGACAGCAGTGCGTACCATCTACAAGATGTACCGCAGCAACTCTCCAAGACTCCTTAGACAGCACATTCCAAATCCGTGACCTCTACCACCTAGAAGGACATGGACAGCAAACACATGGGAACACCACCACCTGCAAGTGCCCCTCCAAGATGCACGCCATCCTGACTTGGAACTATATCTCCATTCCTTCACTGTCGCTGGGACAAAATCCTAAAACTCTCTTCCCAGCAGCACTGTGGGTATGCCTGATCACGGACTGCAGCAGTTCAAGAAGGTGGCTCACCACCACATTCTCAGGGGCAATAAGGGATGGGCAAGAAATGCTGATCCAGCCAGCGACACCCACATCTCGTGAAAGAATTTTTATAAAGCATTAAATGGGCTTCCTAATATAGAGGTTATCTGCACACAAGAGTGGGGAACAATGGTTTTCAAGAAATTGTTAACAAAGTTTTTTGGAGGCAGCTTTGTTAGATACTCAGTTCTGTTGAAGGGTCATGTAGACTCGAAACGTCGACTCTTTTCTTTTCCACCGATGCTGCCAGACCTGCTGAGTTTTTCCAGGTAATTCTGTTTTTGATTTGTTAGATACGTAATGGGAAATCTGGTGTCCGAGTTCCACTTTCATATTATTTGTGTGCTCTAGCCATGGAGTTGAAAGGTTTTTCACCAAAAGCAATCCTTTAACAGGAATGATTTATGCAGGCAAATATACAACACATACTAGAAAATCACAGCCACATGTGGCGTCAAATTCAGGATCTCTGTAGAATTCAGAAGCATGCAGTGAAATCAATTGAAATATGGCTGTACTTGCCTAACTGAAGTTTACTATTTATTCCCATTTTATACCCAATTTTAAAACACTTTTCTTCAAAAATAAAGCATGGTTGAGGAAAGTCAGAGTGGGAAGCAAAATGGAGACTAGCCAGGATTTTTCCAATCGTTAAGTTGTCTGTTTCAACCTCTCAGTCTTTGTACATTGCTCCCCATTGAGTCAATCATTTGTCAATACTTAGTGTTTGCCAGAACATCTTTTGAAGCAAGGAACGAAGAGTAGAATTTTCTATTGTACAAGGCTATGACAGTCTCTACCACCTTCACAGAAACCCTGGAATATCTTAATGTCAAGAAGTTTCAGGGAAAAGATAAAAGATGAGCATCATCTCCCCTCAATATTTCTTCTCAATCCAGCTGACTTGTGCTGGTGCAGTTCCGTGGGCATAAAGAGCCCTCTGATACCATATACAACTGGCTACTCCTCATGTCCAATGCCTATGGCCAGGTTAATTAACCATCAAGGGCATGACAGATGAGCTCTTACCTCACATCGACTCACTGGCATTGTGTAATAGCTGCCAAGGGATGGCAATCAGGAACTGGAACCCTGACTGTTTCTTCCTCTGAACAGTGTTTTTGGCAATCAAACTGGTGTCCAACTAAGATCAGCTAACTGAGCCATTCAAACCAGAAATCCAGGATCAGAAACCACACTACAAATACAAACATCAGGCTCGTTCTTATGACTGTCACCTTTAAGTATCCTGTTACACATAGTGGGGGTTGGCTAGGCTTCATCTCACACATAAATCCTACTTTGCATTCAAAAAGGCAAAAGCCAATTGCAATAACCCCCAGTGCTCCTCTGGCTCAGATTAACACTTCTCCCTGGGATCAGCTGTGCATTTCATGCATTTTCTCCTTTTTCCTTGTAGGTTTCCAGCACGTGAAGGTTCTCTTTTCATAGAGCTGCCATTTGCACAGGTTATTGTCAGTTTAAAACTTGGAATTCAGGTGAGACATTGAATACCTGTTACTGGTCTGTGTCATATCACAATGTAAATTCACCAATACAGAGCCCAATTTCATCTCAACTGTGGCTGGATGGTGTTCAAGGGCTGCACAAGGACCATTCTATTCTTTCATTTACAATGTGCATGTGGACAGCAATGGTTCAGTTCATTAACTAATTGCGGGAATGTGGGGTGCATGGAACGTAAGGAAATCCCTCCTTGTGCAGCAAGTCACAAACCAACTGAATGAGTTACCTATGTGTCTCCTCTGCACAGGAGTTTGCAAATGTGAACCAATCATAGCTATAGGTAAAATAACACCAATAGTTATTATTGGGAGGATGCCTCCCCTCTCTCCTCTACCACCCCACCCACCCCCCCAACCACCCCACCTACCCCCCACTCCCAGTACCTCACCTGAGTGTCTGAATCTGGACTGTCTGGATCCTGGAAATCTCTTCCAGTTGCCCAATGAAAAATACACAAAAGTCAAAGATTACAAACTGGAGTGACAGGGAGCCCTGCGGACTCAAACTACTCCTTTTTGATCATGAAAGAAGCACACACAGGCTGTATGAACTTCACATTTTCCTACCACAACAAGACTTTAACATTTTACTGGTCTCTTTCATCACCACCTTTCTCAAAGATTTTCTCCATTTGTTTGATTTTGGGACATAAAATAGTAATTTGCAATTTCTGGGCCTTCAAAGCCAAACTTCAGAGGCTTTCAGTCATTTACAAAAAATATACCGGTATTTACAATACAACATAAACACATTGAGTCACCAGTCACTTGGCAACCTTGACAATTTGGACCTACATCAGTTATACTGTTCATCACATTATTGAGGCTGTCTGAATCCCATCACTAGATGTTAATGGAAAACCCTCCAATAGTATCACTCGTAGGTGCAGCTCAGCGACTCTACTGAGACCAAGTGTTCTTCACCCATAATGTAGTATCCTAGCTTGCATCAAATGCTGTTCACCCATCATCTGTATTCACTAACCTACGTGGGCTCCCGGTGACACCCAACTTTACTCAAGCATTTTACTCAATTGTAAAGTTCTCATTCTCGTTTCCTTGTAGACGATCTGAATCAGAGGGGAAAGAATGCTATTCAGTGAAACATAGCTGGCACATCTTATTGCTGTTTGTGCTGCCGCACCTACACATCCATCACCGGACTTCCTAAATGTAACTGATGATATGAAAGTTAAATAACTCCAGCGTTAACATTTTATTATTACCTTACAGACAAGGCACCAGTGTAAATGACACAGTTCTGCATTGCCCAACACAGCATGTTCAACCTTTGAGGCCTGATGGCGCACACATGACTCCAAACAAACAAGGCAGGACATCGGAATGCCGACCTGAATACCCAGCTGCAGATAAATCTCTTGAAAAATGAACCATCAGGTGAGGCAATCTGTTAAGAACAGCAGGTTGAGCAATAAGAGAATCGGTCTTATTGCTTCTCAGAAACAAAAAATCTGACCAGGTTCTCCCCCTTGACAACCTGATCGCATTTAAACCAAGGCTCATTGCAAAAGACTTATTCCATGTCTCCCAATTTAATGAATCCTTGGTTCCTCGGTTTTCTGAAACGGTGGCACTCCTTATTGCACCGAGCCTGCCCTCCTTAGTTCAACCTACAGCATTTCAAGACCCAAGTATTACGTCAGCTAATTGCTTCTTCATTTACCTTATCTTTGCATCAGTGACAGCCGTGGCTTAGTGGCTAGCACTCTCATCTCTAGTCAGAAGGTTGTGAGTTTAAGTCCCACTCCAGACACTTGAGCACAAAAATCTAGGCTGACATTCCAGTGCAGAACTGAGGAAGTGCTACACAGTTGCAAGTGCCATTTTTTGAACAAGACATTAAACAGGCCTCTCAGGTGAATGAAAGGAACCCATGGCACTAGTTCCAAGAGGAGCAGATTGGCTGCCACATTTTCTACTTTAGAGCAGTGACTAGGCTCCAAAAGTGCTTCACTGGCTATAATGCATTTTAGGACGTCTTGAGACCATGAAAGGCACTATATAAATGCAAGTATTTCAGGCTCTTTTCAAACTTTGGTTGAATATCAGACTGTGCCGCTTGAACCCTCACCTGGGTCTCTGATTTTAAAAAAAATTTGGAAGGTTAAACTGCGAACTTCTACCTCTGTAGTCATCTATTGACAGAAACCCTATTGAATTCTGTTACTTGAACAGCACTGTGAACCAGCAAACATTACCAAACTTACTGAACTTTCTGACCTGGCACAACAAGATAAACTGCATCAGACATTACAAATTTTTGTTCAGCTCTCTAGTCTGGCACAGAAAAGTACTAATTGAGTAAAGTACGTTGAACTACCTGCCCTATAACCAAGCAACATTCTCTGTTTCAGAAATCAGACACAGTAAGAGGCTTATTAGTTAAACTCATGGATTCGAAATCTGTGTACATTTTCACAACATCCAACCATAAATATTATTACAAACATGTATTTAAATAACCTGATTTTTGCAAGTTCATTCAAAGTTCGTTGAAACATGAGAAAGGTGGATAGAAAAACTGCATGAAGCTATTATACGATCATGGATAGAAGACACAAGAGCAGAAAACATCACTGAAAAGCAAAGAGATTCCAACCAAAGAAGTATGAAGCTACATTAAAAATATAGGACATTACTACACGAGTTCCTCAGGGTAGTGTCCGAGGCCCAGCCTTCTTCAGCTGCTTCATTAATGACCTTCCCTCTATCATAAGGTCAGGAGTGGGGATGTTCGCTGATGGTTGCACAATGTTCAGCACCATTCACAACTCTTCAGATACTGAAGCAGTCCGTGCCCATATGCAGTTTTACCTGAACAACATTTGGGCTTGGGCTAATAAGTGGCGGGTAACATTCATGCCACACAAATGCCAGGCAATGACCATATCCAGCAAGAGAGAATCTAACCATTTCCCCATCACATTCAATGGCATTACTATCACTGAATCCCGCTCTACCAACATCCTGGGGGTTACCATTGACCAGAAACTGACCTGGGCCAGCCATATAAATACTGAGGCTACAAGAGCAGGTCAGAAGCTGGGAATTCTGCAGAAAGTAACTTGCCTCCTGACTCCCCAAAGCATGTCCACCATCTATAAGACACAAATTAGGAGTGTGATGGAATACTCCACTTGCCTGGATGATTATAGCTCCAACAACACTCAAGAAGCTCAATGCCATCCAGAGCAAAGCAGCTCGCTTGGTTGGCACCACATCCACCACCTTCAACATCCACTACCTCCACCATTGACGCACAGTGGCAGCAGTGTGTACCATCTACAAGATGCACTGCAGCAACTCATCAAGGTTCCTTCGACAGAACCCTCCAAACCCCCGACCTCTACCACCTAGACAGGACAAGGGCAGCAGATGTGTGGGAACACCACTACCTGCAAGTTCCCCTCCAAGTCACTCACCATCCTGACTTGGAACTATATCTCCGTTCCTTCACTGTTGCTGGGTCAAAATCCTGGAACTTCCTTCCCGAACAGCACTGTGGGTGTACCCCACCACATGGGACTACTGCAATTCAAGAAGGCTGCTCATGACCACTTTCTCAAAGGCAATTAGGGATGGACAATAAGTGCTGGCTTAGCTACCACGCCCAAGACCCATGATAGAATTTTTAAAAATTAAGCTTTAAAATTCTCACCTTCATTTTCAAATCCCTCCATATCTCAACCCACCTTATCTCTGTAATGTCTTCCTTCTCTACAACCCTCCCAGATCTCTGCTCTCCTCCAATTCTGGCCTCTCATTGACAACCCTGTAGTGGTAGCATCCTACCTCTGGGCCAGAAGCTCCAGGTTCAAGTCCCACACCAGGACTTGTTGGCCACGGGAGGAGCGTTCATGACATGGTTCTTTGGGCTGATAATCAGGCTGGGAATCCTTCCACCACCTCCCCACTATTCCCCAAAGAGAAAAAAGTGTGTGAAGATAGGCTTAAAATAAAGACATCCCTGATTTCAATCACTCCGCCATTAGCAGTCATGCCTTCAGCTGCCTGGGCCCTCAGCTCTGGGATTCCCTCCTTAAACCTCTCACATAGGGACAGGAGTAAGCCATTCGGCCCCTCGAGCCTGCTCCACCATTCAGTAAGACCATGGCTGATCATCTCGCTTTTCGGTTTCCACATCCCCATCTAACCCCGATAACCTTTGATTCCCTTGCCTAACAAGAATCTATCTACCTATGCCTTTAAAATATTCAATGACCCAGCCTCCACCATCTTCTGAGGAAGCGAGTTCCAAAGTCACACAACCCTCAGAAAAATTTTCTCCTCATCTCTCCTAAAAGGATAAGCCCAAATTTTTAAACAGTGCCCCCTAGTTCTGGACTCACCCACAAGAGGAAACATCCTTTCGACGTCCACCTTGTCAAGGCCGTTCAGGATCTTGTGTACTTCAATCAAATCACCCCTCACTCTTTTAAACTCCAGTGGAAACAAGCCCAGTCTGTCCAACCTTTCCTCATAAGACAGCCCACTCATTCCAGGTGCCAATCTAGTAAACCTCCTTTGAACCGCCTCCAATGCATTTACATCCTTCCTTATATAAGATCAAAACTGCACACAGTATTCGAGGTGCGGTCTCACCAATGCCCTGTATAACTGAAGCATAGCATCCTTACTTTTATAAGTCAGCTCTGAAAAGGGGTCATACGGACTCGAGACGTTAACTTTGTTTTTCTCTCTCCACAGATGCTGTCAGACCTGCTGAGTTTTTCCAGCATTTTCCACTTTTGTTTCAGATTTCCAGCATCCGCAGTATTTTGCTTTTATCCTTACTTTTATGTTCAATCCCTCAGGTAATGAAGGATAGCATTACATAAGAACATAAGAAATAGGAACAGCAGTAGACCAATCGGCCCCTCGAGCCTGCTCCGCCATTCAATAAGATCATGGCTAATTCTATTAGCCTTCTTAATTACTTGCTGTACCTGCATACTAACTTTATGTGACTCATGTACTAGAACACCTAGATCCCTCTGCGCCTCAGAATTATGCAGCCATTCTCCATTTAAGTAATACTCTGCTTTTTTGTTCTTCCTGCCAAAGTGAACAACTTCACATTTTCCCACATTAAACTCCATTTGCTAGATCTTTGCCCACTGACTCAACCTATCTATATCCATCTGCAACCTCCTCATGTCCTCCTCTATCTTTGCGTCATCTGTAAATTTAGCTACCATGTCTTCACTTCCCTCATCCAAGTCATTGATGTAAATCGTAAAAAGTTGAGGCCCCAGTACAGACTCCCGTGGGGCTCCACTCGTCACATCCTGCCAATCCGAAAAAGACCCACTAATGCATACTTTCTGCTTTTTGCCAGCCAGCTAATCTTCTATCCATGCTAATATATTACCCACTACACCATGCGCTTTTATTTTCCGTAATAGTCTTTGATGTGGCACCTTATCAAATGCCTTATGGAAATCCAAGTACAGTATGTGTACAGGCTCCCCTTTATCCACTGCTCATGTCAGTCCTTCAAAAAACTTTAATAAATCAGTTAAACATGATTTTCCTTTCACAAAACCATGCTGACTCTTCCCGATTGCCTTGAGCTCTTCTAAGTACCCAGCTATAATCTCCTTAACGATTGATTCTAATAACTTCCCCACGACAGATGTCAAGCCAACTGGCCCGTAGTTTCCTGTTTTCTGCTTCTCTCTCCTTCTTTAAGACGCTCCTTAAAACCTACTTCTTCGACCAAGCTTTGCTCGCCCATCCTGTGAAGCAACGTTAAAAAAGTGTTAAATAAATGCAAGCTGTTGGTATTGTAAACTGGTTGAGCATTTTTGATAGGTGACCCAAAAAAGCCAAGTATGACACATGGACTGTCGAAGATCAGAAGTTATTTTTTATTCATTCACAGGATGTTGGCTTCTCTGGTTGGGCCAGCATTTATTGCCCATCCCTAGTTGCCCTTGAGAAGGTGGTGGTGAGCTGCCTTCTTGAACCGCTGCAGTCCATGTGGTGTAGGTGCACCCACAGTGCTGTTAGGAAAGGAGTTCCAGGATTTTGACCCAGCGACAGTGAAGGAACGGCCGATATATTTCCAAGTCAGGATGCTGAGTGACTTGGAGGGGAACTTACAGGTGGTGGTGTTCCCATCTATCTGCTGCCCTTGTCCTAGGTGGTAGTGGTCGTGGGTTTGGAAGGTGCTGTCTAAGGTGAATTCCTGCAGTGCATGTTGTAGATGGTACACACTGCTGCCACTGTGCGTCGTTGGTGGAGAAAGTGTATGTTTGTGGATGTGGTGCCAATCAAGCAGATTGCTTTGTCCTTGATGTCAAGCTTCTTGAGTGTTGTGGGAGCTGCACTCATCCAGGGAAGTGGGGAATATTCCATTACACTCCTGGCCTGTGCCTTGTAGATGGTGGATAGACTTTGGGGAGTCAGGAGGTGAGTTACTCGCCGCAGGATTCCCAGCCTCTGACCTGCTCTTGTAGCTACAGTATTTACATGGCTAGTCCTGTTCAGTTTCTGGACAATGGTAACCCTCAGGATGTTGGTAGAGCGGGATTCAGTGATCGTAATGCCATTGAACATCAAGGGGCAATGGTTAGATTCCCTCTTGTTGGAGATGGTCACTGCCTGGCGCTTGTGTGGCATGAATGTTACTTGCCACTTGTCAGCCCAAGCCTGGATATTGTCCAGGTCTTGCTGCATTTGGGCATGGAGTGCTTCAGTATCTGAGGAGTCATGAACGGTGAACATAGTGCAATCATCAGCGAACATCTCCACTTCCGACCTTATGATGGAAGGAAGGTCATTGATGAAGCAGCTGAAGATGGCTGCTAGGACACTACCCTGAGGAACTCCTGCAGTGATGTCCTGGAGCTGAGATGACTGACCTCCATTGCCACATCAATCTTCCTTTGTGCTGGGTATGACTCCAACCAGTGGAGAGTTTTCCCTCTGATTCCCACTGGCTCCAGTTTTACTAGGGCTCTTTGATATCACACTTGGTCAAATGCAGCCTTAATGTCAAAGGCAGTCACTCTCACCTCACCTTGGGAGTTCAGCTCTTTTGTCCATGTTTGAAACAAGGCTGTGATCATGACCTCTTCCATTACTTTACTGATGATGGAGAGTAGGCTGATGGGGCGGTAATTGGCCAGGTTGGATTTGTCCTGCTTTTTGTGTACAGGACATGTCTGCGCAATTTTCCACAGAGCCAAGTAGATGCCAGTGTTGTAGCTGTACTGGAACAGCTTGACTAGGGGTGTGGCAAGTTTTGGAGCACAAGTCTTCAGTATTATTGCTGGAATATTGTCAAGGCCCATAGCCTTTGCAGTAACCAGTGCCTTCAGCCTTTTCTTGATATCACGTGGAGTGAATCAAATTGGCTGAAGACTGGCATCTGTGATGCTGGGGACCTCCAGATAAGGCCGAGATGGACCATCCACTCGGCACTTCTGGCTGAAGCCAGCTTTTGCACTGATGTGCTGGGCTCCTCCATCATTGAGGATGGGGAGATTTGTGGAGCCTCCTCTTCCAGTGAGTTGTTTAATTGTCCACCACCATTCACGGCTGGGTGTGGCAGGATTGCAGAGCTTAGATCTAATCCGCTGGTTGCTTAGCTCTGTCTATTACTTGCTGCTTATGCTGTTTGGCATGCAAGTAGTCATGTGTTGTAGCTTCACCAGGTTGACACCTCATTTTTAGGTATGCCCAGTGCTGCTCCTGGCATGCCTCCCACACTCTTCATTGAACCAGGGTAGATCCCCTGGCTTGGTGGTAATGGTAGAGTGAGGGAGATGTCGGGGCATGAGATTACAGATTGTGCTCAAGTGCAATTCTGCTGCTGCTGATGGCCCACAGCGCCTCTTGGATGCCCAATCTTGATTTACTAGATCTGTTCGAAATCTATCCCATTTAGCACAGTGGTAGTGCCACACACGATGGAGGGTATCCTCAATGTGAAGGCGGGGCTTCGTCTCCACAACGACTATGCAGTGGTCATTCCTACTGATACTGTCATGGACAGATGTATCTGCAGCAGGCAGGTTTGTGATGATGAGGTCAAGTATGATTTTCCCTCTTGTTGGCTCCTTCACCATCTGCCGCAGACCCAGTCTAGCAACTATGTCCTTTAGGACTCGGCCAGCTCGGTCAGTAGAGATGCTACTGAGCCCCTCTTGGTGGTGGACATTGAAGTCCCCGACACAGAGAATATTCTGTGCCCTTGCCACCCTCAGTGCTTCTTCCAAGCGGTGTTCAACACGGAAGCACACTGATTCATCAGCTGAATGAGAGTGGGACGTGGTAATCAGTAGGAGGTTTCCGGTTTCCTTGTCCATGTTTGACCTGATGCCATGAGACTTTATGGGTCCAGAGTCAATGTTGAGGACTGTATACCACTGTGCCTCCACCTCTGCTGATGGTGATGGTGGTATCTTGGACATTATCTGTAAGGTGAATTCCACGAGGAATTCATGGCTATGTCAGGCTGCTGCTTGACTAATCTGTGATTCGGCTCTCCCAATTTTGGCACTACCTCAGAGATGTTAGTAAGGAGGACTTTGCAAGGCCGCAATTGCCGTTGTCGTTTCTGGTTTCATTCCTTTTTTGTGACTTTGTAGTGGCTTGTTACAACTGAGTGGCTTGCTGGACCATTTCAGAGGGTCAACCACATGCAGGCGAGGTAAGGACAGCAAATTTCCTTCATCTAAAGGGCATTAGTGAGCCAGGTGGATTTTTACAACGATCGTCATGGTCATCGCTAGACTTTTAATTCCAGGAATTGAATTCGAATTCCACCATGTGCCATGGCAGGATTCGAAGCCAGGTCCCCAGACCATTTCCATGGGTCTATGGATTACTAGTGCAGAACCACTAGTGCTAGACACTACCACTACACCATCACCTCCCCCTATTTGTTAAAGTTGTTCATACTCTAGTGTATATAAAGAAACACAGGAGAAGATAATTTTCTAATGAGGGTACTTCGGAACATGAGGAAGATTGGTGAAAAGAAAATAGCCCAATCTGTAACATGACTTACTGCTCTTACTCATGGACTCTCTCAGGTCCACTATGTCGGCTTGGTACCAACCAAGCCATTAGCACCTCTGGGTCAGAAGGTGACAAACTTAAAACACATCAACAGCCAACATTCTAACTATGAAGTAATGCTGCATTTTTAAGAGGTGACATCTGTAATGTTAATGTAGATTCAGGTAAACACTGAAGATCCCATGACGCTATTTGTGGAGCAGGGGGTTGCCTTTTCTCTCTCAGCCAATTAATCTCAGCATTAATTCTCATTGACATTTGCAGGATCTCATTGTGCAAAAAAAAGAAGTCTGGTCATGGCTAGATAACAACAGCCTTTGCACTTTTCAGTAACTCATTGGATGGGATGTCTTGCTGAGATGTTTTATAAATACAAGACTTCCTTTATTCATAACATTCTCGAAAAATGTTGATGGTGGAGAACATAGAACCAGTGTCATCAGCCACAGTAAGAAACAGTCCTACAAATCATGCTGGAGTGAACGAGAATGCATGATGGGAACAGAGTGCAGAAAGAAGTGTAGGAACAAATATCCAGTGTGAGAATAATTTCTCTACAGGCACTAGGGATAAGGTATGCATATGCTTTACAGGTAGATTATAAGAAGATTAAAGCAGGAAAAATTAATAGGTACTGCAAATTGATGGAATCTTATTAAGAATCTTTACGGGAACAAGCAGCATATGAGTTGGTAGTGAGCTAATGAAATGAACAAAGATCAGAAGAGAAACAAGATAAAGGTACACTCAGTCGCTCAACTTGTTTACCACATTCATTATGACAGATAGGCAGTCTGGGTGACTTAAAAGCTTGTCTCAAGATCAATGCATAATTGATAAACAACAGAAGAAACACCAATGATACAATGCTGGTTGCAGCCAGAAGAAGAGATTGCAAGATAGCCAAGAAGATTTAAATCTGACAGGTTTGGGACATGGGCTGTAAGTAAATGCTGCAATGATGCAGCCACAATTCACAAAAAAAAAAGTCTCACACATGGGATTTCTTTGAGTGTGTACGGAAACTGTAAGCATCTAAGAATTTTTTTTTAAATTTGAGCATTTTAACTATTGATGGTTGAAGCAACAAAGAAATTAAATGAAGGAAGCAACCGTAAAAAAAAACGCACTGAACAATGTGAAAACATTTCTGTGCAAATGTAAAGCATTCTCATCAAAAGTCTTGATTTAAGTGTTACATGCAATCAACAGCATTGCATGGATGTGAAACAGGAACTTTATGGCCAAGAAGGAATGCAGGTGCTTGAACCATGGTCCTACAGGTACATGAACTGAACATGAAGGGTGGCTAATCAGTGAGTTCTTCAGCTAGCGCAAGAAGTAGGCACTGAAGCAGATTAGGGTGAGAAAGATTTCTTAGGAATCACAACAAAACGACTGTGCTTGAAGTTGACGGAAACAGTTCAAGAGTTGGACAATGAAGTGTCCCCCTCAATCAGAAACAAAAATAGAAAATGCTGAAAATGATCAGCAGGTCAGGCAGCATCTATGGAAAGAAGGGATGATACCAGAACTGAGACTGAATAGGAAAGAATGAACAGGCTAATGCTCTTTTCTCTAGAAAAAGAGAAACCTGATAGATGTTTTTAAAATATGACAGGATTTCATAGGGTATAAGTGGAGAAGATGTTTCTACTTGTGGACAAGACCAAAACTTGGGGGCTGTTAATCCAATAGGGAATTCAGGAGAAACTTCTTTACTCAAGAGTGGTGAGAATGTGGACTCACTACCACATGTGATTGTTAATACACATAATGTAGATGTATTTCAGGGGAAGCTGGATAAACACATGAGGGATAAAGGAATAAAGGTATGCTGTTGATTTAGGAGGAGGAGGGTGGGAGGAGGTGCGTATGGAGCATAAACCATGTATAGAGAGAGAGAAATGTTCAGGAAGAGATGGCAAGAGTCAGAAATGAGCTACAAAAGGTAAGAGAGGGGTGGAAATTAGAAACAAAATTAATGAAATTCTCTAGAGCAGGGCAGCAGCAAAAAGCAGCATCAGAATCATTAATGAAATTGAAAAAGAGGTTAAGGACTAAACCTGAGTGGGACCAGAACAAAGAGCATTCAACATATCCTACTAAAAGGGTAATCGTAAGACCTATATAAGTTCCCATAATGACACCATTATCTGGAAAGAATTGTTCAAAGCGAGAATAAGTTCAGCCAGGGTGATATGGTGGGGCGGGGGTGGTTGTTGTTGGGATTTGGCCACACCACTGTTCAAGGAAAAAGCGGAGGGCTCAAAGGCAACTTTGTGGAGGGATGGAGATGCAGAGGGACTGTAAATCAATAAGGAAAAGATGATGGTTAAGGCCGATAAACTGGAATTCATTAAAGTGGCATAATAAATCAGAAAATTCATGGATGTGGGTGGGTAGGGGGTTGGACAAGGGGAGAAAAAGAGAGTTAAGATTAGACTAAAGCCTCTCAACCAATGTGGTGAAATAAAATAAACCTTGCAGGATGAATACAGCCAAACTGATGATTTTATGAACAGAATTCTAACTTCAAGCCTCCAAATGTCTGCGCCATTGGTTTCCAATACATGGGTTTCACACAAATGGCCTCTGAGCCAATGTAAACTTCCTAGATTTTCTAAGATGGTCACGGAAAAGACCTCTCTTTCATTAACGGACAGCTGTGCCAGAGCCATGCATGCGGAACCGGTGGTACAAGCACTTTCCTAAAGTCATTAGAAAAACATCTTTAGCCAATCTCGGCTATGACAGCGACAGGGGCACTAAAATTAGCCCAAGGCTAGGAAAGGAACAACTTTAATCAAAGTGCCTCTATCTGATTCTTTTTGCACCTTAATCGTACTCCAAGCCTCAGGCAAGATATCAACAAAACAATGACTAATAGATAAGTAATCAACATTACCATTTATGGGTTCAGTGTTGCGCCAAGTTATTTTACAAAATTACAAATCGGTTTAATATTTTTTAAAATTACAGATGATAACAGTTCTATTGTGCATGAAACATGAACGCATAATAAAGGACAAGTGGAAAGCATAGCTCCACCTAGTTAACACTGTGGTGATATAATCACAGGGTTAGGGCAGCGCCTTGGAAAGCGACAATACATAAGGAAGAATAAGTAGAGCTCCAGCTATAGCTATGTTTTGTCGAAAAATATAAAAGCACCAAAGCACCGAGAACAGCGAACATTGAATACAGAGCAAGAGATAATCAAGGGAAAATGAAAGATGAATTGAAGTCCAGATATGGTCAAGTGTACAAACCAACTAATGCAAAAAGGAGAGCAGCATATCCGTCAGAAACCCTCTGCTGGTTCTACTCTTGAGCTACTTGCAAAGGAGATTCCCTCTTTAAAAGATGAGCCTCCAAACAGAGGATCCCCCCCACCGACTGTGCACTTTCACCATGAACGTTAATTACTCGGCAATGTCCAGCAACATGTGTCCTTTCCTTTTATCCATAGAACAGATTGGGCAGCTGCACATCAGAAATGCAACAGAGTGGTAGGCACTTGAAATGAGGATTGAGTGAGACAATACAAGAGGGCCAACACGTCAGAGGCAGGAAAATGGCAGGAAAACACAGGTGTAGGCCGTGTATTATCACATTTGCATTAAAATAGATGTTTATTTACACTATTTATCTGTGCAAGTATCATTGGCTTACTTTTTATTCTGATCTATGGTTCCTATATAAGCACACAAACAATGCAGTGAACCAACAGATCAGCAGGTTCTTCGAGCATTAAGCAATTTAGGGGTCAACTATTCTATACTGAGGGCACATTTCTTTTCGGATAACAAGAGGGAAAGCTAGCTGGAGCAGCTGATACAGACGACAGGATTAGCTTGAATAAAGAAGTCCAATTGATCATACTCTTCCAGAATGCCAACTTTACTGTCTTCTCATTGCATGGTTGAAAATCACTTGCACATGAAAACAGGACATATTCAAAATTGTGTATGAAGGACTAAACCCCCTGGGTACTGTAACACCCCAGATTAGCACTCAATTCCTGGTGACGAACTCGAAACCTTATAACCCAGAGGTAAGAGTGCTACCAATTGAGCCACTCAAAGGAGAATGAGGCCCGAGCTGGGTAAAAAAGAATGCAGCAAAAATGCTCTCTCAAAGCTAATCTTATATATCATCTTGCATTGTGAACTCGAACTGTTTCTGCACATTGTGATAATGGCACATAGGATGTAAGGTATCATGTTCTTGAACAATTTAGTCAGGATAGAATCACAAGTTCTGCCTAATATCCTCAGACATTGCTGGTTTTTGCCTAGAAACTGTTCTTTCCTTCACTGTTACCCAGAGGCAAAACATTTTATATTCTCACTCTGTCTAATCATGCAAAGTAAAGCCCTCAGCACAACTCCTCATTTTTTAAACATTCATTCATGGGCGTTGCTGGCTGGGCCAGCATTTATTACCCATCCCTAATTGCCCTTGAGAGAGTGGTGGTGAGCTGCCTTCTTGAACCGCTGCAGTCCAAATGATGTAGGTACACCCACAGTGCTGTTAGGGAGGCAGTTTCAGGATTTTGACCCAGTGACAGTGAAGGAACGGCGATATATTTCCAAGTCAGGATGGTGAGTGGCTTGGAGGGAAACTTCCAGGTGGTGGTTTTCCCATGGTCTGCTGCCTTTTGCCTTTCTAAATGGTGGAGGTTGTGGGTTTGGAAGATGCTGCCTACAGAGCTTTGGTGTGTTCCTGCAGTGCATCTTGTAGACAGTACTGCCACTGTGAGTTGGTGATGGAGGGAGTGAATGTTTGTGGATGGGGTACCAATCATGTGCGCTGCTTTGTCCTGGATGGTGACAAGCTTCTTGAGTGCTGTGGGAGCTGCACTCATCCAGACAAGTGGGGCGTATTCCATCACACTCCTGACTAGTGCCTTGTAGACGGTGGACAGGCTTTGGGGAGTCAGGAGGTGAGTTACACACCGCAGGATTCCTAGCCTCTGACCTACTCATGTAGCCATAGTATTTATATGGATAGGCCAGCTCAGTTTCGGGTCAATGGTAGCCCCCAGGATGTTGATAGTGGGAGATTCAGCAATGGTAATGTCATGGAATGTCAAGAGGCAACAGTTAGATTCCGTCTTGTTGGAGACGGTCTTTGCCTGGCATTGTGTGACATGAATGTTACTTGCCACTTGTCAGCCCAAGCCTGGGTATTATCCAGGTCTTGCTGCATTTGGACATGGTTGCTCCATTGATTTTACTGCCCCCACCAGTGGTCACCACGATCGAGAAATGGACATCGTTATGATTCAGAGGCAATCGCTAGACTTTGACATCAGAGATGAGTGGTGTTTGTCTCTGCTGTTTGGACCAGTTGAAACAATAAGTAAATCAGTGGCTGGTGAATTAAAAATCCTATCTTTATTGTGGGATGACATAGCCAGAATAAATATAACCCGAGATAAGAAGGCAGCTTAACATGTTAAACACAGCCATGGTCTGCAGTTAACTGGACTCAACCAGCATGCAGCAAGTGTGGATAACACCAGAACCAAAAGTGGTTCAAGAAACTATTTGAGAGAACAGAACAGTACTATTAAATTACTTTAAAACAGAGCAATAAAGAAGGGGCATACTGTTGACTGGAAAACTGCACTATCCATTCACATGGCAGATGACAAAATATTTGCCATGGTATAGCACAACATAAGAAGTGGTGAAGGTCAAACCTTTGCTTTCTCTGGTCCAATTTTCTTACCTCCTTTTCTGTTATTAATGCTAATGTTTTCTAGGTGTCAGCAGCTATCTGATATGTCACCTAACAAAGACGGTCTCATATGCAAAGACAGAAAAGGAATATCAGGAGGCTACTCAACTGCCCACTCCTGTCCGTACTCAATTTCCACATGCACAGACATCCAGGAGTGTTAATGTTGCAAAGGCTGTGACAATTGAGGGCATGCTCTAGTTGTGATTCAGAGCAACTGGTACTAATTGGGGAAAGGTTAGGGCACATATATAAGAACCAGTTTCCACCTGTGTGGAGAAAACTGTGGAAGGGAAAAGTAGTCTGCACTCCTGTTATACTGAGTTTTGTGAATAAACCCATGTTGAAGATTAGTTCCAGCCTATTCCTTTGCCAGATGGATGCTCACCGCGTTAAAAGGAGTGAGCCACCAGGCCAGCGGCAAGGCGGCTAGCTGATCTCCACCCCCAGCCTTAGACTGGGGATTAGGCAATTGTGGTGTGGGGAGGGTGGGAGAAATGTGATCCCAATGGGCAAAAGGTGCATCCCATATCCAGCAAACAGAATCTTTTTTGATGGAGATTCCTCAAGTTTGGTTTGGAACACATGATGGCATTTGTCCAGTTCAGATTCTGGAAGAGTAATGCCTGCAAGATGGTTGCCTGAGCTTACAATCCTAATGTTCCCTTTTCATGGTGGCAAAATTATTGCGTTTTTCATGAGTTTACAATTCAGGAGCAAATGCAAACCAGGAAGGTGCTACCACTCTCCTGCAACCCAAACTAAACAAGTGTCAACCCTAGTGTATATTTTTACACGGGGATGGGTGTCTATTCACAATATATATCAATGATTTGGATGAGGGAACCAAATGTAATATCTCCAAGTTTGCTGATGACACGAAACTTGGTGGGAATGAGTGGTGAGGAGGATGTTAAGAGGCTTCAAGGCAATTTAGAGGGGGCAAATACATGGCAGATGCAGTATAACGAGAACAAGTATGAAGTTATCCACTTTGGTAGGAAAAACAGAATGGCAGAGTATTATTTAAATGGTGATAGATTGGGAAATGTTGATGTACAAAGGGACCTGGGTGTCCTTGCACACCAATCACTGAAGGCAAGCATGCAAGGTGCATCAAGCAGCCAAGAAAGCAAATGGCATGTTGACCTTCATTGCGAGAGGACTTGAGTACAGGAGCAAGGATGTCTTACTGCAGCTGTACAGGGCCTTGGTGAGACCACACCTGGAGTATTGTGTGCAGTTTTGGTTGCCTTACCTAAGAAAGAATATACCTGCCACAGAGGGAGTGCGG
The DNA here is from genome assembly GCF_964194155.1 of Cetorhinus maximus. Classification (NCBI taxonomy): domain Eukaryota; kingdom Metazoa; phylum Chordata; class Chondrichthyes; order Lamniformes; family Cetorhinidae; genus Cetorhinus; species Cetorhinus maximus. The sequence continues at coordinate 1,336,842 of NC_135909.1, forward strand.
CAAAGGTTCAGTAGATTGATTCCTGGAACGGCAGGATTGTCATATGAGGAGAGATTGGGCCGACTAGGCCTGTATTCACTGGAGTTTAGAAGAATAAGAGGGAATCTCACTGAAATGTATAGAATTCTGACAAGGCTGGTCAAACTGGATGCAGGGATGATGGCTCCTCTGGCTGGGAGGGGTCTAGAATAAGGGGTCACAGTCTCAGGATACAGGGTAGGTCATTTAGGATTGAGATGAGGAGAAACCTCTTCACTCAGAGGGTGGTGAACTTGTGGAATTCTGTACCACAGAACGCTGTGGAGGCCAAGTCACTGAATATATTTAAGAAGGAAATAGTTAGATTTCTAGACTCTAAAGGCATCCAGGGGTGCGGGGAGAGAGTGGGAGTATGGCGTTGAGATAAAGAATCAGCCATGGTCATACTGAATGGCAGAGCAGGCTCGAAGGGCCGAATGACCCACTCCTGCTCCTATTTTCTGTTTCTTGGCGTATCAGGTATTAGGATGAATATTAAAAAGATATCAGTTTTAAGAACAGTTGAATATCATCTTAAGAAATCAGTCTGTGGTATTCCTAGTTTACACAAAGCTTTAATATTCTAGATCAGGACAGACTCCTCGTTCACAGTGAAAGATTTTTAAAAATGTATTTTGTTTGTACGTGTGCAGTGTCAACAGAGCAGCTGATCTGAACCATTCAAGCAGTGGGTGTAGATTGGGTATTAACCATAGAGCTGCAAGGAATGTCTAAGCCTTCAACGGTCCACAAGGAATTTAATCCGATAAAGGCCTTGGATAGCCTCTACAGGTCAGAGGTTACGCAACATGTGCTTATACATAAACAAGGTGTGCATGGCTGGAAAAGAGAGAAAGACATACACGCACACACAGAGAGAGAGCGAAAGAAAGAGAGAGAGACAGAGAGGGAGAGACAGACAGAGACAGAGAGAAGAGACAAACAGACAGACAGAGAGAGGGAAGAGACAAAGAGAGAGGGAGAGAAACAGACAAAGGGAGAGACAGACAGAGAAAGGGAGAGACAGAGAGGGAGAGAGAGACACAGACAGAGAGAGGGGGAGAGACACAGAGAGAGAGAAAGAGAGAGACAGACACAGAGAGAGAGGGAGAGACAGACAGAGAGGGGGGAGAGAGAGAAAGAGAGAGAGCGAGAAAGAGAGGGAGAGAGAGCGAGAGAGAGTGAGAGAGAGAGCGAGAGAGAGAGAGACAGGGAGAGACAGACAGAGAAAGGGAGATACAGACATAGAAAGGGAGAGACAGAGAGACACAGGCAGAGAGAGGGAGAGAGAGACACAGACAGAGAGGGGGAGAGAGAGAGACACAGACAGAGGGGGAGACAGACAGAGAGAGAGAGACAGACAGAGACAGAGAGAGAGAGAGAGAGAGAGAGAGAGACAGAGACAGAGACAGTGAGAGAGACAGAGACAGTGAGAGAGACAGAGAGAGAGAGACAGAGAGAGAGAGACAGAGAGAGAGAGAGAGAGAGAGAGACAGGCAGAGAGAGAGACAGGCAGAGAGAGAGAGAGAGACAGGCAGAGAGAGAGAGAGACAGGCAGAGAGAGAGAGAGACAGGCAGAGAGAGAGAGAGACAGGCAGAGAGACAGAGAGACAGACAGACAGAGAAAGGGAGAGACAGACAAAGGGAGAGACAGACAGACAAAGGGAGAGACAGACAGACAAAGGGAGAGACAGACAGACAAAGGGAGAGACAGACACACAGACAGAGAGAGGGAGAGAGAGACACAGAGAGAGGGAGAGATGCAGAGACACACAGAGAGCGAGCGAGAGAGAGACAGAGACAGAGACAAAGAGAGAGAGAGAGAGAGAGAAAGAGGCACAGAGTGACAGACACAGAGAGAGGGGGAGAGAGGGAGAGACACAAAGAGAGAGAGCGAGAGAGAGAGAGAGCAAGAGAGAGAGAGACATCGAGAGAGAGAGAGGGAGAGACCGAGAGAAGGCAAGAGCGAGAGCAAGAGAGAGCGAGAGCAAAAGCGAGAGCGAGAGCGCGAGAGAGAGAGCGCAAGAGAGCATGAGCGAGAGAGAGCATGAGAGAAAGCGCGCAAGAAAGAGCGTGCGAGAGAGAGCACGTGAGAGAGTGCAAGAGAGAGCGAGCAAGCGAGAGAACGAGCGAGCGAGAGAGAGGGAGCGAGAGAGAGAGAGGGAGCGAGAGAGAGAGGGAGCGAGAGAGAGAGAGGGAGCGAGAGAGAGAGCGAGTGAGCGAGAGAGAGAGAGAGCAAGAGGGAGAGAGAGACAGAGAGACAGGCAGAGAGAGGGAGAGACAGGCAGAGAGAGGGAGAGACAGGCAGAGAGAGGGAGAGACAGGCAGAGAGAGGGAGAGACAGGCAGAGAGAGGGAGAGACAGAGAGAGAGGGAGAGGGAGAGACAGACAGAGAGGGAGAGACACAGAGAGAGGGAGAGAGGGAGAGAGAGAGAGACAGACACAGAGAGAGAGGGAGAGACAGAGAGGGAGACAGGCAGAGACAGAGAGAGAGAGAGAGACAGATAGAGAGAGAGAGACACAGACAGAGAAAAAGAGAGAGAGAGGGAGGCAGAGGCAGAGAGAGAGAGAGGGAGGCGGAGGCAGAGGGAGAGAGAGGCGGAGGTAGAGAGAGAGAGAGGCGGAGGCAGAGAGAGAGAGAGAGGCGGAGGCAGAGAAAGAGGTGGAGGCAGAGAGAGAGAGGCGGAGGCAGAGAGTGAGAGAGAGGCGGAGGCAGAGAGAGAGAGACGCGGAGGCAGAGAGAGAGAGACAGGCGGAAGCAAAGGCAGACAGGGAGTGGCAGACAGGGAAAGCGCTCTTGACTCGTAGCCATGGGGGTTAAATTTTTCAATTTATTGTTCCAAATATAAAAATAAAAACAGTTTGCGTTTATATAGCACTTTTCCCAATCTCAGGATGTCCCAAAGGGCTTTATAGCCTATGAAGAGTAGAGATTCACCTTGTGGGGGGGGGGGGCACGTCAGATTTCAGGTGCTGAGTTCAACGTGCCCTATTCACACCAACATGACTTCCAGCCTATATAGATGGAAAATCGTGTGGGCCGCAGGCCGGCCACATTTGGCACCCAAATCCTGAAATCCGCTTGCTTCCCGCGGAAAAGCTCTGGGCTAAGAACACGCTGCATCGCAGGATTTACCTTCCTGATTCAGAATTGCTGAGTTAAGATGCCAAAAGCAAAACAGTTTGACGCCTTGTGGGGAATGAACCAGGAAAGCCAGTCCTCAGAGTGAAAAAGTGCCTGTTTGATAATTGGTAGTATTACAGCGACTATGAACACACTGCATTGTTTACTCAGAACATGAGTTATGCAGACAGGAAGCATGGCTGTTTGATACAACTCGTATTAGGGAGAAAAAAACCGGCTGCAGGTGTGTAGGCTACATTGACAGGCACCAAGTGAAACAAAGGCAGTCAACAGTTTCATTCTGGTAAACCCCAAAGTTATTCAATAATGCGTTACTTTTACCTTTGACTTTGTTATCTAAAGTGAGCAGTCTGTCAGGGTGCTGCAGAGTGGAAATGATAAAATGACACTCAGCAGGTCCATCATTCCCACATTGAAATGAAGCTTGAGCTTCCCCATTAGCTCAAGGCGTAAGGCCAATGTCCATGAGTACAAAGCCATATGATATGGGCCAAAGGGACCATTTTCAATTCCCCTCCTTGTTCCGAATTGACGCTGGAACAGCTTCGACATCTTTTTGTTTAGGGGTGTATCCAGTGACAAGGCTAGGTTTGGCCAACCGGTGGAAGTGGGGGGTTGGGGGGAGCAGCTGAAGAGTCAAGTTCAAGAGTTACCTGACTTGGTAGGAAGCTGGAAACCGGGAAATGCCAACTTAACTAGTCTAAAACGAACTGGGAAGAGCTGTGACAAATAGGCTGGACCTGGGGGTCCAAAGATGTGTAACAGAATCCTGGGAGTAAAATGGAGGCAGCTCGTCAAAGTTATGCTGGCCAATGACTGATGGTGGGGGGGGTGATATAACCACCCCCTCGTCACCTCCTCACCAATGGCTCTGCCACTGGGTGTATCCCAGGATTGATCTTCATCCACTGACTTCTCCTGACAAGTACTCATGCGAATGTCAGACAAGGGCAGGAATGGACTCTTCTGACATGACCTCCATGGTCAAACAGTCTGCCACTCACTGTCTTGGTTTATACATGAAGAAAAGAGCACTCTTTATATGAAGTAAATGAACATAGTGAAACCCTAAATTTGTCTTTTGCTAGTTTAAATCTGTGGCCCCTTTTCTCAGTGTCATGGCTTAGTCTGAAGTCATGTCCTAGGTTTACCATTTGCTATCTTAGATATTTCTACGAAATCACCTCTTTATCTCCTTTCAAGACTGAGAAGCCCAAGCTCCTCCAGTCCATTCTCAGAGCTCATCTTTTAACGCTAAGATCAGACCTCGCCACACCTCATCCAGAATTTGAAAGGCTGACTTAACATTAGATTTTAAAGGCCAGGTTAGTGTCACCATCAGCTTCCCACCTGGCAGTAAGCCCAAACTAAAATTGTACATTCGGTAAGTTTAGGAGCAATGCAGATCTCTTTTTTAAAAATCAGGTCTTCTTGTCATTGCTAAACTGGTATACAGTGTACTTTAATCTCTCAGAATCACAATTTAAAACAGCACAGAAGGAGGCCATTTGACCCATCAGGCCTGCATCGGCTCTCCAAACGAGCATTATGACCGAGTGCCATTGCCCTTGCCTTTTCCCCGTACCCTTGCACATTATTTCTATTTAAATAATCATCTAATGCCTTCTTGAATGTCTCGATTGAACCTGCCTCCACCACACTTCCAGGCAGTGCATTCCAGACCCGAGCCACTCATTGTGTGAAAAAGTTTTTTCTCACGTCACATTTGCTTCTTTTGCAAATCACTTTAAATCTGTGCCCTCTTGCTCTTGATCCTTTTATTAGTAGGAACAGCTTCTCCCTATCTACTCTGTCCAGCCCTCTCATGATTTGGAACATCTCTATCAAATCTCCTCTTAGCCTTCTTCTCTCCAACAGTCCCAACTTCTCCAATCTATCCCCATAGCTGAAGTTTCTCATCCCTGGAATCATTCTTGTAAACCTCTTCTGCACTCTCTCCAATGTGATCACATCCTTCCTATAATGTGGTGCCCAGGTCTGTACACAATATTCCAGCTGAGTTCTAACAAGTGTCTTATATAAATTCAGCATAACCTCCCTGCTCTTGTACTCTAAGCCCTTATCAGTAAAGCCCAGGATACTAGATGCTTTATTAACTGCTTTCCCCATCTGTCCTGCCACCTTCAATGATCCATGCACATATACACCCAGGTCTTTCTGCTCCTGCACCCTCTTCAAAATTTCACCCCTTATTTTATATTGTCTGTCCATTTTCTTCCTACCAAAATGCATCACCTCACACTTCTCCACACAGAACTTCATCTGCCACCTATCTGCCCACTCCACCAACTTGTCTCTGTCCTCCTGAAGTTCCACACCGTCCTCCTCGCAGTTCACAGCATCCCCAAGTTTTGTATCATCCACAAACTTTGAAATTGCCCCCTGCACACCAAGATCTAGATATTTAATATATATCAGGAAAAGCCAGGGACCCAATATCGGCCCCGATGTCATGATGAGACACTAATATAACTAATTGCTATCCACTAGAGGGGTGGTTTTCACATTAGCAGCATATTTGGGCTTTGGCAATATGCCGTGTAAATATGCAAATACTTAATGCACTCACATTAACATTCACAGCAGTGTAATTTCAAGGTTTCGCATTTTATCAATGAAAGCAGCAAACGTAGAATTATCTGAGCAACTTCTATAAATACTGTGAGCTGCAATCGGATGTTATGGTTAATATTACAATGCAGCCACAATATGGGAGCTAGCAAAGGAGAATCTCTTATTAAACCTACTCAAGAGTAGGTAATGAAAGGGTTAAGCAGCTTGTCTTTTGATCATACACAGTAGGTCAGCTTACAAATCAGTGGTGTGTACAGAGCCATATTTACTGACTCTGTATGTCATGTGCCATCCATAAACCTCAAAAATACATTAGTGCCCTGAAGCACCACAGGCTGTTATCTACAGCTAAAATTCATTCAGAGCAACACAGAAGCTATTTGATTTAAGGAGGCAGCCAGGAAATTGTAGTCCTTTATGTATGTATGTTTCTGGATAGGCAACTCAAGGGGGCAGGGGGGAAAGAACCAGGGAAGGCTTGGTTTTATAGGAGGTAAACTGAGTAATACCGACATATTTCCTTTCTTAATTAATTTTTCTAATGACTGAAAGACTTATGTTCTACACAGAGGTCTTATGTCTCTCAGAAACATCTCAAAGCACATTACAAAGACAATGAATTGCTCTGTAGAGCAGTGACTGGTTATTTAAGCCACAAACAGCAATGAGATGAATGACCATTCAACTCTTAGTTTTTGGTTGACAGGAGAATGTTACCAAGGGCACCACTATAACTGGAACATAGGACTTCGGAGCAGACAGAGGCCGTTTGGCCCTTCGATTCTGCTCCACTGATCAGACTGTGGTCCCAACTCCACCTTCCTGTATGCCCCCAAAACATCTGACTCCCTTGTCTAACAAAAAATCTAACAGGGTCTAACTGCGTACCCTTTTTTTTTTCCTTTTTTTAAAGTTTTTAACCATGAAATTTTTCATGTTCAGTTGAACAGGAGCTTCCCATCACATCCAACAGACAACACCTCCAGTAATGCTTAGATAATGACTTGAATCTTGGTGTGGGATCTGGGCCCACTTGTGACGTCAACAGCCACTGAGCCAAGTACGTCACGTACAAACTGAATGCTCACTAAAGGACATACAATCTAAGTCAACAGGATCATACAAAAGAAAGCAGTTGGGAACTTTTGTCATTTGTCCTATTTCCACCTAATACCAAACTAGATTTGCAACCCTCTCACTCTGGCCACAGAGCCGCCCTGATATTGAGGAAAACAATTGGTACTGGCCAGCAATATGGAAACCACATGCTTGACTTGTGCAGGGAGCTAGGATCAAACAGTGGGACCATCACTGACAACCATTCACTTTACTTGACATAGAGGAAAATGCCTGACTGAGTAATTTACATGCCAAACAGAGTATTAAATGAAGGCATACCCATTCAGAAAATCCAATGTCAGGCCACAAATTGAATAAAATGTTTTTAACAAATTTAGCCTGAATCTAGGATTTGATATGTGGGATTTCCTTTATAGATCCAAAATTCAGGACTACTGTTGAACCACAGGACAACCCCAGTAACTCTGGCACATTTGGCATCTCTATTTTGCCTCTACAGAGAGTGAATGGAATCGAGCTGTGTGAGAGACCAGGCATAGCAATATGAGGCTCCTCAATGACATGAGTTTTTTGGTGTCTGAATTTCTCTATATTTTTGGTGTTACATTTCCTGCTTCCCTACTTCTCATCAACATGCTACCCGCTCAGCGTGCATCATATCACGAATCATGTAACTGTTATGACGCAGAAGGAGGCTATTCGGCCCATCGTGTCTGCACTGGCTCTCCGATTGAGCAACTCACCTAGTTCCATTCCCCCACCTTCTCGCCATAACCCTGCACATTCTCCCTATCTACTCTGTCCAGACCCTTCATGATTTTGAATACCTCTATCAAATCTCCTCTCAAATTTCTCTTCTCCAAGGAAAACAGTCCTAACTTTTTCCAATATATCTTCACAACTACGTTTCTCATCCCTGGCACCATTCTCTTGAACTTTTCTGCACCCTCTCTAATACTTTCACATCCTTCCTATAGTGAGGCATCCAGTACTGGACACAATACTCTAACTGAGGCCAAATTAGTGACTTATACAAGTTCGACATAACCTCTTGTACTCTATGCCTCTATTGATAAAGCCCAGGGTACTGTATGCTTTATTAACCGCTCTCTCAGCCTTCAATGACTTATGCACATAAATACCCAGGTCCTTCTGTCCTGCACCCACATTAGAATTGTGCCTTTTATTTTAAATCGTCTCTCCAAGTTCTTCCTACCAAAATGAATCACTTCACATTTCTCTGCATTGAACTTCACCTAGCCACCTGTCCACCAACTTGTCTACATCCTTTTGAAGTTCTACATTATCCTCCTTACATTAGTTTCCACACATACACCAAAGAGATTCAACTCCACCTCACCACCGCCTCGACTGCTCCAACATCTCTGATTTATCACACTGCTTGCCTGACAGCTAGTACTGGATGGGCAGAAATTTCCTCCAACTAAATGTTGTGAATACAAAAGCCATTGCCTCCGACACAAATTCCAACTCTCTCGCTCTCTGGAAGTTGTCCAATGCTGAACCTCGGTTTCATTATTTGATGCCAAGACGAGTTCTGACCATATATCCATTCCATCAGTAAAACCGCCTACTTCCACCTCCATAACATCTCTACCCTCGCCTGAGTTCATCACTACTGAAACTCTCATCCATGTCTTTGTTACCTCTAGACTTGACCATTCTATTGACTCCTGGTCAGTCTCCCATCTTCTGCCCTTCAAAATTTTGAGGTCACTCAAAACTGTGCTGCACATTTAACTCATGCCTTCCTTCCTGTTCCAGCAATGGCTTGATTTTAAGATTCTTATCCTTTGTTTTCAAATTCCTCCATCGCCTTGTCCTTCCCTACTTTTGTAACCTTCTCCATTTGTACAATTCTCCAAAACCCCTGTGTCCTTTACAATTCGGGCATCTTACGCATCCCCCATTTTAAATCGATCCCCAATGATAACTGCGCCTTCAACTGCCTAGGCCTTAAGTTTTGGAATTCCCTCCCTGAACCTTTTCACCTCCTTACCCCTCTCTCCTATTTTAAGATGTTCCTTAAAACCTAACTCTTTTACCAAACATTTGGTCATCAGCCCCAGTATCTCAAGCAACGCAGTTTTAAATTCTGTTTGGCAATGCTTCCGTGAAGCACCTTGGCATGTTTTACTACATTAAGGGTGTTGTATAAATGCAAGCTGTTGTTGAAATAAAACAGGGTCAGTGCGGAGTGATATCATGTACGTGCCTTTCTGAGGACATTTAATTAAACGCAAATTGTAGACTGGGACTGAGGGGGAAATAAAAAAAAATCACAAGTTATAATCCTAGCAAAAACCTGCATATGTCATCATTAATAGGAGGCTTTACCATGAAAGTGAAGTTAAAAATTCAGCTATAAGCATTATCATTTTTCAAACCTCACTTTTAATTCTAGAAGCTTCAAGACTCGTAGTTTTTTTTTAAGTCTGAGAAACAGAGCATATTCTAGGGGAGAATGCAACAAGTTAAACACTGTTCTCTCAGTCACTCAAACTCAGCACATACAGCGGGTTTACTCATAGTTGCAGCTCATTGTGGAACACTGATACACCAGGAACTGGTGTTACTAGCATGAGTCAGTGCAATATAAAAGCAGATGTCTGTAATGACCATATCGAAATGATTGTAATATTCATTGATTGTATTGAAGCACCTCATGATCCACGTGTAAAAGTTGAATCTGATTCCATTTTTTGTGATAGCGACTTAGAAATGTTTTGTAATGCTCTTCCAGATATTTTATGAATAAAGTCTATTTTTCAAAAAAAAATATAGAAGCAGACGAGGGCAGAGGCACGGGCCTCTATCCATCAGCTGTGTTTCACAACGTAACTAGGCTCAGGCTCCAGGAACTAACAGCATTACAGGGTCACAAAATTATATGTACCACGATCCCACTTCTCAGGCATGGGAGCCAGTTTAAAACAGCATGCACTGGTGACGGCAGTTCCAGATGAGCAAATTTAAAACAGCCAGCGACACAAACAATTAAACTTGTCCAATTCATTGAAGCAGGTGAATGATCAGGCCGAGTTTCTCTGTATCAGGGACTGGCAGCTCCAGCACAATGTAAAAAAATGGCTGCACTATGCAAACATGGGAGAGCCAGTCCCACATGTTTACTCTCAGTCTGTCTCTCTATATAAGTTGTGCTAATTGAGCCCACAAAGGCTGGCTTTCCAAAGTGGGGGAGCAGATTACTAGCAGTGCTCTCCTGAAACAGGATACAGGAAAAGCAGCTTCTGGTCTACGATAAACCATAATACTATTTGCCTACGCTCAAACCCACATCAAGAAACCCGATGGAAGTCTTGGAACAGACTAAACTAGTAAGAGAGTCTGAACTGCCAGACAGAAGAAACAGCAAATTGCTTTAATTCTCACTCAGGCACTGCTTAGTGTAATAGTACTTTTGCCTCTCAACTACATATTTACAGAACACACTGACAGCACTGTTCAAACTCTGCTGCTGGTGTCCAGTGTCAGGACGAAAGGCGGGAAGCGAAGTCTTACCTTGCAGCTGCTTGAATCTTCCCTCCAGGACACTGGAATACTGTGTTGAATTAACATATGCCGCAGGTGACAGGGGTGGTGTCATGGATCTCCTCTGTACCTCCATCTGATCGAGCTAAACCGAGAAGGCTTCAAACGCAAAACAAATTTTAAAAGTGGGGGAGGAAAGCCAGGATCCTTCAATCTGGCCACTGGGTCTTTCATATGGTGAACATCAGCAGCTCCCCAATTCAAAAGCAATGTGGTGAGCACTTCGGCTACAATTCTGCCTGTGAAAGAAGGATTCCCTCTAGCATTTTCCCCCTTTACACATGTGTTCTGGATTTCAAAAATCTCTCGCAGCCACAAACACAACCAAAAACTTGGCCTCTCTAATCCAGCGGTTGCCTTTTCTTTTTTTTGTTCTCTTCGTTCAGGTTGCAGGTGAACATTCCCAACTCCAGGAGAGTCCTCAGCCACGAACACACTGGGGAACTTCTGTGCACCGAGCACACACCTTGTTGAATATGCAAAGTGCTGGTCCCTCTGACCAGCAGCCTGGTATGCTCAGTTGTTACATCACTGAGCTCATTATCATAGCAGTAAGGTAGCCTGGATCAGTCCATTCTACAAGGTGCGCAGGGGGAAGGAAGAAGGAAGAAAAAGTTACTCGGATACACTATAGTTGGTAATCAAAAGATTGCACCATTAACCCTGGATGGAAAGCTACTTCAGTTTCTGTGATACAGCCTTTGCATAAAGTGATCTTTTAAATATTTGCAGTCATTCTAAGACCACCCTACGATTTAAATGAGCTGATAACACCTTGTTGTGAAAGGCTGAATATTTTTGAAATGACAGCATCACAAACATCAAACCCAGATTACAACCGCCCACATCTTCTGAACTTGGCAGCTTTCCTTTCTTAGCCTCGGTTCTCTGTTGTTTTTCTCCTCCCTCCAACCCCTCCCCCATGCACTTCCTCCTCGTGATCACTTTGACACATATGCCTGCAGTTAGCAGGGTGGTGAAACGGGCTCTGCAACTTCTTGAGTTGCCATTACACATCCCCACCCCCGCCCACCCCCCACCTTCTCCCTCAGATAATTACCAAACTTCTACCCTAGGACCAAATCTACCTGCCATTTGTTTTTTTTAAATCAGCACACATTACTCAAAACTCACAATAAACGTTCACTGTTTAACAAATAAAGTAACTTCATTAGTTCTCAATGATGTTGCTTCTGAACATCTACAAGCCAGTTTTTGCACAGCTGAAATATCGTGGAATGTGGGTCGCTACTTATATGTAACTGGGCACGTCAAAGAATAGATGCCAGTATTATTTGTTCCAGTTTAACAGCCCTCGAGCTCCCCTGATACCTTAATAAAGCTACTACCTAGAGTAGCACTGAGCCATTACACCAGGAGGTCCAAGATTCAATTCCCAGCCTTTTGTTAAAGTAGCTAATCTCAGTCACGGCTGCAGCAAAGGTCTCAGCGTTCCTGGACAACAGGGTGGGGAAACAAATCATTCAGGTTTGCTGCTCTTACTGGCCTTTGTCTTGGTTTCTCTACGTTGCGAAATGCTGATCCAATACAAAGAATAAACGCAGTTCACTGAAAAAAATCATTCGTTTATTTGATGTTGGGATTTAGGCACTGGGGTTACATCCTGTTCTCGTCTCCAGTAACTCACCAGTGGGACAAACCAACAACCTCAGATGAACACAGACGCTTTAACCCTAATAGAATTCTCCCGATGTTCCAAAGTGCTGCTGCACAGAGTAACACAAAGCAAGAAAGGAGGGAATGTCTTCAAGAATGGCACCCAGGCAACAGACGCACGTGTCCGACCAGTCAGCTTAACCGTGATGCAGACAGAGGCGATGGAGATGTCCCTACTCTCAGCAAGTGATCTAAGGTAACGTCAAAAAGGGAAAAGGATTTTTAAAAAAACTATGGGGACTGAAATTCGACTGAGATGTTCAGACTAACTTATTTCTGTAAAATTCCTATGCGTGCTATTAACAGGTTAAAGTGTCATTAAAATGCCACAGGAATTATATGCCATTCCCTAAGATAGAACCCAGTGGAACTGCACCCACTAGATTTTTCTCATGTTCCAATTAACAATGTAGAAGATTATACATTTACAGAACATCAGATGTTACAGGACTGTGACCCAGAGTAGATTCTGGAAGCTGCAAGAGGTATTCAACCGTCAAAGGGATTGATGAAAAGCCAATTATATTTGCTTGCTGTCACTAAACTACATAAATGGTCTGTACAGACCTTCCCCAATGTTTGGCAAGTTATGAGGGTTGGAGAAAAAGCCGTTTATGACTTTAAAACTACTGCATATGTTAAAAGATTATGTATGTGCAGTTTTAAAGTTGTTCTGGTTGAATGAAAGGGCCTGATTTCTGCCACAGGAGGAGCATAAAAGGCGGCCCCCCCCCCCAAAAAAAACCCAGCACCAGATTATCACGGCACAGGAGTAGGTAACAACCTCTTTATGTTATACACACCCCCTTTAAGAAGAGATTCTGCAAATTCAACCAAGACTCCCAGTGATACCATACACAGAGTGGTAAATTCCGCATCACCAGAGCAAAATGGCTCACCGCTGTTTTAAAAGCCATATTTTGCAGCTTAGTTGCCGGAGAATCAGATCTTGCACACCAGGAAAGGAGTGCAGGGGGAGCACAGAATGCACTGTTGGCTTGTACAGGCAGGATTAGTATCCAGCCCCAAGCCAGAAAAGGTGGTGTCCTCTCCCTCCAGCGACAGTGCCTATAATTGCTGCTGAGGTCCTCTAATCTGCAGAGAACTGGCAAACCACCTACTTAAAATGAGTCTTGGTGCTCACTTGCTTCAATATGCTACTGAAAACCGGCTGCCCAAGGGCAGAACAACAATGATTACACTGTAGTTTGAAATTCCGCTCTTAACTTTTAAACAAGGTCTAAAAGAACATGCTGACAACTAAAAAAGCAGCCTCTACTCAGCTTTTTTAAAAAATCACATGAATCTTAAATCACCACCACTACCCCCATCTTTTAATCCTCAATGTTTGAAAGCCTTCTGCCACATTCCTGTGGTCAGCTGTGAAACAGAACAAACAGTCTAACTTCACAATCAATATTTAGAAATAGATAACAACTCTGACCACAGCGCTCACTTTATGCATCTCCCAAACAGGAACGTAGTTTAAAAACAGAATATGCTGCATGGTGTTGCCCACTTTCAGTCAGCTGCTGCCAGTTAATTGGCACCCTGTTAACTACCACCTATTAGTGGGTCCAGTTATTTAAACTCAGCATCTGTTCAAGAACTACCAATTCACTCCACAGAAATTCTACGATGGTGTCTCACAAACCCACTGGCAGCTAGGCTAACTAGCAGAGCGTGTGCTGGTACGGTCTATGACATAACTGCATATCGTATCTGCTTCCGTGGTTTTAAAACAACCTCACCCCCCAACACCCATATCTTTGGCAAGCGCCAAGTTCTACTATTTATTTTCAAATCTCTCCATCTCACCCCAGCCCACAGCCTTCCTTTTGGGTTTAATCCCCTTTACCCTTAAATACAGTAATGACATACTAGTTCTTTGAAACTCTTCTCAAAATTACTTTGTCTCTTCTTTCCTGCAAACGCCTCCAAAAAATCTTCCACTTTGAATGACTATTTGATTTCTCCCTCTCCGCACCATTGGCATCTCTTCCTGTGTAGCTCGTCAGACATTCAGCTACATAGGTACAAGTTGCTGGGTAAGCTTACCACATTATGTGTTTAACTACATAACACAGGCCACACGGCCCGAGGTTTAATTCCTGGTCTGTGGTGAATTAACTGATCTCACCACCTGGGGTGCGCAACTGTCAAAATATCATATGCTTTCCCAATGTTCCTATAGCCAAAAGGGAGAAGGTTTTACGATTTGAAATTCAATTACAGTAACTAAACCTCAGAACCCAGCACTTTACCCATTGTTTGACTAGTGTATAAAACATAACCTAATATCCAGGCCCGTCCATGAGAACCTCAGCCTGAACAAGACACAAGAATCAAAAGAAAACACAACAGGAAGACAAAAGATGACAACAAAAGAAAGGTGAACCCTAAAGCTACCATTGCGGGGGAAGGTGGGGGCAAAACTGCAACACTGCCTCCCTACGCTTGGAGGACTACAACAGCTACTTGAGCTTTATTGTTTATTTACTGTTATTTTTCAACCTTATGTCATGATTTTTATTAAACTCTCCTTTAGTTGAACTTCAAGCTCATGCTCACTGTTTAAAAGTCTTCTGAAGGTTTAAATTCCCCTGAAGATTTTAACTTTTTTTGATCATTAAACTTTTTTTGATCATTATAACTTGTGATGGTCCTTTCAACACCAATGATAGCAAAAACAACTTTTTATTTATATAACTCCTTTAACATAAAATGTCACCAGGCACCTCACAGGAGTGCTATAAAGCAAAATCTGACAACGAGCCACATTAGGAGGTACTAGGGCAGATGACAAAAAGGTTGATCAAAAAGGTAGGTATTAAGGGGGAAAGAAAGGTAGGAGGCAGAGGTTTGGGGGGGGGGGGGGGAGAATTCCAGAGCTTAGGGGCAGAATTTTGCCCTTGGTGGGCATGCGAGCCCCTCCGGCTCGGCGGCAGGCGGACAGCCGACCCCAGCCACCGAAACGGGGCACGCCGCCATTTTGAGTGGGCAGCCTTCCCGACAGGAAGCACTATGCAGGCTGCTGTCAAAGTGTGCTCTTAAAGAGAGACCCACTTCAATACCACTTAAAGGCTTCAGTTTCCCTTTTACCCATGTGTGTGGATTCCATACACTTGATAAACTGGTGCGGACAATATTACAATTTTTGGAACTGCTTTTCCATGTTCTTTTTTCCCTACAGTTATTCTAGAGTTCAAAATGGATAATAATTGAATTGAGAACAATGCTGTCATCACCAGATAGAGAAACAGAGATATGGCTAAGAAGGAAAGAGATACAGTAGAGATGGGGCCAGATATAGTAAAGAGGAAGAGATACAATGGGGAAGAAAGCAAGAAAGACAACAGATATATAATGTTCAAGAGCAGCTGGATGACAGAATTTGGCTATCATAGAATCACAGAAATTATACAATTTACAGAATAATCACACTGACCTCTACATTTATTCTTTAATTTGAGATGGATAGATGGTGATGTAGATGTAATGTCACTGGACTAGTAATCCAGAGGCCCAGGCTAATGCTCTGGGGACATGGGTTCAAATCCCACCACGGCAGCTGGTGGAATTTAAATTCAATTAATAAACCTGGAATTGAAAGCTAGTCTCAGTGACGGTGACCATGACAACCCATCATCGATTGCTGTAAAAACCCTTCTGGTTCACTAATGTCCTTTAGGGAAGGAAATCTGCCATCCTTACACGCCTACATGTGACTCCAGACCCACAGCAACGTGGCTGATTCTTAACCACCCTCTGAAATGGCCGAGCAAGCCACTCAGTTCAAAGGCAATTAAGGGATGGGCAACAAATGTCTGTGATGTCCACATCCCACAAAAGAATAAAACTCATCTTCTTTCCCTGTGGGCAGAATTTTTCGCTCGGCATGCGGGTGCGGCGCGCCGACACGCCCGAGCGTGAAATAGCACGCGATGACGTCGGGTTAGCGTCCTGATGTCATCGTGCACTCTCGCGCTATTTCAATCGGCGGGCGCGCACAAGAGTCAGCAGCACACCCGCCGACAATTAAGAGGCCTATTAAGGCCACTAATGTAGCAATTAACTGGGAATTTTCGCTGCCCATCCAACGTTATGGCTGGCGGGTGGGCGAATCGGCGGGGTAGCTTTTGGGTTTTTGAGGAAACATAATCCAAGGGCGGGATGAGGTTTCCGATATTAATTTAAAAAATAAAAAAAATTTTCGGGCAGAATTTTTATCATCAACACGTTTAGGTGAGCGATTCTTATGGGTGGAAATTTTTTTCGGAATTTCATAATCTTTAATTTTGAATTTAAAATTCTTCAGCTCCCTGAGGCAGCTCTCTGCCTTCAGGGAGCTTTTATTGGGCGCACCCCCGCGCCGATGTCAGTGCTCGCCCTCCTCCCACCCCGCCCTGGCAGCGCTGAGCCTTTCAGCGCGCCTTTCACGTTGGCTGGCCATTAACTAGCCAGCCAGCGTGAAATCGCAGTCGGGGGCCAATTGCGGGCGGCGGCTCATTTCCCGGTCGCTCCCGGGTCTGCCCGACGACCTGAAAGTCCTGCCCCTTCTCTTTTTATATTCCCCCTTTACAAATTCTATTCAATTCTCTCTAAAACAGTACAATTCCTGCCTCAATAACCACCTGTGGCAAAGCATTCCATGTTCTTAAAACCAAGGTCTCGATCTTCCGGTCAGCAGCATTGCGCCTCCACCTGCAAAGTTTTTCCCCACCTGATGTCACTGCCCATTTCTTCTCGTAGGCAACAGGGAATCAGCCCCATTGGGAGTTTAAGCTTTCTGGGCAATTCCCACATACGTCTAGAATCAGGACATCCACAGGGGTCCTGACTTGTATCTTCCAACGTATGTCCCATCTCTGACAGAAACGGGAAAATTTGGGCCAATCTATGCAAGAAATATCTCCTAACTTCTCTCTTTTTGGAGCAAATGCCTTGAGTCTATGCCCTTCTGATGTTAACTGGCCTACCAGTTAAAAAAACTCTTTGCTCAAAATTGTTCATACTTTTGAAAACTATTATGACAACAGATAGGAGTGTCTGAAGATAATTTTTTGTCATTTGTATTTCCTGACTTCGCTTCTGGCTATGGTGGGCACCGAGATGCTGCGACACAAGAAGTGAGAGTGTTGTAGGGTGGCCAAGTTATACCTTTAGTGATAGAGTTGATCAGCAGACACTTCTTGGATGGAAGCTTTTAAGTTTATTTGCAATATACTCAGCAGCAACTACGGTGTGCTATCAATTCCAACTCTACACTGACTGCTGAGGTCACTGCGCTACTCACCTATTGGTCACCACAGATTATGTGATCTCTCCTAACAAGTATTATTCTTAAACATACATTACACACTAAATAAAACCATAACTACTACATTCCTCCCCCTTTAACTCAGCTATTATATTTACAAGTACATATTTTTCAAGACAGCAGAATATTTACACTGGGTAAGGAATTTACAAGTTCAGTCTTTCAGGTGGTTTCCTGGTACGTGTGGAACATCACAGTTCCACAACTTCAGATTCTTTGTCAGAACCTCCTTTTCTGGAGTTGCCTGAACATCAGATGCTTCGGTGGGCACTTGCAGTTCCGTATCCTCAACTCGTACAGGAACATCAGACGTTATCAGTCCTGGGTTGAGTATCCTCAACAGGAAATGCAGACCCGGTCATGGTCACTGGTGGAACCAAATCTTGGTGATTTCTCTCTCTCTTCCTTAAATGATCCACATGTTTATGGATGATCCGGCCTTCCACCCCCACATGGTAAAATAGAGGTCCAGTCACCGCACTTATTTCACCCGGTAACCACTTTGGTCCTTCCCCAAAGATTTTTCACATATACCAACTCTCCCATGGTAAATTTCCTCTCACAACAATGCTAATCGTGTCTGGTTTTCTGGCTTCCCTGGTTCCTTCCCACTTACCCCTCTAAATTTGGCATTATTAAGCTCAGTCTCATCCTGAGACAGCACTTCAACAATAACTCCGCAGGTGTGACACCTGTTGTTGTGTGAGGGGTCGTCCTGTAATGAAAAAGAAAGCCTTCTAGCTTGGTAGCCAAGGAATTGCCAGTTAGCTTTTTCATGCCTGCCTTGAATGTTTGAACTGCCCTTTCAGCCAGTCCGTTTGAGGAAGGGTAGTACGGTGCAGTTTTCACGAGTGATACCTTTGAGGCTGATAAACCGTTGAAACTCAGCGCTCACAAATGCTGTGCCATTATCAGAAACAACTACTTCTGGTAGTCCATGAATGGCAAAGTTTCTCAATTGTAGCGGCCGATGTTGGTGACTTCCCCTCATATATGTCCAATCATTTTGGATGGGCATCGACAATGAGCAGAAACGTTGTTCCCAGGAAAGGTCCAACGTAGTTAATGTTTAACCACACCCAGGGTCTACGTGGCCACACCCATGGGTGTAATGGAGCTGTCAGTGGCAACTTTTGCAGTTGCTGACATTGCACACAGTGCTTTACTAAACTCTCTATTTCGCCATCCACCCCAGGCCACCATAGATAGCTGCATGCTATGGTCTTCATTCGGGAAATTCCTGGATGGGCACAGTGTAGTTCAATTACAAGTGGCTCTCTTCTCTTTAGAGTAACTATCACTTGTGCTCCCCACAATAAGATGCCATCCTGGCTGATTATTTCATGTCTTCTGTTAAAGTACAGTTTCATTTCATCACATTTGGTCCTGTGACCAACATGTAGCACTTGTTCTCATACCTGAGATAGGACTGGGTCCCGGCTTGTCCAGTCTCTGATCTGTCGAGCACATACCGGCGAGGAGCCAAAGAAATTTAACAGTAAAACAAGTTCCTGTTGAACTGGGATGTGCTCATCATTTTCTTGTAAAGGCAAATGACTAAAGGCATCAGCGTTTGCGATTTGATTGCCAGGCCTATGTACGAAAGTGTATTCGTATGCTGCCAGAATTAAAGCCCAATATTGCATTCTTGCTGAACAATCCTACCAATGATTTGTGGTCTGAAACGGTTGTAAAATAGTGGCCGTGTACGTACTGGTGAAATTTCTTGACACCAAAGATGATGGACAGGCCTTCTTTTTCTATCTGTGAGTATCACTTTTCCAGCTGTGGTGAGCATTCTTAATGCGTAACCTCTTGGCCATTCCGAGCCATCATCCATCCGATGAGAGAGCACGGCTCCCATTCCATAGGGAGATGCATCACATGTCAGCACCAATTCTTTCGTCCGGTCATAATGCACTAATAGATTGGACGAGTGCAACAATTGTTTCGCCTTTATGAGTGCTTCTTTCTGGGACACCTCCTAAGACCAACGTTGGTTCTTTTTGAGTAGAGAATGCATGGGGGCAGCACTATAGACAAATTGTAAAAACCAACCATAATAGTTGATCATTCTTAAGAATGACTTGAGCTCTGAGGCATCCTTTGGCGCAGGTGCCTCTCTTATGGCTCTCACTTTCTCCTCAGCCGGGTGGAGGCCCTGTGATCCAAATATATTACCTCCCTCGCTTGGAAGATGCACTTATCTTTTTTTAAACGCACTCCAGCTTGCAAGAAACGTTTTAAGACTTCACTTCTAAATTTGCCAAATGCTCTTTTTCAGTGAATCCTGTCATCAATACATCGTCTAAATAGACTACAACCTGGGGCAGTCCTTGCAGTAAGCTCTCCATTGTTCTCTGAAAGATGGCACAAGCGAAAGGCAATTGTGTATACTGGTACAACTCTTTGTGAGTATTAATTGTGACAAATTCCCGGGAGGCATTATCCAACTCTAGTTGTTGATAAGCATGACTCATTTCAAGCTTATGTACGTTGTCCCTCCTGCCAGCTTGGCATATAGGTCTTCAATTTTTGGAATGAGGTGCCTGTCTAGCTTAGCTACTTTATTAACCATCAGTTTGTAGTCTCCACAAATTTGGACGCTTTGGTCGGGCTTAAGGACGGGGACTATGGGTGCTGCCCATTCTGAGAACTGAATGGGTTGTATAACGCTCAGTTTCTCTAGCCTGTTCAGTTCAATGTTGACTTTTTCTCGCAGGGCATATGGCACTGGTCTTGCCTTCATGAAGCGAGGGGTTGTTTCCAGATCCACATAAAGCTTGGCCTGCAGGCCTCGGATATTCCCCAGTTCATCATTGAAGACGGCGGCGTACTTTCTAAGTAGCCCACTTGCTCTCAACTGGGAAATTTCAACCCATTCTAACTTAATCTCCTTTAAACAATTTCGCCCCAGGAGGCTTGGCCCTTCACCTGCTGCCACCATCAAGGGTAGCTTTGCCGATAGGCTTCCATAATGGACAGTTACTCTGCTTATGCCTTTTACTTGAATGTCTTCATCCGTACATGTTTTAACTTTGCGGCTGTTTCTTCTAAACTTAATTGATGTTCATCATTATTCAAATATCTGAAGTTATGTTCCCCAATTACTGTAGTGAAAGCTCCCGTGTCCACTTCCATTCTAACAGGTTTGCCATTTACTTTCACTGTGACGAATATTGGTTCTGTGTTTCTAACTTTCAGATTAAACGAGTAAATGTCTGAATTTGTTGTTTCAGGCTCTTCTACATCGTAGATTTCATTGGGCTTCTTCTTTTGTTTACAAGCCTGCTTGAATCTTTCCTTGCACTGCCCCATCATATGTCCATTTCTATGACAATAGTAGCATTCAATTTTTTTAAACCGCCACTCGCTAAAAGACTGCTTGTTTCCACCTCTATTAAAATTATTCTTCAATTTCACTGCTAAGTTAGTTTTCTTCATTCTTCGGATAGCGGGGGCTGTTTCCCGCTTCTTGGCAGAGTCTCACTTTTTTGCGCCTCTCGGCTGAGATTTCCCCACCTGATGTGGAGGACGATGCCATTTTGCACACCCTGTATTGCTTTTGAATCTCTTACTATACTTTCCATGGCCAGTGTTATTTCTAGCGCCTTCTTGAAATCCAGATTCATTTCGAGCAATAATCTTTTCTGAAAAGTGTCCTCTTTCACACCACACACTAAACAATCTCTGATCATGTCGTTCAGAGTCGTACCGAACTCACAATGTTCCGTTAGCTGCTTCAAATTTGCCACATAGCATGCAACTGTCTCACTCGGGGCTCTATTTCATGAATTAAACCTGAACCTCTGCATCGTGACTGAGGGCTTGGGTTGAAAGTGACCCTTCACAAGGTCCACCAATTCATCAAAATTTTTCAAATCTGGGGCACTGGGTGCTGACAAACTTCGAATCAAACCATAGGTTTTGCTCACACAAGTACTCAAGAGGATCGCTCGTCTCTTCTCTTCCCCCGTAATCTTGGTCGCTTGAAAAAAGAACGTGTAGCACTCTATATACTGAGACCAATCATCTATGGCTGGTTCAAAAGAATCAATTCTCCCAAATTGTGGCATTTTGAGAGGGGGTAACTTCATCAATTCTAACAGAACTTGCTATTTACAATCACTGGGTGAGGTAAAAAGATTTCTTTTTAACTTGATTTCTTCTGTTCAATCTTGTTTTATCCTCATCGCCAGTTTTTTGTAGGGTGCCAGGTTGTACTACTAGTGATAGAGTTGATGAGCAGGCACTTCTTGGGCGGAAACTTTAACTTTATTTACAATATACTCAGCAGCGACTATACATGTGCTTTCAACTCCAACTCTACACTCACTGCTGAGGTAGCCCTTGTTACTCTCCTATTGGTTACTACAGATCATGTTATCTCTCCTAACAAGTATTATTCTTAAAGGTCTATTACACACTAAATAAAACCATAATTACTACAGACAGCAAACGTCAACACTGCACAACCTGTCCTTTTCTTGTTGTGTGGTACAGCTGTGGTCATACAGAGGCCAGCTGCATTGGCAAAAATGTTCCGGAATATAGGGACATAAGAAATAGAAGCAGGAGTAGGCCATTCCGCCCTTCAAGCCCACTCCGCCATTCAATGAGATATTGGCTGATCTTCTACTTCAGCAGCATCTTCCCGCACTATCCCCTTAACCCTTGATGTTTTTAACACGTAGAAATCTATTGATCTCAGTCTTGAACATTCTCATTAACTGAGCCTCCACAGTCTTCTGGGGCAGAGAATTCACCACCTTCTAATTGAAGCAATTCCTCCTCATCTCAGTGCTAAATAGCCTGCCCCTTATTCTGAGACTGTGCCCCCTGGTTCTAGACTCCCCTCCGCCGCCCCTCAGGGAAACATCCTTCCTGCATCTACCCTGTCGAGCCCTGGAAGAATTTTGTCGTGTTTGAATGAGATCGCCTCTCATTCTTCTAAACCCCTGAGAATAAAAGCCCAGCCTACTTAATCTTTTGTATAGGACAATCCCTCCATCCCAGGAATTAGTTTGGTGAAACTTCTTGCACTCCCTCTATGGCCAAGATATCTCTCCTTAGGAAAGGAGACCAAAACTGCTCACAATACTCCAGGTGCGGTCTCACATTTACTTACGTCCACAACTGTAAGAATTTGCAAACCAATGTGGGTGCTCCGCAGCTCACATATGGGACTTATAATTTCATCTTTGTTCCCCCATTGCCCTGATCTGGAACTGCTGATGTCTCCAGAGATATTCCAAATCAGCGAAGAGCGAGTGTTTGATTACTTTTTTTTTAAAAAAAGGACAGATCAGGTCCTGGATAAAGGACCTGGACGGGCTTTTCCTGTGTCTGATATTTTGGTGGCACAACATGATTTTTATCCGAAAACTGCAAACAGTCAAACGTCTGAAAATAAATATATTCAACCTTCAGAGCTATTGTGCTCTGCCAATCAGCAATTGTTCCCAAAGTGATTTCTAAAATGTGCAACGGAGAGACATTTTGGCTGGTGAAAGAAAGCTGAAAATCTGAAATACAAAGCAGAATAACGATAGGAAGCTAAACGTGCTACATCTAACCCGGGAGTGGCTTATTTTTTATTGCGCTGGTTGCTTCTGCAAATAAAATCATTTGGCGGTTTAAGACGTTCTCTTGCCGTGAAGTAAAGATCTGCGAATGACACTCAGCGGCAGCGGGGGGGAGGGTGGGGGGCAACCCTAACATTTTGCAATAGATCCACTGCAGAAATAAAACTTGGGAGAATTGTAAAGCAGTCTGCTGACTCGCTGCCGCCCATTTTACTCTACTGAGTATAGCCAAGGCCCATCCCTAACTGCTTCTCTATTATTGCCTGACGGGTGTCTACAAAGACCAGACTCGCCATGAAATAAAAGCAAAATACTGCGGATGCTGGAAATCTGAAATAAAAACAGAAAACGCTGAAAAAACTCAGCAGGTCCGACAGCGTCTGTGGGGAGAGAAGCAGAGTTAACAGAGTTTTGAGTCCGTAAGACCCATCTGCAGAGCTCTGAAGAAGGGTCATACGAGACTGACAATGAATGTACTTACTTGAAGTTGATTATCTGTAGTCAAGTTTGAAGTTGCTGTTAAAAAAAACTATTAAAGTTGTTTGTCACATTTTGAATTGGTAACAAGTTTAACAATTCAGAGTTCAACCGAGCCAGAGAACCATCAACAAATGTCCACCACAAAAAGGATTTGTCCTTGCTGTTAGAGGATGTGCTTTTTCTTTAGATACACTTTCTAATTCTTCTTTTTCTGGCTGAGTTTTAAAAACCAATAAACTGTAATCCTATTAAGACAATGAAAGACTGCCACCCAACCACAATATACAACTAACATTCCATCCAAATGAG
Source organism: Cetorhinus maximus (assembly GCF_964194155.1). NCBI lineage: Eukaryota > Metazoa > Chordata > Chondrichthyes > Lamniformes > Cetorhinidae > Cetorhinus > Cetorhinus maximus. The sequence goes on from NC_135909.1 coordinate 1,360,624, forward strand.
ATGAAAGGGGAAAAGACACCGAAACCTCCCTCCTCAGGAGCGCGTAAGACCCCCATCTAGTGTTGGCTTTCACACTATCCTGAAACTCTTCGAAAGTCTCTGAGTCATCAAAATGCAACTACCTGTTCTAAAAAAAACGACGGCTACAGTAGACATGGTTTCATCAAATTCCTCCGGAATATACAGCTGGCAGAACTTTAAGAACAGTTTACTAAGCCAGAGAGATCAGGATGCTGTACTGAAAGGCTGCAAAGAAGCTGTCTCTCTCTCTCTCAAAAGCATTGTGCCAGGATTTGCAAAGTAACCATCCTGAGAAGAGCAATCTACTGCAAACTGAGATCTTCTGGGAATAAAAAGTGTAAATACAACTATGCCCAGGAAGACAACTGAACAAAACGGCCACAACGTGGAATCGCCAAGGCCAGCCAAAGGCCAGTCAACCGTATACTCCTTTGTTTGTTTATCTTCATCACATACTATAAAAAGTTAAGCCTATCCTCTTAGTCTATCATCCGTACTAGGGGATGTGTGTGACGCATGAATGGTGGTTACAATTTACCTAATCTTTTTTTTAACTCAGGAAGCAGTGTCAATAAACTTATCTTGTTCTCTGTTTAAACTCAGAAAATCTCTCTAATTCTTTATAATCTGAAAACGTACATAGTGGGACCCCTGCAGTATTGGCAAAGCACAACCTTTCTAAATTCACAAAAAAACCCTGTTACAGTCAGGTCCGGAGTGGTAGGGTAGGGGAGTCAATTTTTGCCCCTCCTCACGTAGTCGTAACATTACTTTACTGATTGGTTTCCATGGTTTCTCTTAACCTTGTAACTAGAAGCTACAATTTTTTTCCTCCCTTATTGCAGGTGCTGACTTCCTTTCTGGGGTCCAGTTACACAGGTACTGTCCACCCTCCTGCAACTCTCCCAAGTGGCCATTCTTAGTGCGTGTGAGCCAGTGCAGTGAATGTCAGCTGTCTAATCAACCTTGAAGGGCATCACAGCTGAGTCTGTATTCCTCGCTTGACATACCCATATTCCCAGATACACACTTTCCGACAAGATCACTCTATGGGAATGGCCCCACTGCTGCCTGGCTGAGGTCAGCAAGATTTTGACGGGCCTGGAACTTTTCTGTATGAGTGGGAAATGCACGCTTATCAGCACAGTCACCAGAAGAAGTGGAGGCAATTTTTAATGCCAGTTTTATTGACAAATTCCTGGATCTTTACTTCTCAGCAAGAGGATGCCTTATACCACCACGTGACTTTATTTGTAGAAACAACCAGCACAATGAAAAGTCAACAAATTTATTGGCAAATCTGTCAAGTCTTAATTGTCACGTATGCAAGTTTTTTGCTAATGCCCTTGCCGTAAAAAGACTGTTCGACACATGCAATGTGGGTAAATGTACTTGTAACGCCCTGGTGCACATCCTTTTTTCACACCCATATTTACAATTATCCTCTCCCTGCTTCCAAACCCAAGACATTCATGGAACACTTGACTTTATTATGTAAACACAATATACCTTACAGTGTCTCTGAAATCACAAAGGTACAAAAATTAGGCCCTTCATCCCATCCAGCTCATTCTCCCATAGAAAGCTACAGTTCTCCCTCAACTCGCATCATAGCATCTGAATCTGCAAAGGATCTAGCCTCCAGAGCTCTAGCCATTCCAGCTACTCAAGGAACTTGTGCTTCCTGACTACAAACTTGCCTTTTGTCAATTTGTCACCACATCCTCTTCCCCTCCAGTTGTGATATAATCTTTCCTTGTTCCACTAAGTGTTTTTTTTTATTCTTTCATGGGATGTAGATGTTGCTGCCAAGGCCAGAATTTGTTGCCCATTCCTTAATGCTCTTGAATTGAGTAGCTTGCTAGGTCATTTCAGAGGGCATTTAAAGAGTCAACCACATGTCTGGACTCACATGTAGGCCAGATCAGGTAAGGATGATAGATTTCCTTCCCTATAGGGCAGTAGTGAACCAGATAGGTTTTTACAACAAACATTGGTGGTTGTCATGTACTGAGACTAGCTTTATATTTAAGATTTTCTTTTATTAATTGAACTTAAATTCCATCAGTTGCCGTGGTAGGATTTGAACCCTTGACCCCAGAGCATTAGCCGGGGCCTCTGGATTACTAGACCAGTGACAGTACCATATCACCACTGTCTCTTGTGCACCACTGTAAGATACCCCTTGTTCAAGGAAATTTCAGCACTGGAGGCTTCTTCAGCTGTTCAGACCTGTGCTGTTGTAAGGCTGACTCAGGAGCCCTCTAAGTTCATTACTCCATTCATTCCTCATTCCCTTCAAGTGCTCATCCAATTCCCACAAGCATGTTGTGACTGAGTCAACTTCAATATCTCTTGTGATAATGAATTCTACATTCAAATAACCTTTGGTGTTTAAAAAAAAGTGTCTTATGCTTTCAGCACCAAGTTATCAACCAGTGGAAATAATTTTTCATTATATACCTACTCAAGATCTTCTGTCATTTCTACTCTGTTATTTCATACTAACACTCTTTGTTCCAGTTTTTCAAGTCTCTTATAGCTATCTTTCCATGGCCTCCCTATCTCTGTAATCTCCTCCAACCCTCTAAGATTTCCAGGTTCCTCCAATTCTGGCCTCTTGCACATCCCCGATTTTCATCACCCCACTACTGGTGCCTTCAGCTGTCAAGGTCCTAAGCTCTGGAATTCTCTCCTTAAGCCTCTCCTTTAAGACACTCCTCAGAAACCTATCTCTTGACTTAGCTTTCAGTCATCCACTCTGATATTTCCTTACAAGGCTCAGTGTCAAAATTTGCTTTATAAAACAGCACTTTGGAATTTTTTATTATGTTAAAGGCACTATATAAATCCTCACTCAGATACCATACCCTAAGAGGGCATTGGTGACTAAGGACTTCCATTGAATTGGTCCATGATTAAGCTTGGCAAAGTACTACAGTGGTTTGCCACTGCCTTCTGCAGTATTGCTGACCAGGAAACCCTCCCACTCTTGCCACAGCCAGGCATATTGGAACGATTTACCGGCTGATAATCCACTTGTTTGGTCACATTATAAACTCACCTTCCGTGAGTCATCAAGTCCCGCAATGGGACTTGAATCCAGAGCTTCTGGCCAAGAGGGAGGGAAGCCACCACTGCACCACAAGACCTCCACTATATAAACAGAAGCTGTTGTTTTGAAAAAGCAGTGCTTTGTGCTACCATTGTAACTACGACTGAATACTTCGATTTCACCATCTATTTCAGTTCTGAAACGCTACATGGTGCAAGTGAGATTCAAGACTTTTAGTGTGAACAGGCATCTGGCCCAGCTAATATGCTGCAGCAAACTTTGTTCTCAGTGACGAAAAGTTTAATTTTAGCTGCATTACTCGTGTGCCAATGATCTAGCTCCCTCCCTCACTAAGTGAGTAGCTATAGCTGCAGGTAAAATTCCCATACAATCTGTTGTTTTACAGTTTAAGGAGAAGGCCAAAGGGTAACAGATAGCTGAATTGGATGACGATACATGCTGCAACAGGTAAAGATTAAACTGTATATGTTTCAGTGTCAGAGAACTAGTTACATGTAGAATAACAAATGAGCGTAGATTACAAGCCAGTTACACAATGAAGCCATTCAAGTGACATCCTAAACTACAAAAGTCTAGCTCAAGTCATTCACAAGGTCGGAACTTGCCAGTTTCTGTTCTCAACATGCAGTCTCAGTCAACACGGGCGCAGGTTGGAGAATCAGGTAATGAGGTCAATTCAAAGCACTCAGGTTTCTTGTCCATTCAAACCAACAACCCGAAAATCAGGAAACCCGCAAATCAGGCATTCGAAGCTCTGCGCCAGTTCTCTAACATGTGCTTCAGCTGAGCAACGCCAGAAGTGAAGGACTGAAATTTTGCAATAAAAGCACAGAATGCTGGAAATACTCAGCAGCCCAGGCAGCATCTGTGGCAAGAGAAACAGCATTAACGTTTCGTTAAGAAATCCTGACAACAAACCGTTGGCCTGAAACGTTAACTGTTTTTCTCTTCAGTCTCCACAGACTTGCTGAATATCTGCAGCATTTTCTGTTTTTATTTCGGATTTCCAGCATCTGCAGCATTTTACATAAGCTTGAAATTTTCCAGCACTTTCTGTTTCTTTAGTTTAGATTTCTGTTATTTACAGTATTTTGCTTTAGCTTGAAATTTTCCACCATTTTGTCTTCTTTGTTTCAGATTTCCAGTATCTGCAGTAGTATTTAGCTTTAGCTCGAAATTATGGCCAGCATTTTCTGTTCCCCGCATGCCGACGCGCGTAAAATGACGCACTGTGACGTTGGGCGTGCATCCTGTGTCGCATCATTCTGATCTTTCGTTCGGCGGGCACGCACCAGAGTCAGCTGCGCGCCTGCCGAACTATCAAAGGCCTGTTAAGGCCATTAATAAACTAATTAGAGCAATTGCCAGGGCTGCCCGTCCAATCTTAAGGTTGGCTTCACATTTTTCACGAAACCTCATCCACGGGCGGGATGAGGTTTCAAGAAGGGTTTCTTAATTAAGTAACATTTTTAATGAAAATTCGTAAACATGTCCCAGCTCATGTGACACTGTCACATGAGGGGACGCGTCTGAATAATTTTATTTTTTTTATTAATTTTTCCATCTTTAAAACTGAACTTAATCTCCCTGAGGCAGCTGGGCGGGCTTCAATTTGTCCGCCCTCGTAAAATGGCGGCGCGCAGCCGATCGCGGGCAGCAATCGGCTCCGCGCCCGCCCGCACCTGCTCCCGACCGACAGGCCGGTCCGACAGGGAGAAAATTCTCCCCTATGTGCTGAAAGAGTCGACTTAACCATAAGGCTTGAGTAATTTTTGTTGGAGGGCCACCTTTACTGTACTGTACTGTGTGGAACCAGCAAGAATGTAAGGAGTGAAAGTGAAAACAAGTAAATCAAAAAGGTGCAACTAGCCAACGTCCAGCTCGCGTTTTCAAAGATATGGCGCCATGGTTGAGGGTTTCCACTACTTTCATGTTCTGGGAGAATAAGTTTGATTGGAGACCGTGACAAAAAAGTTTTGGTTTCAACAAAGAGAATACATGCAAAAGGGAGGAGGATTAATTGATGTGTAACACATGACAAAATGTTTGACATTGTTATTATACTGTAAATGCAATGTAAAGTGTAACACTAGCTGGAGCCTTGTAAAATCGCAATGTCCTGAGCAAGTCACCTGAATTCCTAATATGAACTCCCAATAAGCAAAGAACTGCACTCACTAGTAAAAAACATAAAATTTACCTCTGGTACAATTGTTCATCAGTTAACCTTCCAGAAATAGACTTTCAAATTATTAACGGAGCAAGGTCTATTAGTTGAAGATTTTTGCATTTGAGGTTTTGCAGGTCTCGTTCTCTCCTCTTCACTCCCACTCCTGAGGGTCCCTCTTTCTCTTACATCTCCAACCGTGGCTCCAAGAGTATGTCTCGCTTTCCTCTAACCCCCCGCCACCCACGCCTTTAGTAGGGTCCCGCCCCTTCTCCCTCAGCCTCTCTGTTCAAGACGGTCTCTTTCCCTTGCCTTCTACCTCCCCTCTTGACAAGTGTTTGGCTGCTTCTCTTCCTTGGTCCACAGCTCTGCTGTGATAAATAAATGAAGAGCATCCTGCAGATACTCTTCCCCAAAATCATTCACGTATTGTCGGTAGCGATGTTCAGTGATAACTGTAGACAGGTGGTCTCTCAGATATGTTTCACAAACTAGGAGGTTTAGGATACAAAGGATTCAATTAAAAAGCACAGCAAGAAACAAAACTAGGCAGCCAGCCAAAAAAAGAACACGAAAGATCTATATACTGGACGGTCCAGTTGCACATTTTCTCATATCTTATCTACAAAGAATGCTAAAGGTATCCTGGGAAGAAGACCATTATGCTGCTATATTCAACAGCTTCATCCCAAATTAGATTCTTGTGAAACCAGGGGCTGAATTTTCTGGTTGGCAGGGGAGTGGGCGCGGACCCGATCGCGGGCGTTGATTGGGTCTGCGCCGCCATTTTACACAGGCAGGCCAATTAAGGCCCGCCCAGCATAATGCCCGACTCCTGAGGATAACGGGAGTGGGCGGGTGGCGGCGGGAGTGCATTGTCCGTCGGGTCCAATGGCAACCCGGCCGCCTGTTTATCTGAAGCGCTGGCAACCTCTGCAAGGCTGCTCACAATGGCAAGTGGAAAGGCTCACCAGAGGGCTTTTGGTGAGCAGGCCAGTCTGGAGGGTAGGCCAGCGGAGCAGGCGAGGCTGAAGGGTAGGGCAGCGGGACAGACCAGGCGGGAGGGTAAGACAGGGGGGGTGTCAGTGTGCCCCTCGTTTTTTGGATGACTGCCTTGCTGCCCTCCTCGAGCAGGTGGCAGCACGGCAGGAGGTGCTGGTTCCCCAGAATGGGAGGAGGAGGCCTCCCCAAATGACAAAACGCGCCTGGGAGGAGGTGGCAAAGGTGGTGAGCTCCTGCGACGTGGTGCAGCGCACCTGGATCCAGTGTCGCAACCACTTCAATGACTGGCAAGATGAGTACCATGTTGGCATTGGTCATGTAACCCAGCAGGTCGGCCTAGCCCCCTGCTGCCACCCCCCCACCCCCCAGCCTGAGTGTAGTGACTACATTGAATCACTGACGGCATTTAATTCATCATTGTCCTTTCCTGGGTGGGTAAGCAGATACTGCCCATGCTGAGGTCAGCCTGAGAGGGTGATGAAGAGATGTGCTTTGTCCCCGCAACATGTGTTACACCGAATCCCACATGACTTGTTTGGGGGCAACCTGGCGGAGCTGCACCTAGGCGCTGTGTTTGAACTCCAGGACATGTCCAAGTCAGGGTGATGACAAAAGCAAAAAACTGCGGATGCTGGAAATCCAAAACAAAAATAAAAATAAAAATATCTGGAAAAACTCAGCAGGTCTGACAGCATCTGCGGAGAGGAACACGGTTAACGTTTCGAGTCCGTATGACTCTTCAACAGAACAGTATCTTCTGTTGAAGAGTCATATGGACTCGAAACGTTAACTGTGTTCCTCTCCGCAGATGATGTCAGACCTGTTGAGTTTTTCCAGGTAATTTTATTTTTATTTTTGTTCAGGGTGATGACATGCTGGGAGAGGAGCTTCAAGGTGGCGTGGCAACGAACCATCTGCTGCGCTCTGCACTCCACGTGTTTGCGCCTCCTTGCTATGTAAGGATATACGGTGTGGCTCCTAATGTGATGTTGGCAGCATGTGTCCAAGGGTTGGGGGATGGGGTTGTGTGGAGCAGGCCTAGCATCTTTGTGTGAGTGTTCGGCAGCAGCGGGGTGAGGAGGCACTATGTCCCACTCTGGTTGGGTTGGGCCGAGCGCGAAGAGTCCATGTGCAATTTGCACAAATCAATGCTCGTCCCTCATTTTCAGTAGAAGAGTGCCCATAACGCAGCAGAGAATGCGAGGACTGGCGACGGCCAGGCGCAGGTCACCATTCTTAGCCGCTTCGAGCAGGAGGCCTTGGATCTGGAGAGGCGCCATTGGCCTGGGTCCACTGGCATCGGTGAGGCTGGGGTGCCACGGCCAGGTATTTATGCCCAACAGTGAGGTCAGCATTGTCCTCCCAACAGCCATAGCACTGCTGAATGTTAATTGATTTAATTTTGCAACATGGCTTGACCCTTGGTTATGGAAGGATGAGCGCATAATGATCCGGGGGACAGGGATGCACTTTGACATTGTCTCCACGTTAACTGACCCACTGTCCTTGTTCTTCCTTTCAGCATCATCGGAGCAGGGCCAGGAGGAGGAGCAGCAGAGGCCCCCTCTCACACTTGAGGGGCCTGAACTCTCACAAGCGTCACACCATTTCTGCGAGGCAGGCACCAGCGCAGATACGAGCACCTCAGTGGGAATTTGAACATCAGCTAGTGTCCCGGGGCACAGTGATGAGGACACTTCACAGTCGATGGAGGAGCTGGCAGAGACAGAGAGTGCCCATGGCGCCAGCAGTCAGAGGACTGCAGGGAACCAGACACATGCTCAGTCGGTGCCTGATGATGTGCCTCTGGAATCGTCCGCAACGCAGCAGGTGTAGGAAATGCAGCCAGGTATGAGTGAGCATCTGGGGGAGATTAAAGAGGCTATGCTTGGCTTGGTCTCTGTGGTGGAGGAGTCTACGCGGACGATCGCCGAAGCAATGAGCCACATGTCTGAGCACCATGCGTCCTCCATGGAGAGAGTGGCGACTCTTGTGGAGAGGCTACTCCAGGAGACCCGTCAGGGCTTCCTGGGGATGTGCTCTGACCAGCAAGCCCTCACATCAGCACTGACCTCAGCTGGTCAGTACCAGTGTGGAAGATGGTTTGAGCATCAACTTTCACAGCTCAGTGCCCATCCATCCACGGTGAGCAGGGAGGTCCAAAGCGGCCTCACGTCAGCGCAGCAGCTGCCTGGCGTCTCTGCAGGCGCCTCTCAGGGTGCTCCGGATGAGGGCAGCAGCTCCTCCACCCCTCTCCCAGTGACTGTACCATCCGGTGAGGCTGCAACGACTGGGGAGTTGCCAGCTGTGGAACTGACAGCTCCTTCCCAGGCGGGGCTCCACGGGCCAGAGGACGACCGCCAAGGTCATCGAAGCCAACAGATCGACAGAGTCAGCAGGCTGTCTCAGATGGCACTCTGAGCGATGGGGCAGCACCAAGACGTAGTACCTGGAAACGAAAACATAAGGCACCTTAGGCACACCACAGGTTTTTCACTGGTGCTTTTGTGTTGGCCCGAGATGAGGTCTTCATGATTTGCTTTGCTTTGTAACACTATTCTCTTTTTTTTTTGGAATAAGCTGGTTTGCTTGACATATTAAATTCAGATATGTCACCATGGCTAAGGGTGCCTCTTTTCTTCTGCATGTGTATGGGTTCCAAAACTGTAATGAGTGCTTTTTCGGACATTCAGCTTTATTAACAATACCCTTAGTTACTGTTGCTAAACTCGCAGATTTTGCATTAAGGTGTCGAGTATCGAGCCTACAGCCCAGGCTTGTCCTGGTGGTTCATCTGTGGTGTGCTAGCTGAAGGTTTGTTGGATTAAAGCCTCCCAGGTGTCCCTGCTTCCCTCGAGCATGCCCGGGTCAGCGTCTACCCCCTCAGCATTTCCCTGTGCATGCTCATCCTCGGACTCACTGCTGGACTCATTGTGTGCAGCCGCAGTCACTGCGTTGACATCTCCATCGTCCACTGCGTCCCCCCTTTCCAGCGCAAGATTGTGGAGAGCGAAGCATGCAACCACTATCACCGAGACACGATCTGGGGGGTACTGGAGTGCGACCCCCCAAGCAGTCCAGGCATCAAAAGCGCATCTTGAGAAGACCGATGGTTCTCTTCACCACAGCCCTTGTGGGGGCATGGCTCCTGTTGTACCGCTGCTCAGCTACTGTTCTTAGATGGCGGAGAGGCATCATGAGCCACCTTCTGAGGAGATAGCCCTTGTCACCCAGCAGCCACCCATCCATCAAGCCAGGCTGGAGCAATGAAGAGCCCTGGCGCCTGGGAGGGTCTGAGGACATAGGCATCGTGGGAGCTGCCTGGGTACCTTGTACAGACTTGAAGAATCAACATCCTGTGATCACACACTATCTGCACGTTCATGGAGTGGAAGCCCTTCCTGTTGACAAAGACACCAGGCTCACCTGCTGACGCCTTGATGGCCACATGTGTGCAGTCTATTGCACCCTGGCAGCAGGGGAAGCCAGCAATCGCCGCGAAGCCTCTGGCTCGTTGTGTCTGGGTTGCCTGGTCCCAACGGTAGTGAATGAAGGTCAATGCACGCCTGAACAGAGTCTCTGTAACCTGCCTGATACAAGTGTGGACAGCTGATTGGGAGACACCGCAAAGATCACCCACCGAGGTGGCATAGAAGTTGAAGGCAGCTGTGACCTTCAGAGCCACTGGCATGGGGTGTCCACCCACACATTTAGGGGAGATCTCAGGCTCTATCATCTGACAGATATAGTTGACTGTTTCCCTTGGGAGACGGAGCCTCCTTTGGCACTGCGCCTCAGACATATTGAGGTAGTTGCTTCGCTGCCTGTATACCCTGGCAGCAGGATAGTGGCGTCTTCTACAGCCCCTTCCGCCTTGGACTACCTCTTGGCCCTACGGCCCTTGTGCCTGCGCCTGTCCTCCCAAAGGTGGCTCCCCTAGAGGCTGAATGTGCACTCTTGACCTCCTCCCCCTTCTAGCCCTCCCTTCCTCCTCAGAGGAGCTGCCTCCAGTGGGCAGTTCAGCTCCCATTCCCGGGCTAAGGGAAGGCTTCCTGAAACCTGCAGGCCCAGGAAAGATTACTCACTACAGAGTGCTGACCTGAAGTTTAAGAGTCCAGAAAAAGCAACTGGTATACGTTTTGAAGTACTGCAGATCACACAGGCAAGTTTCAAAAACGTTCATAAATAAATACTTGACTATGCACACAGTGAGCCCGCTTATCCTGCCCTTGGATGAGGTTTATACAAATGTATCCTACCCGCCTGCCCATTGTGCCCGTGCGCTGACCTGAAGATTGCACGGGCGCCGCAAAATCAGCATCGATTGGGGAGTCAAGGGCTTTAACTGGCCCGTTAATTATTGGTGGGTGAGCGGCGGACATCATCGCACGCCCGCCCAGTGAAATATCGCAATGGCGCACAGTGACGTTGGGATGCTTGCCCAACGTCACCGCGCATCATTTTACCCGCAGACATGCGGGGCCAACAGGAAAATTCTGCCCCAGGCGTGGGTCACAGAAAGTAGTCCACTCTGGATCCTAGGTATTGCAGCAGCATGAAAGTTGTGTAATCTTGTGCTTGAAATCAGGGATACAGTTTGTAATACTGCTTGACCAACTGTATGTTCCCAAGATACTCTGCAATGATCCCCATAGGGACAATGTTCAAAGTAGGTCCAAAATCACACCAAGCAGGTCCAGGAGACAATTAATTGTGTTTCTAAAGAGAGAAGAGGTTAAAGAACATGCTTGGGGGTGGGGGTGGGGGAGGAGACGGAAGGTTGGTAGGGTTGATCTTCTTAACAAAAAGGGGCAGGCTCATTGGACCCAATAGTATTTATTACCCCTAAAAATTCTTACAGTTGAATATTTCTGAAAAGAGACATGCTGTCGAGAACTTTTCATCTTGCACTCATCAGGAAATGTGCAAGAATGCCAAATTTCAAATTATCATAATTTATGTTGCAGGAGAAAAGTCTGCTGATTGGTTGGCAAATCGACAATGATTGGCCTCGTGTTGCTATGGAGAAAGCAAGCTCACCAAGCTCCCAGGTAATTCAAAAAGCATTCTAGTATTTCAGTGCCCGTGCGATGCCAGGTACGTAGACCATATGTCCCACCGACTGGCTGATCTAATCAAACAACATGTTCCTTCAGTTGTTCATAATAGGCAGGGTACAGACCGTAGTCAAATTTTGCGCTTGCAAAATCCAAAACAAAACATCTACTGTCTAGATGTGATTTTGCGATTGAGCAGCACTTGCTGGAGAATCCTGAGTGCGCCAATAGCTACGCTAACAACCAATTTAAGATATTCAGTCAAGCTCATAACACGGTTCATTTACGCTTGTTGAAGTGACATACATTCATACACAGGGGCCCATTCTCTGCAAACAATGGGAATGTGCTCGAGCCTTGCGTGTTCTTTGAATTACCTGGGAGTTTGGTGAATCAATAGTCCTCCATTGCTTTCTCCGTGGCAATGCCTCGGCCAATCAGAGTCAATTCGCCAACCAATCAGGACCCTTTCTCTCCTGTAGTACAAATTGTTCTAATTGTTCGAAATTTGAGATTCTTGCATTTGTCCTGATGAGTGCAAGACAAAATGATTCGGCAACATGTCTCTCTTTTCAGCAATATTCAAGTTCTGTACTACTAATTCCTACATTCTTAAAAATTTGTACTGATGTGAATTAGCTGTCACTAAGCTTTTACCAACACATTACATTCTGAAGCAGAATTTGGGTTCATATATAGGCAAATTACTAATCTTAACTGCGCTTTCCAGTGGAACTGGCATGTGCAGCTGAGACAAATTCCAACACAACCTATTTTAATGTTAATTCTAACAGCCATCACAAGACCCCCACCAGCAGAAAGCTTGAAGCAAGTCAGCAATCAGTGGTGCGTTGGGATGGGGATCTTAAAATGGAGGCAGAGAGCCAAATTTTCCAACTCGAGTCAGGAGTGCAGAGTCGGGAAAATTCCCAACTCCACAAATCTGTTTCGCGAGTACGTGCCCCAGGTGTTCCAATTTTCATTCCGGTGGGGAGGTAGGTGTTAACGGGAGTCGGGCCCGCTGCCGCAGAAAGAGTTTGGAGACAACCACAGTACCTGCCAGGTGCAGAAGTAGGCTTGATGCTCTGAGACTGGTGAGAAAAAGAATTAAACAAAAACATCCCTCTAGTCCTCAGCTCCCTCACTCCACCACCCCGCCACACACTACGCATGCCCCATCCATGCCAACTCATGCTACCTTAGCCTCCCACCCACTGTCCCATGGCCCCTCATACCTTCTATTCCAACCTATGCCCTCTAACCACCCCCACGGCCCTTAAATCCCCGTCAACCTATGACCCTCTTCCCACCCATGGCCCTTCATACCCCCTATTCCAACCATGCCCCTCTACCACCCCCCCTTGGCCCTTTATACCCTCTATGCCAATTTAGTGCCAATTCATGCTAACACATGCCCCCCACCAAACCTTTGCCCTTGCACCCTCCTTACCAACTGACCCAGTACCCACCAAGGGCAGAACTCAAGAGACATGCTGAGAAATAAATAAAGTTCTAAGTATCTACTGCAGACATTTTTTGAAAAAAAAACACTCAATCATAAAAACCTATTCAATCTATTTAAATTCTTTCAACTATTTAATCCCTTATAAAAGCAAACATTTCATTCAAGTACTTAATCCTTCATGAAAACACACATCTGTATTCATAGCCCCACATCAAAGACTTTATAATCACTTGGAGCTGTCAATCAAACTGTGAACTGACAGACACCCCACTGTGATAATGACAGGTTGTGGAATCAGACATGCGGCACTAATCCGAGAATGGCAACCCTCAGGTGAATGCCAACAGAGTGAAACTGCAAGAACTGATTTTTTTAAAACTTCACTGTTTTTCTTAATTTAAAGTGCAGGATATTTAAGTGCCTCAAAAGCTGGAGAGTCCCATGGAGCTTATCCACTTATTATGCAGATTCATGTCTACTCTTACCAAAGGGCACCCTACCTCTCCCAAAGACACCTTACCTCTTCACTGGGGGTCCCTGGACCTTTTCAGAAGGGTACCTTACCTCTCCAAATAACTCTGGCAACTTTAGACTTTTTCTTCAAAGATCTAAAGAATTCTAATCGTGTTTTGGACATCCCGCTAACGAAAAATGGATCTGTCTGAAGGCAGCTGCACTTTTCAATGTGCTGCTGCCTCAGTGAACAACAGATGTGCAAACTACAATCCTCTCTCGTTTCTTCCCCCCACACCACCAAAAATGGGTATCGGGTTCAGGGACGGGACTTCCAGGATCAGGGCTCCGGCGCTATTTTGGCTAAGCCAGGGATCTTTTCCATCCCTACAAAAATTCAGGCCAGGCCTTGTAGGTAAAGGCATTATCCAGTGTTGAGTGAAGATACAAAGCCAGAATACCCAACACTTGATTCCTAATCTATATTTAACTGGCTGATCCCAGCTATGGCAACAATAGTGCATTACAGCTAGCCTTATACAAGGACAGAATTAGCTCAGACATGATGTTTTCCACAATTAAATAGTCTGCCAATATTCACTCTCACACATGACAAATGTCCATTTGGTTAAGGTATCTGAGGGTACCCAATGCCCCATGAAAGCAACAAGGAGTCAATTCCTCCAAGAGAGATGGGGAGAAAAGTGATGGAAAAAGAGGGGTAAAAAAGCTCTCTGGATATAGAATTATTTGAAATAAACATGAATCTCATCCACATAACTGGGCTAATAACCCACTCTTGTCACCTCTAACTGTGCTGTTTCAGGTGTCCATAACCTCCCTATGTTATCGACTATCCAAAGGCCGACGTGCATTGCACAAGAGCTACATGGGCTGGAAACTGCTTTTGGGCACTCAAAGTCTGCCTATGTACAGTCTGTGTGCAAGGCTCATTAAAGCTTCAGAATGGGCACCAGGAACAGTGCTTTTGATTCTACAGGAGAAATTCCTCTCAGTACACTGAATTCTTAGTTTTGGGATGCAAGGTGGTGGGGGGCGGGGGGGGGAAGAGGGGAATGCCCAGTATCTGCTAGTCTGATTGCAGCTACTTCTGTGTTCCTTTGGTGTTCTCCTTCTCCCTTCTTAATATGTTGATTTGCCTGCCTGCTCTGTAACAATTCCACCTACTGGCTGCCCCTTAAAGCTGCTATGTGCTTCTGTAAACTTTTGATGCTGCTCCCCTTCAAGTGCTGCTGCCCAATAAATTGTCCACTGTCTACAGCATTCCCCAGAACATCATGTGCTGTGTGCCAAGAACACCACATATTTGTTTAAATTTGTTAACCCCACCTAAGGGCAGCTTCGTGCCCCACAGGCATGGACAGCAGCAGAAATGTCACGGGAGGCAGGACTGCGTTATCAGGCCAACAGTGCCAAGCAGCCTTTGCTGATGAAAACAAAGTTGGACTGCGCGCAGCTTAGGTTTGGAAATAAACACCAACTGCTACCATTTGTTCTGAGGCATCTAATGCTCCTCAGATACTGGCCAACTCCTCCATCTGTGCACTTGCACAGGATTACTTTACAAAGGCAGCAGACCATTAAACCTCCAGGGTTTTACCATCCTGCTCCTTTTTTAATGCCTCGTCTTATTCTACGCATATGGTTGAATCAGCCCATTCTTTTATAGGTCATGACACTGGTTTCAAATTGCTGAAACTTGTGTTGGAATCTGAAGCAACATCAGGCGCGTGCAGCCTCGATTCTATTGCGTGACAGGTCACGAGTGCAATACAGTTTGTGTGGTGGTCCCTCTTCTGTCTTCCCAAATGGGGCAACAATAGAGCTGGGGTAACTGCAACCCATCTGATTTAAAACAAGACATTCACGCTTCGGGGTGGACAACAAGCAAAATCTGATCGTTTGAAAAATCCCAACAGAAAAGGTCAAGAAACGAGAAACGACGCGTGTGGGTGCGAACAACCCGGTTTCACTTTCATGGATGCACGAGCAGGCCCACATAGCGCCCATTTACAGTGGTTTTTAATACCACGTCACATCCAGTTTTATACTCGACCAACACAGATGACCGTAATGGGTAGCACGGGCATTTTAAATTTATAAGATCTTGGGGGGATGAGGCATCCTCATGCAGTATCAGGGTATCCACAAACTCGGGTGTGGTACACCATCCTGCACAGAGCTACTTCCGAATCTCAGCTCTGTCAGCTGGACTGGCACCTGAAGAGTGGCTCCAGGGGAGTCCCATGTATCATTCTGTTAGCAGCTAAACGGTGCAACAGACTAGAAATTAGTAGAAGTTAGAATCTGGCTGTAATTTATGTGAAACAAATGGCAGAAACATGTCTAAAATATTTAAAATTTGAGATTCAAGCTTGTGTATCAATTAGTCCATCAATCTCAGCAAACAGGCATTAATAAGGCCTGTTTTGCAGACAACAGACCATCTCCTGCAGCTCTCTGTGGGGAAATTAGAAAGCGATTAACACAGTAGTGAATGTCTGCTAGCTAGCTGCCCCTGCAGAGAAAGCAGCAAGTCATCTTGTGAGTTGTCAATCAGAAGGTTGTTCTGGTGGATTCTAACTAGCCAATCGCAATATTTGAGCTATCAGTGCAGATGCTGCTACAGCACTAGCCACTGTCTTTCTCTCTCTCTTCTTCCCTACATTAAGCCTTCTATAGCAGATGTGATGATCTGTTTAATGGCAGCATACCACCTGACTTGCCGCTGAACAATGAAATACAGGACGTGTTTGTTTCTGGTCCTGGAAATAATGCTGCATTCAATTTGGCTGCTTTTATATTGCTCAGTGCTACCATCTCACAATGCGAAGGTCCCACACAGCCTGCGGCAGCACCAAAGTCAATTTACTAGGATTAGCTGCCGATTCTAAACCCTAGGTTAAAGAAAAAAATATCTTCCCTTCACTGAGAGAACCTGGTGAATTTACCTTGGTGTTGCCACTGTGCTTCAAGAGCTGGCAGCATTGCCCTGGCACTAAGAGGAATATAAACCAGCTTCTGATTTCACTTTTGGAGCTCTAGTATGCTGCTGTGGGTGGAGTTGAGCCCTTGGTATTATTTGGTAATCTGCTTCCGGTAACTAAACTGCTTTTTTTCTTACTCCTTTTAAGCCGTTCAAATCTGGTAAAATGAAGGGAATCCAGCCACTCTGAATCAGGAGGAGAAGACAAAAATAAAAACAGGAAATGCTGGAAAAACTCAGCAGGTCTGGCAGCACCTGTGGAGAGAGAAACAAAATTAACATTGCGAGTTCAATAGGGCGCTTCTTTGGACCAATTCTGAAGAAGAGTCATTTGGGACTCGAAATGTTAACTCTGTTTCTCTCTCCATAGATGGCCTGCTGAGTTTTTCCAATACTTGTTGTTTTTATTTCAGGTCTCCAGCATCTGCAGTATTTTGCTTTTGTTTAAGTGAAGGAAAAAAGTCTAGCTACACCACACATGCTACAAGAATCCAGCTTACCACTACTTTCCCAAGGGCAATGAGGGATGGACAGTAAATGTTGAACTTGGCAGTGACACTCATGTCCTGTGAACAAATAAATAAAAAAAAGTCTATGCCCAAGTTTCAAAAGCAACACTTCAGAAAGGCTGGTGGTCAGATTCTAAAGGTTGTGTGAGAATAAAGGAAAATTAATACCCCAGTTAATTTTCCATTAAACTCAAAGACTAATTTGCATAGACCTATTTTATTTTATATTCATATTTTAATATATTAAAAGGGGAAATGGACAGTGGCCTGGATATCATTACATTCCAGATGTCACATTTTGTTAAGAGATGCAAAATAATCTTTAAAATGTTGGGTTCTTCTGAGCTGCAACCTGAAACTGACAAGCACATTCCAACGTGCTGAGCTGGTCGAGAGCAACTGAACTCTTTGTAGAGCTTAAACATCGGCATGGACCAGTTGGGCCTGTTTTTGTGCCACACATTATGTGTAATTCTAAGCAATTGACCTGAGCGCTCAGAATTTATGGCCTTCAAGAGATGCAGTTCCAGCACAGCAGAATACACCGTGCATCGCATAGAATAACGCCCACCATTGTAAAAGTGTGAATTATCCAACTTTCAGCAAGTAACCAACGTCATTCGTTGCACATTTCAGTTGCAGACTTCATAAAACTGCAAAGTGCAAAAGCGTGGAGGTGTGCAGCAGTGGCAGAGCGCCACATGATGGCTAGATTCAGCTTTTACCTCCAATCCTGCACAAACTGAATTGGGCACCTCTAGACGCACAATAATGGGGAGAATCTCAGAAGAGGTTTGACAGGAAGAGAGGAGGAGTGGGATCGGGTATCAAATCTGCGCTACTTTCACAACTCCCAGCCAACAGCTTCAGAGCAGCGGCATTAGCTGCTGCCTTAAGAGATTAATTGTCACCAAGGCAACTGGTCACACAGTGATTGAATAAGCCGAGTTACATTTTTATCACCTGGAACTCTGGGGTTTGTACTGTTTAGGGATTTCGTTCTGCAATTCCTTCCAAGTTTTCCATGACAATTCGCTGGCATGATCTCCTGTAAACTCAGGAGGTGGAAGTGTCTGTAGTGTCAGCCGTGGCTCAGTGGGGAAGCACTCTCACCTAAGTCAGAAGGTTCGGGGCTCATATCCCACACCAGCAGAAAAATCAACGTTGACACTCCTGTGCAGTACTGAGGGAGTGTTGCTCGGTCAGGGGAGCCATTTTCAGATCAGACGTTAACCTGAAGCCTTATCTGCCCCAGCTGTATGTACAAGATCCCACGGCACTATCTCGGAGAAGGATTGGGTAGTTCCCCTTTCACCTTCAATCAACACCATGGAAACATGATCTAGTCATTACTATGCTATTTGTGAGCAAGTTGCGCAGCATAATCACGTTAATCCTGGTGCCAATTTCTGTGGCTCAGTGAGTACTGCTCTTGCCTCAGAAAGTTGTTGCTTCGAGCCCATAATCCAGGCTGACACCCCACTGCAGAACTGAGGAAGCGCTGCACTGTTGGGGGTGCCGTCTTTTGGATGAGACGTTAAATCAAGCCCATCTGCCCTCTCGGGTGGAAGTAAAAAAATCCCATGTCTACTATCTCGAAGAAGAGCAGGGAAGTTGACCCCGGTGTCCTGAGCTAACATTTATCCCTCAGTCAACATCACAAAAACAGGTTATTTGGTAATTATCACATTGCTGTTGGTGACAGCTTGCTATACACAAATTGGCTGCTGCATTTCCTACATTATAACAATGATTACACTTCAGAGTACTTCATTGGTCGTGAAGCATTTTAGGCCATCCTATGGTTATGACAGGTGCTATATAAATGCAAATCTTTCTTTCCTTCTCGTGGGTTAGAATGCAGAACGTCACATGGCAAATGTGGATGAGGAAGATCATTCAAACCAAATGAGCGCAGCCAGCCGGAGGGCTGCTGATACTGTGGAAGCAACCTCGGCCAAGAACGAATCACTTCAGCAGAGGAGCAATTGAAATAAAACTGGGCAAGAGAAATAAATTATTGTTCAGTAAATCAAATGTTAGAACATGTGATAACACGACTGCACAAATAATGATTCTGTTGCATGTACAAGGGTTTAATTCATTTTTTTCTATTGAAATTCTTTTCTTCATCTGCTGTTACAAAAGTACTCTCTTTTAAGGTGGTGACAAATGCTGCAGCGCTCAATATAAATTAATCCTCCACTCCACCAAAATATATCAATTCACTAATGCTTAGGTGTGGATTACCGGTAATAAAAAGATTAGTTTATGCTGGTGGCAAAGTAGAGAGTTTAGCCATGTTATTATAGGGGAATGTGATCATTCATAAAGTCAACAAAAGAATGGTGATCCCTTTGAGAAATAAAATCTCTTTCAAAATTGGTGGCTGTGTTCCGAGGAATATGTTACAAAAGCAAGGTACGATTTATGCAAGTCAAATCGTTTGTTGCGATTCTTAAAGCCAGCAAACATTAGGATCCTAAATAGCTAATTCATCCTTATAGAGGGAGGCTCTTTCTTAGAAATCCACCAGTTTAGCTCCTCTGCTGTGGAGTGAAGAAAGGCAGTAATTTGTCCACAAATAAGGTCAGATTCCCGTTGAATTCGTTGATCTCAGTTGGGCGGGTAGTCAAGATGCTTCAATTGGACCGCTTGTCGTCGAAGCTGTCATTTTAGAAACAAAAATAGGATGGGCTTTCAGCCTTTGTAAAATTTTTCAGTATGACAACAGGCTTTTCGGGAAGTATGTTTAATCTGTGTTGGCCTAGGTATTGTCGCTGACTGCATTAGGCACTTGTGGTGAAACTCTTTCGAGTTATCAACAGTCACAGATTGCAACTCTTTCGAGTACAATCACAGTTCTTGGTTTTCCGGGAGTGGGACATGAACCCACAACCCTCTGATTCAAAGGCGAGGGTGCTATGAACTGAGCCACAGCTGACACCTCAAATTCTTTCGAGTTATCAACAGTCACAGATTGCAACTCTTTTGAGTACAATCACAGTTCTTGGGTTTCCGGGTGTGGGACATGAACCCACAACCTTCTGATTCAAAGGCGAGGGTGCTATGGACTGAGCCACAGCTGACACCTCACTTGTGGTGAATCTGCACTAACCTGAGAACTTTGCTGATGTATAAACTTTTGCTATCATCGGCCCAACCATCTTCAGCTGCTTCATCAATGACCTTCCTTCCATCATAAGGTCAGAAGTGGGGGTGTTCACTGATGATTGCACAATGTTCAGCACCATTCACGGTTCCTCAGATACTGAAGTAGTCCATGTCCAAACGCAGAGAGAGCTAGGCAATATCCAGGCTTGGGCTGATAAGTGGCAAGTAACATTCGCACCAGACAAGTACCAGGCAATGATCATCTCCAACAAAAAAGAAGTGAACCATCGCCCCATGATATTCAATGGCATTGCTATTGCTGAATCCCCCACTATCAATATGGAGGTTACAACTGACCAGAAACTGAACTGGGCCAGCCATATAAATACTGTGACTGCAAGAGCAGGTCAGAGGCCAGGAAATCCTGCAGTGAGTAACCAACCTCCTGACTCCCGAAAGCCTGTCCACAAGGCACAAGTCAGGAGTGTGATGGAATGGCCTCCACTTGCCTGGGTGATTGCAGCTCCAACAACACACAAGAAGCTTGACACCATCGAGGATAAAGCAGCCCTGCTTGATTGGCACCCCATCCACCACCTTCGAAATTCACTCCCTCCATCACCGACTCACAGGGGCAGCAGTGTGTACCATCTACAAGATGCACTGCAGGATCTTACCAAGCCTCCATAGACAGCCCCTTCCAAACCCAATACCGCTAACATCTAGAAAGACAAAGGCAGCAGACACTTTGGGTATACCACCACCTGAAAGTTCCCCTCCTAGCTACTCACCATCCTGACTTGGAAATATATCACCGTTCCTTCACTGACACTGGGTCAAAATCCTGGAGCTTCCTCCCTAACAGCACTTTGGGTGTACCTACACCACATGGACTGGGGCAGTTTAAGAAGGCATTCACTACCACCTCATCTGGCTGGGGGGATCTAGAACAAAGGGTCACAGTCTCAGGATACGGGAGAGGCCATTTAGGACTGAGATGAGGAGAAACCTCTTCACTCAGAGGGTGGTGATCCTGTGGAATTCTCTACCATAGAAGGCTGGGGAGGCCAAGTCACTGAATATATTTAAGAAGGAAATAGATAGATTGCTGGACCTTAAAGCATCGAGGGGTATGTGGAGAGAGCAGGAGTATGGCGTTGAGATAAAGGATCAGCCATGATCATAATGAATGGCGGAGCACACTCAAAGGGTCGAATGGCCTACTCCTGCTCCTATTTTCTGTGTTACTAATTAGGGATGGGCAATAAATGCTGGATTAGCCAGTGACACCTATATCCCTTGAGTGAATAAAAAAGATTTGCTATCACTGCAAATTTCCCAATGGGCTTCGCATGAAGCCACACTCACTTGTTGCAATGAGTTTTCAGAATACAATCTTTTCCACAGGTTATCCAGCCTTTCTGACCCCATTTCGCAAAACATAACTGAACAACCAAAGCCAAAGTTTCTTGAAACTCAGGTCTCTTATTTCAAAACAATATCCCTGATACGCTATGGACTTTCTAAGGATCTCAGAAGGAGGCACATTGGAAAAAAATGCACTGATTATAGAACTCGGATTGTGAAGGCAGAAGCAGAGGACTCTAATATCAATCATGCAAGTCTCAGGTGAAACAAAAGATTCTAAAATGCTATTTTTTTTTGTGCCTTAAGCAGTTAATCCTGTGTTGATTCTCTTAGTTAAGCAGGGGCTGAATAAATACCTGGGATAAACAGAAATGAAATTGAAGATTATAGGGCTAGGTACAGGTAGGAATGGTTGGATACTCTAGGGGTGCAGTTGATTCCGGACCTATTGGTTATGGCCAAGTGTAGCTTTGATTAATACCTGCATGAAAATAGCATACATAGGATTTAGTATGAGCATGTTAAGCATTCATCCATGACCTTTCCCATTCAGTTCTATCTTTACACAAGTCAAAACAGTGGCAAGCTGCCTACCTTAAAAACCACTTGCATGTTGACTCAATGTTGTTGCCCTTTGTAGTTTTACTGTTTATATAAACCTGTCCCACTGGTTGGGCCAAACCTAACAGTTCCCAGCTCTCCTTGTGGCTGAAATGGCGACACACAAAATTGAACAAATCTCCTTTTGCTTGCTAATCGGTCCTCTTAACCATGTCCTAAATATATTCTTATTAAGCTCTAATTCTACTTGTGTAGATGTGCAGCTATGCTTTGAGGTTAAGATCAGTACATATTGTACTTTTCTGTCAACTCATTGGCTACAACCATTGACTACCCTCCGACCTCAATTCACTGGGTAATCTTCACACAAACAAACAAGGCACCAAGTCCTATGCTGATAGTTCCCATAGAAATGACATTTATAATC
The DNA here is from genome assembly GCF_964194155.1 of Cetorhinus maximus. NCBI lineage: Eukaryota > Metazoa > Chordata > Chondrichthyes > Lamniformes > Cetorhinidae > Cetorhinus > Cetorhinus maximus. Next base: position 1,382,851 of record NC_135909.1, read on the forward strand.
TTGTATGTCACATAGACTAACTTAACCTACGTATGTGTACCAATATTGATCTTTACAATGGTAGTCACAAAAGGGGAACTAAAGGACCAGCACGCCAGAAGTCAATGGTACCAATAACGCAATGGCAGTCACCTGACATACAGCGTTGAATAGAGACCAGCATGAAACAAGACCTTCAACGTATCTCGTTGGCTCAAACACAATCCAGTGCAGCCAGCCAGTGGAAAAGGCGGCTCTGCTCAACTGCAGAGGGCTCATCAGGACTGGCAAAAATATCTAAATTGAGTCCTCCCAATAATGCAACTGAAGCACCCAGTAGTAGAAGAGCATTCGGTTGCAATCGGCATTGGGAAGAGGTGGTGTTGAAATTCTTCACTGGCTGGCCTTCCTCCATCCTGTTGTCTCCCTATCTCTCTCTCACTAACATGCCCTTCCTCACCCTAACATTTCTGCTCCTTATTTTTCTCAATCCTACAGAGGGGCTTTCAGTTTCAGTTGTGAAGGAGGGTCAACATTTTAAACATTAATCTTTCTTCTCCCTTTTCTGATTCTGACTGACCTACTGTGTATCTCCAGCAATATCTACTTTCATATCAGGTGTTCTATGGTGGTTAAGCTATCCTCTGCAACTGTAATAAGACACAGATGTTTCCTTTTAAAAGTCTAAAATGTATAGACTTCGTAGCGAAGAGGCACTGTGGGTACTGTAAAGTGTCTGGTTTTGTATCGGATACAGTGAAGCTGTGTTTCCACTTCCATGTCGCTCTCATTACTTTTCTTGATTTTTTTTATGTAGACAAAACACACCATTATCGTCTCACTTCATATTAAGCGTAGGTCAGGCAGAAAAAGTGAAAAGCACACTTTAGCTTTAATCTAACACAAAGGCTGTCAAACAAATGTCTCACTATAAACAAATTGACTGTTTTTTTATAAACACACATACACTGAACCCCCTCAGAAGGAAAAATCTTTATTAAAGAAGCTTGTTTCTCAAAGGATATCGAGTGAAGCCTACATGGAAAACTTGCACATCAAAGTAGGTGCTGCTAAAACTAAGAAAAGTTTGCCAGTGAAGGACCCCCCCCCCCCCCCAGTCCATAAACCAATTAACTTTAGCCTGCTATGTGATCAGCCACAAGAGACCTGTGACACTCGAACAAACACAAGTAGCCCATTGGGTTGATCCAGTGAGTGAGTAGCTGATCCACAGACCAGGTAAGGCTCAGGTTTTATTGTCAGCTATGAAGATTTAGTAATTGGGACACTATTGTGGCTTGAGCACACCCACAATAAGGTGCGAAAATAAAACAGGCACCTGACTGTTATCTGGGCAGACTTGTTGGAAGGAAGGAAGAAAGAAAAATCAGAGGAACAGAGGTGCAGTCCAGCAGCTGTTAGTAAGATAATTATCCACGGCATGCCACGTGAGTAAAGTATTGGGCACAATGCTGATTCATAGCACGATGCTCCCACAGAGCTCAGAGACCTCTTCTGGTCTCAGATGCATGTTTCATGCACAAATGCTTTAGTTAAAATCACAAACAACGAGGTCCTCTAATTTGCTGAGTTCAGCAAACCACTTGACAGAAAATTCAGCTTCGATGGGCAGGCTACGTCTCCCGCATGGATGATCACAGAATTTGCAAGTAGATCTTCTATGATAAACTGCCTCAGGGAAAATGACATCAAGGCAGCCAGTACAAGTGATATAAGGGCGCCCCCCCTCCCCATCGAAAATAAAAAAAAAGCCTTAAAAACTTCTGCCTTGCAGACCTCCTCACTTGGGAAAACACTGCAGCTGACCTGTCCACGTGGAGGCAAGCACTGAAATTTGGTTCAACATGTTTCAGAAACCACCTATGCCAAACTCACAACGTCCGACGTGCACAGAGGAAGGCCGGAGGTGGCACAGCGGCAGAAGTTCCTCCAAGCACCAACAACGGCAATATGAACTGTCAGTTCTGTAGACGTCCATGCTTGTCCCGCATCGGACTCGTTAGTCAAGAGAGGAACGACAGAGGGCAATGAAATCATTTGCAGCTTGGAATACTTGAACAATAAATAAGTCCACCACGATTTTATCTGAACAAATCCATTTTTAAAAAAATGTTGTGCTGGCGCAATGTTCAAATCAACATCAAAACCTACTTTGCTTGTCACTAACTGGAAGCAGAAAGAGAAGCAACAAAAAAAATCCAGTTGATGGCAGCACACAACAGATTTGTCACAGGACTCGGCATTAATTAATTTTCTCCCCTCCTCCTCTCTGCATTTTCTATCAGGGACCCTCTGGTATACTGCTCAGGTGACCATTCTTAATAGACCTTACTTTAGCAGGGTTTGTTTTGAGTGGGTGGACAGCTGCAAGGCAATAGGGAATCCCACACCGCCTCCTCGGCATGAGGTTATTTTAACTCCCGGGTTTCAATTAAATAGTTCTACTCTAATTCCAGCCCAGATAGGACAATTGGCCCTGGTGTTCAGGGCTAAGGAGGTGAATAATCAGGCCAGAATGCCCACTCTTAATTACTTTCCAGGGAAAGTGCGCATGTAGCGATCGAGTGAGGATGGGGTCAGGATGCACTGCAACGTTCCACCATGGCCAAATAGCACCAACACTGTCTAGTTTCACTATAGAAGGATGGCCACCCGGCAGTACACTGGAGAGGAGATGGCACTGTAACCCTCTGGAAGAATCAACATTTTCAGGGAAAGAAAGCTAGCAAAAAGGTCACCAGACACAGTAAAAAGGAAAGGTTGAATATAATCTTAACTCCTTGGTTTTTAAAGGAGTTTAAAAAAGTTTTTTCTTTAGTCCTCCATTAAGCTGGAGAACTCTCCTTTCCTGCCTTGCGACTGCTGGTCTGACCTATCAGTGTTTTCTGCCTACCTGCTAAGGCCTTGATACGTGAGCGTTCGAAGAGTCGTGCGGAGCTGTTCTCGTTGTCCCACTCCTCCTCGTTGGCATCCCAGCGGTTGTTTACGTCATTATACTGCTGCTGGATCTCAATGCTGTCGTAGTCTGTGGCTGTTGACATTGTGCTGCTCATCCTTTAGGATAACTTGCCCTTCTTGATCACAACTGGAAAACAAGGAGAGATTTGTTTAGTCCCAAAAAGTAAGCGCATGACCACTAATACAGTCAGAAAAATCACCCAATTAGCTGCTCTGATGGCTCGTTCAGTTAAGGGAGCTTATAGCTGAGGCATGCGGAGCAGGTGGGTGGCAGAATTGATCTCTGATTTGCCTGAGGCCTCTTCCCCTGGTCACTTAGCTGATGATTCCTGCTGGACAGAGCAAAGGCAGGGATAGCACCTGTTACACTTGTTATGCCCTCCAGAATTTAACAGTCTGCCAGTTCACACATGAAGGATGACAATGCACTGCAAGGTAGCCAGGCACCTGTACCTCAGCAAAAGTCAATGCGTTAAGACAAAAAAGGGGAGAACTTTCTTTAAAAGATAAGTGGTCTGTCCAAGCATTTACGGTACAGACAAGGTATTCTGGCACAGTGCAGCCCAACATCAACAGTTGCGCATGTGCACAGCAAACTGATTTGTATGCTACCAAAATAACCTTGAGTGGAGTGCAATATGGGAGTTAAAGAGGAGCCATGGTACAGTATAGACCTCTAGGACAAACGATGCACATCTCTCGGGTCCTGCACAATCGCTGCACATTACACAGCAATTCTATTTGGGAGGTTGGGTGATCCAGTGGGTTCAGAGCTCAATGTTCTTTCAGGTCTAAGCTTGAATCTGACCCAGACTGATGGTACAAAGTTCTTCATGAATTCTCTTTCTCAGCCAGCTATACATATAACAAAACAAAAATAAAAATACCTGGAAAAACTCAGCAGGTCCGACAGCATCTGCGGAGAGGAGCACAGTTAACGTTTCGAGTCCATATGACTCTTCAACAGAACTAAGGAACAATAGAAAAGATGTGAAATATAAGCTGGTTTAAGGGGGTGGGGTGGGACAGGTAGAGCTGGATAGAGGGCCAGTGATAGGTGGAGATAGACAAAAGATGTCATAGACAAAAGGACAAAGAGGTGTTGAAGGTGGTGATATTATCTAAGGAATGTGCTAAGTAAGGGTAGAAAGCAGGACAAGCAAGGTACAGATAGCCCTAGAGGGGGCGGGGTGGGGTGAAGGGGAGGGATCGAAATAGGCTGAAAGGTAGAGATAAAACAATGGATGGAAATACATTTAAAAATAATGGAAATAGGTGGGAAAAGAAAAATCTATATAAATTATTGAAACAAAAAGGGGAATTGGAAAGGGGGTGGGGATGGAGGAGAGAGTTCATGATCTAAAATTGTTGAACTCAATATTCAGTCCGGAAGGCTGTAAAGTACCTAGTCGGAAGATGAGGTGCTGTTCCTCCAGTTTGCGTTGAGCTTCACTGGAACAATGCAGCAGGCCAAGGACGGACATGTGGGCGTGAGAGCAGGGTGGTGTGTTGAAATGGCAAGCAACAGGGAGGTCTGGGTCATGCTTGCCGACAGACCGAAGGTGTTCCGTAAAGCGGTCACCCAGTCTGCGTTTGGTCTCTCCAATGTAGAAGAAACCGCATTGGGAGCAGCGAATGCAATAGACTAAATTGAGGGAAGTGCAAGTAAAATGTTGCTTCACTTGAAAGGAGTGTTTGGGCCCTTGGACAGTGAGGAGAGGGGAAGTAAAGGGGCAGGTGTTGCACCTTCTGCGGTTGCATGGGAAGGTGCCGTGGGAGGGGGTTGAGGTGTAGGGAGTGATGGAGGAGTGGACCAGTGTGTACCGGAGGGAACGTATAACAAGTTTGAAGAAGTTTAAGAACAGTCTCAAAGAAAAGACTAGAGCTCAACACCAATGGCTATCACACTCGGAAAATATAGCAGCAGAAAATGTGAATGTCCTAAATTAGAATTAACACACATTATGGGCCTGAAGATGTAGTCTGCACCTAACCTGTGCTACATTTAAACTAGGACACCTTGACAAGCACAAAAGAAAATTAAAAACTTACAATATAACTAGAATCCTGTGTTTCTCCACTCTATTCTCTGTCTATTCTCTTCACATACAGTTTAGAGAGCATGGGAGCAGCCATGTGCAAGATAACCTTGTAGCTCTGATCCTTCATAGCACAATTTTAAACCTTGCTATTTTAAGCACAGTGCAATAAAAGGCTAAATTAATTGTGTGCACAGCTTCTCACCTTCTCACCTAAACTCCTTAGTAGCTGTACAACAGAATTCAAAGCCGTGAAATGTTATCTGAAAAGTATCAGTTCTGCCTTTGCAAAGTCATTTATCATTTTGATGTTGCTCACAGATCATCTCTGCATTTCTGGAATATTCCGTTTTTATTACAGATCTCCAGCAATGATATTAAAAAAACATGTCTACTATTTTATCTGTGATTAATCATTTTCCTGCTAAACTGGGTGTTACCAACAGGCAAATCTGAACCACACAGAGCTGGAGCAAGCAAAATATTATTTTAACAGTGATGACCATCAGTAATCAGAATTAGGGCCTGGTTAAGGTGATCCCCAGTTTGTCTCCAACACATGGTGATAGGCCATTGAGAATTAGATCTGATAATTATTAATCCACAGCCACAGGCCACCCACTATGAATAGCTTCTTCTATATTTTAAGAGGAAACTTCACCCTAACCATTATTCAAAAGTCAAATGGTTACAGAGCTGGTTAACTAATTTTACCATCCTTTTGATTATTCAGCTACGTCTGTTGAATGGTATTTGTTTAAGCAAAGGTTGCTACAGATATCATTGCAAATGAACTGCTTTTTTTTACTGCTGTGTTAACAATACCAGCTCCCAACCCATGAGGCCTGGGAAACGGGCAACAGCAGCAAAAATAAACTTGCCAGATTTGCATCAATATCAGGAAGACAAACGTCATGGTACAGGATGTTGCCATACCACCAGCTATCAGCATTAACAATGCTGGAGTTTGTTGATAGCTTCACGTATCTAGGCCCCACAATCACCAGCAATCTGTCACTTGATGCTAAAATCAACACGCACATCGCAAAAGATGTGGCTGTAATGTCCAAGCTGAGTAAAAGAGCGTGGAACAACAGCAATCTGACTGAGAACACCAAACTGTGAGTCTACTAAGCCTATGACTACAGTGGTGGGACCTGGATAACGTTTGCTAAGGAGGAAAACAGGCTGGGCAGTTTCCACCTTCGTTGTCTCAGATGTATCCTTGGCATCTCTTGTCAGGGCAAGGTCTCCAACTCAGAGGTCCTGGAACGTGCTAAATCAACATGCACTCATTACTAAGCCAACAACATCTGCGCTGGCTCGGTCATGTTCATCGGATGGATGACCGCCATATATCCAAAGACCATCTGTACAGTGAGTTGGCCACTGGTCACGACCTCCTGGGCGCCCATATCTCAGCTACCAGGACATCTGCAAGCGAGGTATGAAGATGGCGAACACCGATACTGACAACTGGGAGGCGGTTGCTGTTGGCCGTGACCTCTGGAGGGTGACAGTTTGAAAGGGCATTGGAAGAGGTGAGCAGAAACAAAAAAGCTCAGCTTGCCGAGAATGGTCCCAGGGAAAACAGAGGCCAGCAAGTTGTCCACCTTCTTAGCCACTGTCTTCCTCTGCAGCAAATGCAGCTGAGACTCCCATCCCAGAGTGGGGCTCATGAGCCACACCAGGAATGCTTGACACAAAGCTGCACTTTTTACCAAAACAGGTCTGGTGAGTCAGGAAATTTCCCCACTCGAGCTACCCTCCACAGTAGCCAAAATCCAGCCCCAGGAGTATCAGCAGGTGATGGTTAAGACTTATGACAGATTAAGTGAATGTCCAGATCTACAAATATGAGCCAAACAGCCTGACTTCTATCGTAAATTTTATTTATAAACAAATCACAGAATATTTACAGCATAGCAGGCAGCCATTTGGCCCATCAAGCCTGTGGCAGCAATCACATCCTACCCAATAAAAACAGGTAATTGTCTCCAACTGAAAAGACAGCAGTTATACGAGAAAAAGGTATGTACGTGCACTATCATTTAGATGCCTCAACATGTCTGACAGAAACAGCATATCATTCTTGGAATTAAATGTACTACCCTGACTCATCCATACCAATAAAATAGCTAGATTTGACTACTTATCTTTATTAACACCATCCCTTTGATCTATGCTCCTAATTTCAACGGGAAAATTGAACTTAAAACTTTTGCTTCATCCTGCCAGGGTCCAAATTCCCAAACTCCCAATGTGCACTGCCAGAAGGTGAAGCTTCACAAAATTATCCCCGACATCCGCAGTTCATCAAGGAGAACTTTTCATCATAGCCCAGCATTACTTACGCTTACATGAATCACCTTTAAACGTTTGAAGGCGGCTTATTTCTAAGCACTGGAGTGGAAAAAGGAAAGTTCCTATTCTGACGTTAGTTTGGGCTTTGCCACATGAGGCAATTAAGTAGTTTACTGCAAGAGGAGCCGTTTGAAGTGGTAAACCGATAAAAAGCTGAGACACGTCTTTATAGGACCAATTTTCCACACATGTGAAAAATTGTGGGTAACAAGCCTGTGAAATCCTGGGCCTGAATTTTTCAGGCGGCGGGTGGGCTCAGCGGGAGCGGTCACGGATCTGATCGCAGGCATCCACACCGCCATTTTACGTGGGGAAGGCCCGCCCAGCATAAGACGCGAGCAGTAGCACTCAGCGGCTACCTGTGCGGGCGGGGGAAGGAGGGAGGAGCGGCCAGCGCTCTTTTGCACATGCATTCAGGGAGATTGAATCGGTATGGAAAAAAATTAAATAAATGGGTCAAAAATCAATAAAACATGTCCTCTCATGTCACATGAGATGGGACATGTTTTTATATTTGTGAAAAAAATTTTATTTATTAAATAAAAGCTTTAGGAAACCTCATCCTGCCTGTGGATGAGGTTTCCTAAAAAAACGCCAAGGCCGCTTGGCCTTTTCACCTGCCCGCCAACCGTAAGGTTGGACAGGCGGCTTTAACAAGTACTTCAATTAATTTCTTAGTGACCTTAATAGGCCGTTTGCATATCAGCAGGCGCGCAGCCGACTCCGGCTCGCACCCGCCAAACAAAATATCGCGCGTCATTTTACACGCCGACCGAAAAATCCCGCCCCTGATAAACGCTGCTGACATACTCCATTT